>NW_028270147.1:73123215-73450216 GCF_037043375.1 Chiloscyllium plagiosum
AAAATGTATGCTTGGGAAATGTCTCATGCAAGACCTAGGAAATAAAATAAATTAAGTTTCTGTTGCAATTAAATCCAAAATTTGTAACGTGTTTATTATTACCCACAGGTTATTTACCTTCAATTACATTTGAAGAACCACAATCCTTCCATGCTTCTGCTACCTTGTGAACAAATATACTTCAGAATGGTCAGGGGCTTGAGTTACGATGTTGAATTAGTAAGCCCAGGCAATGCAGTGGCTTAGGTGCACTACAACTGGCTTCGATATGAGGCAACATACATAAAAAACATCTACAAATCTTTGAGCCTAACTTCACTAATACATGATTCTTTACACAATTGAAATCTAACAACTTATTCTGTTAAACAGCCTACAGAGATGAATCCGGTGTCGTTAATCATTAATGCAACTAACTAATGCAAGTTAGTTGCAAGCCAAACTACAGACCTATTATAAGATTCAGTAAGATGGTTCACCACTAGCATCCTAAAAAGCAATTAGAAATGGGCAAGACCAGTATTACTTGCTAGTAATGTCTATGACCCATGAAGGATTACAAAACAAAATGAACAGGAGGAAAATATGTTTTGCAGCTCATGCAAAAGAACGTTTTAACAAGAACTGAGTGGGCTTATAGTCTGGCCTTACAGCTCTAAGACTCTGATTTAAATACAGCTCGGACAGGATGAAATTCTCCAATATCTGCAACAATAATACACAAGTTGAAATAGGGTAGCTTCAATTAACCCCGAAAGTGGCATTTGTTGTTAATGTTAATTAGATGAGTCCACAGATTGTTGTGGGGAAACTAAATCTTTAATGTGGAAGCAGCCCAACTACATGGACAAATGAGGTTGATGAGAATCTTCATTCTGCCCTGTTGTCAAACTGCAATCGCTTGCACGACCTGAACAATGAAATGCATCTGGTCGATCTGTTTAACTATGAAGCTTTCATAATCACACCAAATCATAGTGTGCAATAGCTTAAAGATTAATTGTACTTGTTCATTTCACATTCCTACCTGACTAAAAATATTGTGATCTATGATGTTTAATTTTTAGCTTTCACGCTATGAAAACAAGGCAAGATGATGGATAGAACTTACCACCAGTGTTGGTGCAGTCAGAAGACCCCAAGCAAAGAATTCCAGAAAAATTACGATCACAGCATGGTATATACTTGGTGCCCCGATTCCTTGAGGCTGGAAAAGAAAATGTAACTAAACCACTGGAGACTAACTTGAGACTAACTTGCTCACTTAACGTCTGAACCAGCAACCATTCATGTACAGCAAACATTGTGTTAACCAGCACCTTGTGAACTGAATGCTTGATAAACCAGCAAACGGTTTATACTTAAATATCAGAGGTTTATTGGATTATCGTGATCTCTGCAAAGTCCGAGCAGTCTGGTGAGAGCGCGAGTGAGAAGACTGTCTGCTAATAAGTTTTATTTAAGGCAAAATTCCATTATTATTTAAGTAATTCATGCTGTAAATGAAGTGTAACAGTGAGGTTTATATTCCCTGAATTGTGTTTTTATTACTTAGTGTATGTTTTCACCTCAATTATATGGACCTCTTGATCAAACGGTATATTCAATCAATCAATTGGTACACTTCTGGTCCCATAAATGCTTGTTAATAAAAGGTTTGCTGTAATGGCAAGTTGTAGCCTGAAAATATTAACTACACACATTTTCAGCGGGTCCTCTGTGACTTCACACCATTGGGAAATGAGTCCTCAGACAGTGGTACTGCCATTTCCATGTTCAGAAATTATATTATTAAACAGGATCGATCAGAACTGACAAAATATTCCATAACTTTGCAATGATGTGAAACATTAACAATCATTAATTGCAAGCTACCCTACGCTGCGGGTGGTTGGATATTCTGGTTTGTTTTAACTCGGATCTTCAATACTGATTGAGAGAAATAGGTTGGCCTGATCTCACAGTTCATTGCTGAATGAGTTGCATGTGGATGACAAAGGTTTAATTTGTTACCACACTTTGAAGACTTCCCTAAAGCATCTGCTTAGTTAGAAGTTGCTTCTTAAGTCCTTTTGAATTTAATGCATGCTACTATTTGCCAAATTTCTCAGTGAGATTGCCACTGAATTTCTGGAAAAATATCTGTTGTCTTTTGCTGCATGCTGTGATGAACCCTGTCAAGGATGGCCAACAGATCTGTGTACTCACAGACAGGTTTCAGAGAACGCTGATCGAAATCAACAAATCGATTTTCTGTAGAAAACAGGCTTTGAAAATGGGTCTAAAACATTAAAGAATTTTGCATTTAAAAGATGCTCCCTTTTACTGATCTATGTTACCTCTAGGAATATTGATTAATTTTGTTAATATTTTTCACTGCAGGATGTTTGAAAAGTATTTTGATAATTCAAATATGATAAGATAAAAATAGTCAAGTTTAACAAATTAACTATACGTTATAAAATGCAGAAGTTTTAATTTGATCTTGCCATGGATATTTACCTTCCAATTAGGCACAGATGCCTTCCTTCTCATATTATTTCATCTCAGGTGTAAATATAAATGTGTTATTATTACTTACAAATGGTGTAAAGTTTTTCTCAAATACCAATGTGCTAAATAAACAGCAAATTGTTTTTGATATATGAAGACTTTCTTGTTGACCAGATACTGGAAGACAAGCCACTGACTGTGACATTCTCAAAGCACTCTACTGATGAGTCAGCCTAGATGAAACACTCAAGCTTTTGAACCTACACCATCTGACAAAGAAGGCAGAGTGCTACCAATGAGTCAGAGTTCAGTGCAATCTGAGCAATTGCTATTTTATGAAACAGTAACTGAAATATCTAACTACTCAGACTTGGAAATAATCATTCTAAATCATAGCTTCTGTTCCGTCCCAACTTTGCAGAGGTAAAATAAGACATTAGTTGCTTTGTCAAATTCATTGCAATGTTTTACAATACAACAAAGAACTTACATTGAGACTCTTCAAGTAGTTAAAGAACAACCAACCTGGGTAAGATTTCTTCTCTAATCAGCAAATCACCACTTAATCATACTGCCAGCAAAGTGAAGGTTAGGCAAAATGGTGTTAAGATTAAATATTTTATTCTAATATATTCAGAAAACAATTCATGTTAACTAATCTAATTTAAAAATATAAATCTTACAGGCTCCAATTCACTTCAAAGCATAGTTGGCCTATGCCACACACTACCTTATGAAACTATGCTATGCACAGTGTGAGAGTGGGAACACGGAGTACCAAATGCAAATTGGCAGCTGAATTTTCAGTTATTCTTTCATGTTCTAGATGGCTTGTTGGGACATTATATTAGCAACAAAGTCACCATCATAGGTAACTAAATGGAACCATACAGTACCTTTAAAAGATGTCCTCACACAAGTACAAAACAAATGAAGGTAATGAAATGGATGTAAATACATAACAGACTAAAAATATAACAAGAAACAAACAAATGATAAGTTATTTTGATGCAGTCCTTTCAAATGTTTTCATCAGTACGGAAATTACATTATACTTATCCCAAACATCAAGCAAAAGTACCTTTTTTATTTTTATGACTACACTCCTATGCTAGTAATATTCTAAATGTAACCAAACTCCACTCATTCAGGCAAAGTAACCACAGAAGCCTTGTTTTAAACAGAAGCTAAGATGTCCCTGAGATCCTACCTTTTTTACTGTCAGCCTAATGCATATGCTTAGTTTCCAATGTTGCAGAAATATTCCAAATGTTCACATGCAAACATGTGCAATGGTCTGATGTGATCCCTGGCTCCTGGTGTTTTTGTCCTCAGACAAAGATAATCTGAAATCCACTATCAGATGTTTGAACTTATACTTGGGAGAAAACTACAGCAGAAAATAATTTTTGGTAAAACAGCACTTTTTCTTTTTTTTTAACCTCCAAGGAATGCCACATCCAGTTCTGGTCACCATACTACTAGAAGGACATGCATGATTTGGAGAGGGTGCAGACAAGGTTTATCAGGATGTTGCCTGGTCTGGAGGGATTTACTTATGAGGAGAGGTTGGATAAACTTCAATTGTTTTCATTGGAAAGACGGAGGGTGAGCTGATAAAATTGTGAGAGGCATAGAAAGGGTGGATAGTCAGAGGCTTTTTCCGATGGTGGAAAGGTCAACTACATGATGGCACAGGTTCAAGGTGAGAAGGTGAAAGTTTAGGGGAAAGGTGCAGGGAAAATATTTCATACAGAGGATGGTGGATGCCTGGAATGTGCTGTCAGTAGAAGCAGGCACATTAGCAACATTTAAAGCATATCTTGATAAGACACACGAAACCCTATATGAGCAACGGGTAGCAGGTCTAAGTAAGGATTAGGAATCAGCAAGGCCTGTTCCTGTGCTGTACTGTATTGTATATTGTATCTTTCAAAGTACTATACAGACAAAAAAGCTCTTCTGAAGTGAAGCCACTGGTATAATATTTGAAATACAGCAGCTAACTTATGCACAAGAAGCTCCCATAATAAAGGCATTTGGACGAGTATATGAATAGGAAGGGTTTGAAGGGATATCGGCTGGGTGCTGGCAGGTGGGACTAGATCGGGTTGGGATATCTGGTTGGCATGGACGGGTTAGACCGAAGGGTCTGTTCCATGTTGTACACCTCTGTGACTCTGTAACAATATGCTAATGACCAGATAATCTAGCTATAATGTTGCTCAGGTTGCTACAATAACACACTGTTCTTCTCTGATGTAATGTCAGGTTTTATAACCACAAGGGGGGCTATTGGTGCCTCAGTTTTATAATTCACCCAAAAGACTATATTGGAGCTTCAGTGTAGATGTATGTTCAAGTCTAGGGCTGATATTTGGGCACCTTACAAAAAAAGTACAGCAAGCAAAAAAAATCAGATCAGACTGTATTACTGACAGTAAAATGCCATTAATTTTGATGTTGAAAGCTATGAATAGCATTGGGTCAACACTTCAATTTCATTTCCACAGGTAGATTTTGGAGAGAAATTGCCAAATCGGCAAATTTCATGCTGGTACATAACTGGATATCTTTGCATTCAAAAGTTGAAAGGGCAATTAATTCAAACAATTCCTGCGAAATTTATAGCCTGTTTGACTTGGATGTTTCACAGATATTATACTGAAAGGCAGGAAGAAAAACACATTTACACTGCAGCATACTAAGGGCACTAAAAAGGTATTCAGTGCTCCATTGTCAGAAGTTATTTTGAATGATATATGTTACAAAAATGTCACTGGATCTTTAAATCAGAGCTTGAATTATACACTTAATGGTAAGGTCCTAGGGAGTGTTGCTGAGAGAAAAAAAAAAGACCTTGGAATGCAGGTTCATCGTTCCTTGAAAGTTGTGTCACAGCTACATAGGATGGTGAAGGTGGTGTTTGGTACACGTTCCTTTATTGGTCAGAGCATTGAGTATAGGAGTTGGGAGGTCATGTTGCAGCTGTGCAGGACATTGCTTAGGCCACTTTTGGATATTGCTTGCAATTCTGGTCTCATTTCTATTGGAAGGATGTTGTGAAACTTGAAAGGATTCAGAAAATATTTAAATGGATGTTGCCAGGGTCAGAGCACTTAAGCTGTTGGGAGAGGCTGAATAGACTGGGACTGTTTTCCCTGGAGCATTAGAGGGTGAGGGTGACCTTATAGAGGTTTATAAAACCATGAGGGGCATGGATAGGATAAACAGATAGCCTATGGGGTGGGAAAGTCCAGAACTAGAGGGTATTGGTTTAGGGTGAGAGGGGAATGACATAAAAGGAACCCAAGGGGCAACTTTTTCACGCAGAGGGTGCTGCGTGTATGGAATCAGCTGCCAGAGAAAGTAGTGGAGGCTGGTACAATTACAATATTTAAAAGATGGGTAAATGAATAGGAAGGGTTGAGAAGGATATGGGCCAACTGCTGGCAAATGGGGCTAGATTAGGTTAGGATACCTGGTTGGCATGGACAAATTGGATTAAAGGATCTATTTCTGTGCTGTACACCTCAACATGACTCTATCTGAAGATGGCTGGATCACAGTTTGTTAACAGGAGACCATCAGGTAAAAAGCTGAACTATCCTCAACACGCCCCTGTACTTCATATTGATTAAATGGGGCTTTAACTATAACGTCTGGACGGCACGGTGGCACAGTGGTTAGCACTGCTGCCTCACAGTGCCAGAGACCCGGGTTCAATTCCCGCCTCAGGCGACTGACTGTGTGGAGTTTGCACGTTCTCCCCGTGTCTGCGTGGGTTTCCTCCGAGTGCTCCGGTTTCCTCCCACAGTCCAAAGATGTGCAGTCAGGTGAATTGGCCATGCTAAATTGCCCCTAGTGTTAGGTAAGAGGTAAATGTAGGGGTATGGGTGGGTTACGCTTCGGCGGGTCGGTGTGGACTTGTTGGGCCGAAGGGCCTGTTTCCACACTGTAATGTAATGTAAAAAAGTACTACCATAAAACAAAAATTAGATTCAATATCACAAGAAGGACTTTTTAAACTATTTCATCTTCACTAATTTACTGTTCCATCTTTCTTTCATGGCACTGCTCACAGCAAATCCTTAACGTAAAATTAGTGGTTTTTATTCCACCTCTCTAACTTTTGTGAATCACTATCTACTTGACTCATTTGATTTCTATTTCTCTATTCGCATTTATGTCTCTACCTCTTATCACCTTCACAAAGTCAGTTTCCTCCATCTCTTATCTTCAGTTTCATCTCCCCATCAACATTCATCTGACTGACAAGTGCCTGCCAACCTCTCATTCAGAGGGAATCCTGGAACATGGTTAAAGAACTATGAATTACACAGGAAGGATCCTTACGTGATGGTCTCTGAAAATTAATTTGTGTACTCCTGCTGGTGTAAAAGATATTATTCGCTTGTTAAATTTTCCTGTGTCCAAACATGTTTGCTGTGCAAAGCCACTTCTTTTGCGAAGGAAATGTGCAAGCTTGATTGGTCCCTTGACATAATCAAAAAGTAAAATAGATCTTTCTGTCATGTTGTTTATAAAGTACATCTATTATTTGAGAGCACAGTAAGGGTGAATACTGCCTCACTCTTTTTGATGCATTGAAAGATTACTGGAAGCAAAGTTTTCTCTCAGGAATATTCTCATTTGATAACCACAGTCATGGACTCAATTCTTATTCACTAGATCCTATCTTTCACAGCTCTAGGTAGAAGAACTGGTGAACATCCCGACGAAATGAGTGGATGGATGGGCTCGTTAGTTAACTGGTGTGATCGTTAATGGACAGGCCGGATTTAAAGCTGTAGACAACTCGGGGCCCACAGGCGGATTGGGGCTTGGGGCCTGAGGCCTGACTCCTGTCCCTCCCCGCCCCGGCCCATGCCGCCTGAGGAGGAGGAGGCTCTGCTGGATCGGGAATTACTGGAAGATGAGCCCTCCCGTTGCGGCGCCACTCACCGTGCCTCCGTCTTTAATGATGATCTTCTTAGCCAGCAGAATACTGCGGTGGAGCCGCTTTTTCTTCTTGCTGGGCATCATGACTCCATCCCGAGCCCGCACAGCGCCGCCATGGTGACAGCATTACCCCGCAACCGCGCTGACGTCATCACATCGCACGATCCACCCATTGGCCCCCGCGCGATCATGTGATCGTACAGGCCCGCCCCCAAGTGTCCATGGGGTCATTAGGGTTACTTGCATTCATTGACCTGGAGAACTCCTGATTTTGATGCCCTCTTTTATACAGCATCACTTCTGACGTAATCAAATCTATTCTATTGACTCATATTAGGTACCTTTTTTATGTTGTATTGTGCTAAAGGTTTGTTTTACATCTGAGATGTGGGAAACACTGGCTGAGTCAGCACCCCTTGCTCTGCAGCGCAGTTGGGAAGCCAGTTTCAGGGCTTTGGCCCAGCAACAGTGCAGGAATGTAGATGTAATTCCAAGTCACGATAGCAAATCACTTTGTCATTTAGTACTGAGATGAAGAGGAATTTCTTCATTGAGAGGTTGGAGAATCTGGGCAATCCTCTGGCTCAGGCGGTTGTGGAAACTCAGGTATGGAGTATATTCAAGACTGAGATCAGTAAATTTCATCATATTGAAAATATCCAAGAATTATAAACAGTGCAGGAAAATGGTGCTGAACTTATGAAATGGTGTAATTGGCTTGATGGACTGAGTGACCTACTCCTGCAAACTAATCAGAAGTTACTGGAAATACTCAATGTCAGGCAGCATCTATGGAGAGAAAGCATAATGTTTCAAGGCCAGTGATACCTCTTCAGACCTTTCTTCTACTCATGTTGTTATTTCTTATGTTTTTACACTCATTGTGTGTGGGTGTGGGAGTGTGGGGTGCAGTGTTTCAAAGACAAAAATGATTGCACCAAAGGTTAACACTGAATCCTTTTTCCCTAACTGTCATGGATGCTCCAACCAAGCACGTGCGATACAAAGTATAACATTCAATGATGTTTGTAGAGGCTTTTTTTTTAGTTTTTTGAGGATGTGACTAGTAAGGTAGATAAACCAGTAGATGTGATTTAGCTGTATTTCCAAAAAGTTTTTTTTAAACTGCCACACATCAGATAATAACATATACAAGTTAAGAGCTCAGAGTTGCTAGTGATAGAATGGATAGAAGACAAAGTAGGCATTTTCAAGTTGGCAGGCAGACTTGTGCAGTTCTACAAGGATCAGTACTGGTGCCTCAGTTTCTTATAATTTGTATTAAATTTAGACAACAGTAAGCTGTGAGGAGGACACAGAGGCTGCAAAGAAATATAGGTACAGGTTAAGTGAATGGGGAAACAATATGGCAGATTAAATATAATGTGGGAAAGTGTGAGGTTATTCACATTGGTTGAAAGCAGATGAGTAAGATATTTTTCAGATGTGTGAAACTTGTAAAAGTTGATATTGAAAGACATTAAGGAATATGGTATACTCTTAGAGCAAACAATTAGAAAATGGCTTGTTGACATTTATAACAAATTAATTTCAGTACAAGAACAAATAAGTCTTGCTACAATTGTATAGGACTTTGGCAATACCTTACCAAGAATATTGTGTGCAATTTTCATATATAAGGAAGGAGACAGGACATCAAACATTCGCTAGATTGGTCCCCTTTGTTCCCTTTAAATTTTCATTGTATTGCGCCATCATCTTGTCCATGGATAACCCACATTTTTTTAAAAATCAGTGAGCTTTTATAAAGTTGTGAACAGCCAACTTATTTTCAATGTGAGACACATTTCAGACTGCTGCACTGCTCCATACTCATTTTCTAGAATTTACAATGTAGCATGACATTTAACAGCTATTACAGCAGTGCTTAACTTTGTTTTTTCTTGCTAGAATTTTACAAAGGGAAGAATTAGAAGAAACACAGACGTCATAATGCCCATTGATATAGCATCAACAGTTATATGGTGCTAAATCCATCCCATTATCAGTGTGTTGTTTCTAAAAATAAGTATTTATTCTTAGAAAGAATATTAAACTAGCCCTCAGATGAGGGCAGGCAACATCATGAGTGGCTGTCCCATGGCCACTAATCAAAAAAGGGTACAGACAATTGATTGACACAGTTAAAGCTAACTGTCCTTAAAAATATGATACAACAATCTCTGGTTCAGAGAGGGGTACTCAGAACAGGATGTGCTGGAGGAAGCCCGCAGAAGCTGGGCCAATTCCATGCTGGAATAACCACGCTGAGGCCAAGTTAGAGAAGCCACATGTGTGCTGTAAAAGCTGAAGAGGGGCCAAGGGAATTCAGGAGACAGATTTCACATTGAAATAGCTGCACCTGGGATAGGCCAAATCTGTGCTGGCGGTTCATTCAGAGTCCAAGAACACATTAGAACCAGGGTGGAGAGCAGATCTCAACAAGTAGACTCTGCAGGCAGCAGTGTTCATTGAGAATCTATCAAATATTAAGTGGAACATTGGTGGTGAGTGATCAATATACTGATCAATACAGCTGTTTCAGTTAAATCCAGAAGTTGATGTGGTTTAATCAATGGGAAGTTAGAAGTGCAAGATCACAGAAACTCAAGAAAATATTATGCCTATACAATACAAAGAAAAAAATTCTTCAAATGTATTCATTTTAGTAATTATTAAAATAGTATTTGCATGGAATGATGAATTGTCTATTATCAAATCAAAGATTTTCGGTTAATTATTGGAATAATTATATCCATTATCAACTTTGAAGTCACAATAGGCATTTTTTAAATCATTCATTAAACTTTTTATTGACTTGCAAGGAATTCCACCTAATATTCACTCTAACTAGTAATTATATATAGTATAGTACAAAATACTGCACTGAAAGTGGTCATTTGGTCATCATACTAATATCTACCATGATTCTTGAACAGCAGCTTTCTTCTTTAATCCAATTTCCCCATTCTACTGGCCAGGAATCTGATAAGTAATCTCAATAGTTAAAGATTTATTCTCCTGCCATTTGCTATCACACTGCCACCTTGCCAACAATCACTCCTTGTTCATTCCACTGGAAAAACATCTTTTAAGTTTTCTTTAAGAAACACTTATGAGTTGATCTTCTTACACTACAGTGTCCTGGTACCTAGCATTATATTTGTAGTCACTGCAGTGCATATTCTCTCATTAGTTTGTCTGCATAATTACGCAGTGTCCTGCATCTGCAATTTATAATGGGCACAAATTAGGCCTAAATCTGAGGCAGATGAAAGAAACTGCAATCACATTAATAGTTCATCGTGTTCAAATTGTTGTTCCATGTACATTGAAGAAACAAGGAAATGAACATGAAGTAATTGAAAATGATTACATTTGGTACCCACTGTTCTGTCAGAACTTGCAATCCATCTGGTGATTTTATGCTTCTATTTCAGTTACTAGAAAATAGCTAGCTCCTTTTTATCATTTCTGGTTATATGTCCAGTTTTATTTAATTGTAGATTCATATCTTCAGCCCATTTTCAACATTTTTGTTGAACGTGTGCTATAAAGTTTTACAGGTTGTTTGTTTAGCTTCCCTACAGTGTGGAAACAGGCCCTTCAGCCCAACAAGTCCACACCGACCCTCCAAAGAGTAACCCACCCAGATCCATTTCTCTCTGACTAATGCACCTAACACTATGGGCAATTTACCTGACGTGCACATCTTTGGACTGTGGGAGGAAACCCACGCAGACATGGGGAGAATGTGCAAGCTCCACACAGACAGTTGCTCGAGGCTGGAATCGAACCTGGGACCGTGAGGCAATAGTGCTAACCACTGAGCCACTGTGCCACCCTGAAATGTAATACTATTTAATAATTCTTGAACCCCCCTTCTAACTAAATTCAGTGACTGACACTTATGACTTAAGTCTCTCTGTTAAAGTCACAGGCAAATATTCTGCAAAAACAGATTATTAAATTTACAAATATCAAGACATTTAAGCTCCCTGTAACAGTTCATGATAACTAACTAGAACATTCAATGCTTCCACGAAAATGATATTGATCATATAACTAAATGATCATTGATATTTTTAGCATCATATCTACGATGTAACACAAGATTTGATTTTGTTGCTTAACAACATAGATATAAAAATTGATATTTACTTAATCTCGCAGCAGATTTTCTTCCAGATATTTTCTGTTGTTGTCATTGATTTATTTTGCACCATAACTCAAATGTAGTCCAATTTAAGATTTAGCCAATATATATCGCCCCAAAGACTGAGATGAATTCAGAATCCAGAAAAGGAGGACTAAAAAGTTAGTAAAGAGGGAGAGAAAGTAAACTCAGAAGCAAGGAATATAAAACCTGACAATAAGAGCTTCTTTAAATATCCAAAAAAAAAGAGGTCAAAGTGAATATCGGCTCCTTAGAAAATGAATCCGGAGAGACAGTTATGGGGAATAAGGAAATGGCAGACAAGTTAAACATATATTTTGCATCAGACTTTATGGTGGAAAATATTTCAAACATCCCATTATTAATAAAGACTATGGAGGAAGAATTAAGTACCATCACCATTATAAGAGAAGTAGTTTTAGACAAACTAATGGATCTAAAGGCAGATAAGTTCCCTGACCCTGCTGACTTGCATCTGAGGATCCTAAAAGAGAAAGCTATACAGATAGTTGATGCATCGGTTGTAATTTTCCAAACGTTGCTGGATTCTGGAGAACTACCAGAGAATTGGAAAACTACTAATGTGACACCCCTATTCAAAAAGGCATAGCTACATGTACAGTGAAGCTATAGACTGATTATCTTAATATATATTGTTAGAAATGTATTATTAAGGAAGTAATAGTAGAACATTTGGAAAATCATAGTCTAATCAAACAGTCAGCATGGCTTCATGAAAGGAAATTCATATCTGACTAACTTATAAGAGTTTTTCATGGAAGTCTCAACCAAAGTGGATTTATAGGAACCAGTACATATGTTGTATTTTGACTTCAGAAGGCATTGAATAAGGTACTTCACAAAAGGTTAAGTCTTAAGAGCCCACAGTGTTGGAGGTAGTATATTGGAAAGGATAGAGAATTGACTAATGGCAAGAAACAGCAAATGGGAATAAAGGATCCTCTTTCAGGTTGGTGATCCGTGACCAGTGAGATTCCACAGGGATCAGAGCTGGGTTCAGTACTACCTATTCCAGAAGTGTGTCACAATGTGTCTGAACTTGCTGATTAGAAGTATCTACAACTGTATTTCCAAAAGCAGAAAACCTTTTTGTTTTAACATCAACACTGAAACAAGGTTACATGCTAGAAACCTTGAATAGGAAACTAAAATATAGGTTTTAGTTTTGCAATTTGAAGTTGTTGAGGAAAGTAATACAAAAGCAAAGTCAGACAGTTAACAAGTAAAAGGCAATGTACCTGTTTAATCTTTTTTCCCCCATTTTGTTTCTGAGAGAACAGAGATCGAGTGAAATAAGTTGATTTTTTTGTTGACAGTTACTTTGTATGTTCACTCCTTTTAAAATAACACAACTTAATGATTTTTATCAGACCTCATAACATGAGTATTTCAAAATACTTCTTAGAAAGTTGGGAGAAACAGGCAAGTTGCTACTTTCTCAGTTGTACTCTCATAATTAGATTTCTGACAACATTCCTGAATTGCAAAATACTCGACACCTACAGGAATAAGAAGTACAACTCCAACCAAGAGAATATCTAAGACAAATCCAATGGCCTCACTGTCAATGCAGTGGAAAGTTTCTCAAGCTGACTTCAGTTTTTCAAACCTTAGCTGCAAAACTTGAAAACAATTTAATCCATGATGGTCACAGAAATCAGCGAGGTGAGAGCAATTGAATGGATATGATGAATGCTATAGTGAGAGTTGTAGCACACGATCCTTGTTGAGATGAGTATGAGCAGCACAGATTAAGGGATTGATGGCCCTCTTAGTGTGAGCTCGCACAGAGAAGCTCATGGCATGTACCCTTGCAGGACACAGAAGAACACTAAACCGCTTCTGCGCTGCTCGGGAATTCTTTTCACCCAGGATACAGCACTGACCAGGGCCACAACCTGAGCACAGACTGGAAGATACTTCAAACATCCCATTATTAATAAAAAGGAAGAATTAAGTACCTTCACCATTACTAGAAAAGTAGTTTTAGACAAAAACTGTGGCCCCCTGTGGTAGTCAACTGGTAAATGAACTGCCCTCTTCTTCACTACTCCTGCCATCGCCAACTCCAAAATCTGTCCATGACTACCTTGCTTTCTGGGGTATGTCCTCAGTGGTAACTGGAGAACACCAGAGTGTAAGGGCCAGTAGCTGGGCTTGCTGGGTCTGAAGTAATGTGCCCCTTGGCTTTAAACTTGGTACCAGTGCTGAGACTTCCACCTCTCCTACTGCATGGTTGCACAAACAAGCAGCAAAGAGCCCAATCATGTAACCAATGGGGTGAAGAAAGGAAGAATGTCAGAGAGAAGTTGCAGAAATTGTGGTAGAGCAGGTGTCATGAATCCTGCTCAACAAAACACTAACTAAGAAATGGAGAAGTAACATCTTACTTGCACCCAAAGATAGCCAAGGCCTGGGTTTAACTGCTGTTCTTAAAAGCAGTTACTTGATGCTGAACGTTAGATCAGTGGTTTTCAACCAGAATGCTGCAAAATTTTCAGGAAGCACCTCTATTTTACATGAGTCCAGAGACTGTTGCTAGACATGGAAATGGAGAGGTCAAGAAAGAGGAGGGAGGTGTCCAAGATGGACCAAGTGAATTTGAGGGAAGGGTGGAAAGTTGTGGACAAAGTCGGTAAATTGAGTCTCTCAATCAGGGTTGCATGCAAAACAAAAACTCAGATGTGATATTAGGAACTGATGCTGCAAAGAGATAAAGAAAATTCCACTCTGATAATAGTTAAACAGTGAATTGACAATGTCGGCTGATAGAGAAGGTGCTGCAAGAGAAGTTGGCTACCAGTGGGAAGTTTGCTTTGTAGATTTACGTGTCCATTTATGTAAGTGGAAACTGCTAACTTGTTGACCAATGTTAAGTATGTTGGTGGGAACTCCATTCAGAATTTTTTTTCTGCTAAGGAGCTACCAAATCATGTGACTGGTGAAGAAATATTTTGGGTAACAGACATCTTAAGGGTAATCAAACCTACCTATACCACATGTTGGAGCATTTGCACTGATGGAGCAGCCTCTGTGACAGGGAATGTCAATAGAATTTGTCAGTCAGATGGAAGAGCAAAATCCTGCAATTCAGCTCACCTATTGTATCTTCCAACCTAAAGCTATTGTAGCCAAAACAATGCCAGAGTTAGCGGAATATTAGAACAAGCCATCAGAATCATGAATTATGTAAAATCACAACCACTAGAGTTACATTTGTTCACTATTTTGTATGCCAGAATGGGGCCAAATATCAGTTTACTGTTAAACACTGAAATGCAATGGTTATCACAGTAAAAGGTGCTCTCCCATGTCCATGAGCTCTGGAGAGAACTGCCTTATTAAGACTTACTATCTGATGGTTACTAGTGGGGCAAGTTGACAAATCTCACAGGCAGTTTGAGCCATCTGAATAAGTGGAATAGTAAAATTCAGGGGAAGACCTAGATGTTCGCAGATAAACATTAGGGTTTCAGGTCAAAAGTGGGTTTTTGTCAAGAGACTGTGGCAGGGGATTTACTTTGATGGTCTCTGAGCATACTATTACCATACTCATGCATCACATTTGGAACATCACATTTCTGCGAACTAGCATTTTCAACAGTGATGTACACAAAAAACCAATAGGAAAGAGTGCATGTCAAATGAACAAAGAAAATTACAGCACAGAAACAGGCCTTTCGGCCCTCCAAGCCTACATCGATCCAGATCTTCTTTCTAAGCCCGTCACCTATTTTCTAAGGATCTGTATCCCTTTGCTCCTCGCCCATTCGTGTATGTGTCTAGATACATCTTAAGTGACGGTATCGTTCCTGCCCCTACCACCTCCATTGGCAACGCATTCCAGGCACCAACCACCCTTTGCGTGAAGAATTCCACACTTTTCTCCCCTGAACTTTTCCCCTCTCACTTTGAACTCATGACCCCTAGTAATTGGCTCCTCCACTCTTGCTATCCACCCTGTGATTTTGTAGGCCTCAATCAGGTCCTCCCTCAACCTCCAGCTTTCCAATGAAAATAATCCTAATCTACTCAACCTCTCCTCATAGCTAGCACCTTCCATACCAGACAATATCCTGGTGAACTTCCTCTGCACCCTCTCCAATGCATCCGTGTCCTTTTGGTAAAGTGGTGACCAGAACCAAACGCAGTATTCTAAACGTGGCCGAAACAAGTGTCGGTGAAGCAAAATTTGCAAGTGGCCCTTCCATCGATACCTCTCCGGTTCACACCTGCATCCAGGTTTCTACTATTCCTGATATGAAGGGCTTTTGCCCGAAACGTCGATTTTGCCTGTCCTCGGATGCTGCCTGAATTGCTGTGCTCTTCCAGCACCACTAATCCAGAATCTGGTTTCCAGCATCTGCAGTCATTGTTTTTACCTCCAGGTTTCTACTAACCAGATTCCCACACTCCGTTCACTTAGTCTGAACTACAGTATAAACATCCTTTCTCCCCCAGCATTCTACACGCCACTCCCATTCAAACTATAACATAAATGCTGTCCTCTCCACACTTCACATCAGTCTCAAAATATTAGCTTGCTCTCTCTGTGGATGCTGCCCAGTCCACTGTGATCGCCAGCATTGTTGTTTTCAGTGTAGATTCCAGCATCTGCAATAATTTGTTCCCACTCACCCAATTATTTGTAATTTACTCTCAGTTGTATTCTGCTCTGATCTGTTAATAAGTAGTTAGATATTCTGGAGCTGAGCAGATTTCGGAAGTCGTTCTACGGTCTTACTTTAAAAACATTGCAGTCATGCTGGTGGATTTGAAGCATTAATGCTTTTGACACTTCTTTAGTTTGTTGCATATACGTGTTATAAACCTCTCTAGTGTGACATAATGATAGTAAATGCAAGAAAACTGAAGTGTGCCTTGATTCTGAAAACTCTGGCCTAGATTATATGTGCTAATTTATGATTGGGATGGGCGGGGGCGGGGGGGGGGGGGAAATTCATCCATGTTAGAATTATGCACATGACTAAAGGCAAATCTGATTTCTCTTGGATGCAATTTTTTAAAATTTAAATTCCCCAAAAATTCATCATAAAATGAAATGGGGTTATATTAAAAATAGGAGAAAGTGAAGACTGCAGATGCTGGAGAATCAGAGTCAAAACATGTGGCGTTGGAAAAGCACAGCAGGTCAGGTAGCATCCGACGAGCAGGAGAATTAACATTTTAGGCATATGCCCTTCATCAGGAATGTTAAACATAACTGAAAAACCAAAGACAAATTTATATGTCTACATAATGTTTGAATATATAGCCGAATTATTAGATACCCAGAAGTACATTGGTTAGTTCATATGATCAGGTCAAATTTTCAAAATTTTAACTTTTGTTTGGCTGCAAGGCTGACCTGAAAAAATTAACATTTAAAACATTGTTCATAGTGCAGGTAGGAAGAGTGCGAATAGAGAAGCAGATGATAGAAAGATTTTTTCAACATATAAAAAGAGAAAGATGTTTAATAAGGTATCTTTCACTTAGCTGGTTAGAAAAAACCGCAAAATGAAACTAGGAAATACAGGGGATGACAATGTGCACACAAGTATAAAACGATGCTGTGTTACTGGAAACCTAACATATTATCACTTTGCTCTTGGTATGATTTCAAGATGGCTTCATCATTCCAATGTCCTCTATAATCTCTCTCTATGGTTCCAGCTTCTATCTGATCCATTCCTGGTCCCTTTCTATTCTTTATCAGCATACCATCTGCCCCTTAGTGACAATTTTCATCAATTTGAATCTATGCAAACGTAAAAGATTTCAACTGAATTAGTTTTGTTAGATATGTTCTTACAACATCCTGAAAACACTAATAGACAATTACTGATGCTAGTTCAGAAATTAAACCTGAAGTCAGACATTCAATTGTTCCATTTCCTTGTTGTAAAATCACACTCGTTGATGTCTAAAAACAGTAGAATGCAATTGTATCAGCTTTAATTTGCAATAACCACAGTATCAACATTCCAAAAGGCCCTTGCACAGGAAGAAAGTTAATTTCTATTGCATTCCAAACATTCACAATCTGATTACAAATAATGTGAATATATGTTTGTTTCACATAAAAAAAAGTTAAAAAACAAAATGTAGAAGACAATCTCAGACCGATAGATTAGATTTAAAATAAATAGGGTAAAAACAATGACTGCAGATGTGGAAACCAGATTCTGGATCAGTGGTGCTGGAAGAGCACAGCAATTCAGGCAGCATCCAAGGACAGGCAAAATCGACGTTTCGGGCAAAAGCCCTTCAGGAATAAAGGCAGAGAGCCTGAAGCATGGAGAGATAAGTTAGAGGAGAGTGGGGGTGGGGCTAGAGTAGCATAGAGTACAATAGGTCAGTGGGGGAGAAGATGAAGGTGATAGGTCAGGGAGGAGAGGGTGGAGTGGATAGGTGGAAAAGGAGCTGGGTAGGTCGGACAAGTCCGGACAAGTCAAGGGGACAGTGTTGCTGGAGGTTAGAAACTAGGATGAGGTGGGGGAAGGGGAAATGAGGAAGCTGTTGAAGTCCACATTGATGCCCTGGGGTTGAAGTGTTCCGAGGCGGAAGATGAGGCGTTCTTCCTCCAGGCATCTGGTGGTGAGGGAGCGGCGGTGGAGGAGGCCCAGCACCTCCATATCCTCGGCAGAGTGGGAGGGGGAGTTGGAATGTTGGGCCACGGGGCGGTTTGGTTGATTGGTGCGGGTGTCTCGGAGATGTTCCCTAAAGCGCTCTGCTAGGAGGCGCCCAGTCTCCCCAATGTAGAGGAGACTGCATCGGGAGCAACGGATACAATAAATGATATTAGTGGATGTGCAAGTAAAACTTTGATGGATGTGGAAGGCTCCTTTAGGGCCTTGGATGGAGGTGAGGGAGGAGGTGTGGGCACAGGTTTTACAGTTCCCGCGGTGGCAGGGGAAAGTGCCAGGATGGGAGGGTGGGTCGTAGGGGGGCATGGACCTGACCAGGTAGTCACGGAGGGAACGGTCTTTGCGGAAGGCGGAGAGGGGTGGGGAGGAAAATATATCCCTGGTGGTGGGATCTGTTTGGAGGTGGCAGAAATGTCGGCGGATGATTTGGTTTATGCGAAGGTTGGTAGGGTGGAAGGTGAGCACCAGGGGCGTTCTGTCCTTGTTGCGGTTGGAGGGGTTGGGTCTGAGGGCGGAGCTGCGGGATGTGGACGAGATGCGTTGGAGGGCATCTTTAACCACGTGGGAAGGGAAATTGCGGTCTCTAAAGAAGGAGGCCATCTGGTGTGTTCTATGGTGGAACTGGTCCTCCTGGGAGCAGATACGGCGGAGGCGGAGGAATTGGGAATACGGGATGGCATTTTTGCAAGAGGTAGGGTGGGAAGAGGTGTAATCCAGGTAGCTGTGGGAGTCGGTGGGTTTGTAGAAAATGTCAGTGTCAAGTCGGTCGTCACTGATGGAGATGGAGAGGTCCAGGAAAGGGAGGGAGGTGTCAGAGATGGTCCAGGTAAATTTAAGGTCAGGGTGGAATGTGTTAGTGAAGTTGATGAATTGCTCGACCATAGGCCAAGTTCTGGTAATAATTGTGCTTTCAAATTTATGATTAAGTTCACAAAATACTATTATGCCTAAAAATCTATCATAAATTAGAGCTCAGTAACAGTTACAGAATAAAGTGTTCACAGTCAAAGATGTTGCTTTCTTTGGTCATTAAAAAGCATCTTAACAAAATTGTGCTGCTGCTCTGAACATAAAACATTCACAACAGAAATCTCCACATCATCCCTAAAACTAAAAATAACAACAATGCAGGGTGCTGGAGAATCACCTTAAGCTCAGAGCTATGTTTAATAAACTCAAAATTGTCAAAATGGCAGCTATTGAGCAAGTGTAGGAGGAATAAATCATTTCATAATGGATGATTATTCAGCTTATCTCCATGACCAAGAAATGCAGTAAAAGATTAACAAGATTATTCAAAGTTAAAAATCACACAACACCAGGTTATAGTCCAATAGGGTTATTTGGAAGTACTAGCTTTCAGAGTGCTGCTCCTTCATTAGGTAATTTGTGGGGCAGGATCATAAGAGACAGAATTTATAGCAAAAGATGCATCATGCTATTAAACAATACATTGAACAAACCTAGATTGCTGTTAAGTCTTCCATCTTTTAGAATGGATTGCAGGTTTCATTTCATTAATATGTAAATCCCAGAACTTCTTTTAAGTCACATTATAGAGATAACTTAAGGTTTTATTTCAAAAAAAGGTGACATCTCAGCTCAGACAATGTGAGCTTAGAGTCTGTCTGTATCCCAATCTTGAGTCAGATTCTACTTCCAAAATAGGAATTTATAAAAAGCTAAATGGATTGACTGCCTGCAGGTTGTGTGCTTTTTGAGCAAAAATAAAATGTATCTGCAAATACAATTCTGCCAATGCATATTCACCTCATAGACTTATATATGCGTGTGCGCGAATGTGAGTAAGACAGTAGGAATGTGTGCATGAGTGAGAGAGAGTATGAGTGCACAAGAGAGTGCTCAGTTTCTGCAAGAAATCTATAGTATCCTAAAGATTAAGACCAAAATCAGTATTATCAAAACACAAAATGGACAGGAGAGAGAAATGTGGATTCGATTTTTATACTGCTTAATACCGGTTTCTGACTTTTCTTGGGGAGTGAAGAGGAACAAACAAGTTACATTGCTTGCAACATTGTAGCTATTCTGTTTGAGTTTTACATTTTTCAAGTGGCATTAACCTGTAATAATTTTAACTAATCTGTGAATAGAATTCTTGTGACATTGTGCACAATTTATTTCCACTCCAAGCAAAGAGACTATCAGCAATTTTAGGGCATTATTGTATTTCTCAAGCATCACATGATCACAAAATGCTAATCCATTTTAAAAATCTTAAATTCTTATGTACCAAAAAAAAGCCATGAGATATACATTCCCATTTATTTAATAGAGGAGAAAGTGTTCTCTTCAAAGGAGGAAATGGCAGACAATGTTAGTCTGCTATCAGCATCGCTCTCTGTCATTGTTAAGTTTAAATAGTATCAAGTGGTGTGCTTTACTTCTTTAATCTTTCATGGGATGTGGATGCTGCTAGCAAAGCTGGCATTTATTGCTCAAACCTAATTGTATTTCAAGCTCTGGCCATTTTAGAGAGCAGTCGAGAATGTGGTGCTGGAAAAGCACAGCAGGTCAGGCAGCAGCTGAGAAGCAGCAGAATCAATGTTTCGGGCATGGGCTTATGCCTGAAAAATCGATTCTCCTGTTCCTCGGAAGCCGCCTGACCGGCTGCGCTTTTCCAGCACCACTCTAACCACTCAGATCTCCAGCACCTGCAGTCCTCACTTTCTCCTTTTTTAGAAAGCAGTTAATAATCAGCCATATTTAATAATCAGCCATGCAGCTCTTGTTTGACCGCATGACGGCTCTGGAGCTGCGGATTGACTCACTGTGGAGCATCCGCGATACTGAGGAGGTCGTGGATAGCACATTTAGTGAACTGGTCACACCGCAGGTTGGAGTTGCTGAGGGAGACAGTGAAGGGGTGACCAAAAGGCAGAAAAAGAGTAGGAAGGCAGTGCAGGTGTCCCCTGCGGTCATCTCTCTCCAATACAGGTATACCGTTTTGGGTACTGTTGGGAGAGATGACTCACCAGGAGAGGGCAGCAGTTGTTAACACCGTGGCGGGCACTGCTGTTCAGAAGGGCGGGAAAAAGACTCATAGGGCCATAGTAGGAGATTCTACTGTAAGGGGAGTAAATAGGCGGTTCTGTGGCTGAAAATGGGACTCCCGGATGATATGTTGCCTCCCAGGTGCTCAGGTCAAGGATGTCACCGATCGGCTGTAGAGCATTCTAAAAGGGGAGGCTGAACAGCCAGTTGTCTTGGTGCATATAGGCATCAACGATATAAGTAAAAAACGAGATGAGGTCCTGAAAGAAGAATTCAGGGAGCGAGGAGAGAGGGTAGAGAACCTCAAAAGGTAGTGATCTCGGGATTACTACCAGTGCCATGTGCTAGCCAGCGTAGAAATGAAAACAAAAGGCAGAATGAACACGTGGCTTGAGGGATGGTGTAGGAGGGAAGGATTCAGATTTGTTGAACATTGGGACTGATTCTGGGGAAGGTGGGACTATTACAAAATGGACGGTCTACATCTGAACCAGACTGGAACCAATGTCCTTGGGGGAGTTTTTGCTACTGCTGTTGGGGAGGTTTTAAACTAATGTGGCAGGGGGCCGGGAACCAGAAGAGAAAACAAGTAGGCAGCGAGGTGGAAACTGGAGACTGTAAGAATCACGAAGATAGCATTGATAAGGGGAAGAGTAGGCAGAGAACAGATGAACACAGAAGAACTGGTGGCCCAGGGTAGGGTTGCATTGCTGTCAGGGATGATATCACAACTGTGCTAAAGGAGGCCACTATGGAGGTGTTGGGTAGTGAGGCATCATGGGTGGAGCTGAGAAATAAGAAGGGTGCAGTTACATTGTTGGGGCTGTATTGCAGGCCTCCCAACAGTGAGCGTGAAGTAGAAGAACAAATAGGTAAACAGATTATGGAAAGATGTATAGGCAATAGGATAGTGGTGATGGGAGATTTTGATTTTCCCAACATTGACTGGGATACACTTAGCGTTCGAGGTCTGGATGGGGTAGAATTTGTAAGAAGCGTCCAGGAGAGTTTTCTAGAGCAGTATGTCAATAGTCCGACGAAGAAAGTGGCCATATTGGACCTGGTATTGGGAATGAGCCAGGACAGTTGCGGTGGGGGATTTTTTTTGGGACCAGTGACCACAATTCTGTAAGTTTTAGAATACCCCTAGACAAAAATGAGTGTGGTCCTAAGGGAAGAGTACTAAACTGGACCAAGGCCAATTATATCAAAATTAGGCAGGAGCTCGGAAATGTGGATCGGACACAGCTATTTGGAGGGGAAGTCCACATTTGATATGTCGGAGGTTTTCAAAGATAGGTTAAAGATAGTGCAGGATAGGCATGTCCTGTTGAAGGCAAAGGATAGGAAAGGAAAGGAGAGATTTGTGAACCGTAGATGGCAGGAGAAATTGTACGACTACCCAAGAGGAAAAGGGAAGTGTACATAAGGTCTAGTCAGCTAAGAACAGAATAGGCCCTGGAGGAATATTGGTAGAGTAGGACAAGTCTAAAACTAGGAATCAAGCAGGCTAAAAGGAGTCATGAAATAGCTTTAGTAAGCAGAATTAAGGAGAACCCAAGCATTTTATTTTTAAAGAAGAAGCAAACAGGTAACTAGAGAAAGGATTGGTCCACTGAAGGATAATGAAGGAAGGTTGTGTGTCTAACCTGAGAGAATGGGTGAGATTCTGAATGATTACTTTGCATCAGTGTTCACTGAGGAGAGGAACATGATGAATCTTGAGATTAGAGATAGAAGTTTGATTAGTCTGGATCACGTTGACATAAGGAGGAGATGTATTGGGTAGGCTAGAGGTTATTCAGGTGGACAAATCCCTAGGACCGGATGGGATCTATCCCAGATTGCTGAGGGTGGTGAGAGAGAAAATAGCTGGGGACTGAACAGATAACTTTGTGGCATCCTTAAATACAGGTGAGGTGTTGGAGGACTGGAAAGTTGCTCATGTTGTCCCCCTGTACAAGAAAGGTAGTAGGGATATTTTGGGTAACTACAAACCAATGAGTCTGACGTCAGTGGTGGGAAAGTTGCGAGAGAAGGTACTGAGGGATAGGATCTATTTATATTTAGAAAACAATGGGCTTATCAGTGATAGGCAACATGGTTTTGTGGGTGGGGGCAGAATCGTGCCTTACCAACTTAATAAAGGTCTTTGAGGAAGTGACCAAGTTGATAGGTGAAGGAACAGGTGTAGATGTCATATGCACAGACTTTAGTAAGGTGTTTGATAAGGTTCCCCATGGTAAACTAATAGAGAAAGTAAAGTCAAATTATGTGCAGGGTGTTCTAGCTAGGTGGATAAAGAATTGGTTGAGCAACAGGAGACAGAGAATAGTAGTTGAAGGGAGTTTCTCAAAATGGAGTTACTGTTGGGTCCACTGTTGTTTGTGATAAACATAAATGATCTGGAAGAGGGCACTGTTGGTATGATCAGCAAGTTTGCAGATGACACAAAGATTGGTGGAGTAGCAGAAAGCATAAGGACTGTCAAAGGATACGGGAGGATATAGATAGACTGAAGAGTTGGGCAGACAAATGTGAGGTGATGCATTTAGGCAAGACTAATTCTAGAGTGAATTATACAATGAACAGAAGAACTTTAGGAAAAATTGATGGGCAGAGAGATCTGAGAGTGCAGGTCCATTATACCCTGAAGGTTGCTGCACAGGTGGATAGAGTGATCAAGAAGGCATATAAGTATGCTTGCCTTCATTTGATGGGATACTGAGTATAAGAGCTGGCAAGTCATGTTCAAATTGTACAAGACATAGGTCCAGCTGCATTTAAAATATTGTGGACAGTTCTGGTCACCACATTACCAAAAGGATGTGCACTCTTTGGAGAGGGTGCAGAGAAAGTTTACAAGGAAGTTGCCTGGTATGGAGGGTGCTAGCTATGAACAGAGGTTGAGTAGGTTAGGTTTGTTTTCATTCGAAAAAAGGAGATTGAGGGGGGACCTGATTGAGGTTTACAAAATCATGAAGGGTATAGACAGGGTGGATAGAGACAAGTTTTTTCCCCAGGCTGAAGGATTCAATAACAAGAGGTCACGCTTTCAAGGTGAGAGGTGAAAAGTTTAAGGGGGATACACGCGGCAAGTACTTCACACAGAGGGTGGTGGGCATCTGGAACGCATTGCCAGCAGAGGTGGTAGAGACAGGCACGGTAGATTCATTTAAGATGCATCTGGACAGATGCATGAATAGGTGGGGAGCAGAGGGATACTGATGGTTAGGAATTGGGCAACAGGTTTAGACAGTAGATTTGGATCGGCTCAGGCTTGGAGGGCCAAAGGGCCTGTTCCTAGACTGTACATTTTATTTTGTTCTTTGTATATTGGTGTAGGTTACTAACGAATGCAGATTTTCTTCCTGAATGGATATGACTGATCTACTTGGGTTTTTAAACAATCTTTAAACAAATAGTTCCATGGTCACCATTGAGGCAAGCTTCATATTCCAAATTTATTAATTGAATTCAAATTCCACAAGATACCATTGTGATTCAGACTTCAGGGCATTTGCTTGTGTCTCCAAACTACTAGTCCAGTATTATCACTACAATGCCATCAGTTCTCCATATTAGAACAGGCCACAAAGCAGGACTAATTTCTAGCTTGATGGAGGACAAATTTGCACACGCGGTAGGAATTCAAACAGAATACTGAACTTCTAACATTTATTTCTTTTAAAAAAAAGCATAGTGTACTGCTTCCTCTCACAATGGCTGGGATAGTCCAAATATCAACTTATCACAAATTAGATAAAGCCCAATAGAATATCAAAAAACTTTATTTATAAAATATGAATCTCAAGACCAGCATGTTTACAGCAAATAGTTAATTAAAATATCACAAATAAAAGATGCCAAACCCAATCTTTGCCATTGTTGAATAACCACATTTTACATATCATATTAAGGAATAGAAATTTAAAGTTTTAAATTTGATGCCCCCAGCAAGAATCCCCCTCCAAAAACTGTAATTTGTTACCTCTGCTGGCAACTCCTATTTTTGTTGGGATATTGCAACAGTAAAATGTACACCACTAACAAATTTACATTACCAAATAATTCTTGGAATGTAAGTGAACTATCATTATTATGGGACAATTTTATAAGGATGTAAAAATCAAAATTATACTTAATCCAAATGCAAAAGGAAGATTTCATTCAACACCACAACTAGTTAAACTATGCTGAAATATTTCACTGGAAATTGAATTATACTTCCGTTCTTGGTTACAAAAGTAATTGTACTTTCCTGTCAATGTGCATAATTGCAAATTTAATTTAATGTGAATCAGCTTCTCAGCCAACATGTAACATTTCTGACTATTTACATTACAGACTCCAACACATTTTCTCTGTTTAAATTGAAAGCTCACTAATAATTACCTATCCTGGATTTTTCAACAAAGATGATGCCTTTATGTAACACAATACAATTGCCATTATCACCTATGAACTGGGATCTTGAAAGTAGCTGCAACACCTTTCCAAAAAGAACTCTTCCATTCAGACCTCCCCTGTTGGCTCACTGAGCAGAAAGTTGCATGACAGAGCTGCATAACAGATCTTAGACAGGCCAGTGGATACCAGGCAGTAACAGGTCATAGCATCAAGAATCAAGGAGTGAAAATCTTTGAGGGATCCTGGTTCAAACTGCTATCCATTAACAACGGCTAAAAGCACATATTTTTCAACATCAGTAAAAGGCAAAATGAAGGACAGTTGAGGGCAGAGGTTCTGCTGCAACATCAACCTTCAGGTAACCAGCCAGTCACTATGAATTGTCACATGAACAATAGTCACTTTGTAAGATACCAGTAAGAATCCAGTAGCCATATAACTGTATTGGAAAGACCAATGCCTTCAGAGGAGAAAACTTGAATTTAAAAACAAACTCTTTTTCATTCACTTTCCTCTGATAAAACCCAAAATTATAAAACTAGTTTTGTACATAAATAGTAGACTTTAACAGAATTGTAATTTATCAGTATATTGGAATATATAACTGGAACAGGATTTAACTTAGGCATAACAAAATATTTATCACTGACAACTTGGAAAAATACCAATTTAATTAAAACCAGCACATATTGAAACATGTAAGCTTTATACCCAAGAAGCAATAATGAAACTCAAGATGCTTTCTAGTGCATCAACCACACCCTTCAGCAACAATTTTATAACAATTATGTAGGGAATAAGTGGACATGCCTCTATTACTACAATATGTGAATTAACAAATGATCTTTCACCCTAAAAATAACTACATTCTTGGTAAAGGATCAGCTCTAAAGAAAACATTTCATTGTGTTATGATCAGAACAAGAAATCTAATGTGGAAAGACCAGGAAAGGCTTAAACATATAGCATATAAATAACTTTTACCTTCAGACTTGCATGCAAGATTGTTGTCCATTTTCTTAAAATAATTTAAAGCTGCTCCTGCCACACTGCTTGTCTCCTAAGACCTTGCTCACAGAGAGGGTTCAAGTGAGGTAAGCATGGAGATGGAGCTTATAAAAACATTATTGTAAAATCCCTATAATTTCTGAACCATGAGGAATTGCACTTCCACGAGATCAGCTCTCCAGAATGGACCTGGATCTTCAATGGGAAAAGGAATGGCAAGAGAATGGGAGGCCACACTTGGAGGTCAGAGAATAGGGGCAAAACTGCAAATTGCAGGGTTGCGGAGTGGGGAGGGTGAGTAATAAGGAGAATCAGAGAACAGGAGCATCTTTAAGTAGGATCATTGTTGAAAAGGAGATACTGTTATTAGCTCGTTACATTTTTTACATATTTTAAATTTATTTTAAAAGTTACTTAATTTATCAGTATAAAATAATTCAAGTTAAAGGGTATAATATTTTAATAGGTGTTTTTCTGAGAAGGTAGGTCCTACTGATCTATTTACAATGTTACGATTGGTTTAATGTTTCACTTAAAAGTCATGATTTTCAGGAACACAACCATCACTATAAACAAGGACTTACTGTAATGATGCTATAAACCAAACAAGAAATTTGAGAGTTACCTTTTACAATTCTTGTGAGCCCTCTATTAAAGTATAACATTCACAAATCAAATAACAATCTTTAAACTCTGTTCAGATTATGCACAGAAAATTTAAGATAAAGTAAAATGATGAATAGAAGGAAAACAATGCAGTGTGGAAAATACAGTTTAAAGGATCAGCTATTTCTGTTACATCAAACATTAACTATATTGCCTGTTCGAGGTTTCTGTCAACATATTAATCAGATAGTACCAGTCATTTCACAGCAGATAATTTAAGGTATAGATTTAGGATAGGTTGTCTTTGAAAAATTGAGATCAAACTTTTCAGAAAGAGTATTAATTGCCAGAAATAGATTAACAACATTTGAGTCACATTCAGTCAGATGAACCACTCTTCATTGACGTTTTCACTATAAAGAATTCTGACAAATAACATTTTCCACAATGGTGAAATTGTTGCAGACTGTTTGATGCAATATTTATATCCATATTCACTGGCTTGTTGTGATAAGCAAATCAATTTTTAAACCACATAATTCTGGATTTTTTAACCATTTTGGGAATCAGATTCCACGGTTTGGTCCGGTCTAATGCATAAAAGTGTAAACAGCAGCACAGAAATAAAATGGCCACTTTGCTCTTTCAAAAAGACAAAGGAAAATTTGGCTTTCAGCAACACATGGCATTTTCATTTCTTTTGTTTTAAACAAAGCTGTAGTTTGCAGGTTTTGGACTAAAATATCATAATTTTATTGAAAAAC
Organism: Chiloscyllium plagiosum; assembly: GCF_037043375.1. NCBI lineage: Eukaryota > Metazoa > Chordata > Chondrichthyes > Orectolobiformes > Hemiscylliidae > Chiloscyllium > Chiloscyllium plagiosum. The sequence continues at coordinate 73,151,322 of NW_028270147.1, forward strand.
AGATATAGAACATCCTTCACTTATTCACATACTTGAAAATGAACATGCTTCAACTTGTAAACTTGTTTTCAATTTGACTTAAAATATTTTGTCAGAAAACCAAAATCTATTTGTAAACCGTATCAATTTATGAACCCTGATCGTACATTGCATAGTCTATTTCTGTCACTGAGCTCAAGCACAATTGTTCCAACTACTGATCTGCCTATATTTGCTTTGTATTTGGCCGTTGATATTCAAAGGTTAAGAATGCCATCAGTCTATACATTCATCAAGATCCTATGAAATTACATATATCTTCCCACTTATACCCACTTAAAATTATAATGCAAGTTCCATAATAATTATGTAAGTTAAAGAACATTATTTTGGACAGTTAAGTGCCTCCAGGTGAGTATTTAGACTCCTTGATGAGTTTTACACCTGCACATGAATGAACTGCTGTGCTGATTGATACTGCATCACGCTTTGCTTGGATCGGAGATGTTCTTGGGTTCATATCCATATAGAAATGTTGCAGTTATCACCAGAATGGCTCCGAAGAAAAAGACACTGAAACAAAGAAACAGATTTATAGATGAAGTCTCTCCCTATACCAAAAGCATTGAATCACCACACAACACATCCTGTATGCAGCTTTAATGAAGGCGAACTACTCTGACATTTTACTTACCAACATCAGTTTAGAATTTTATATGGTGCTCTGCAAATGACGCGCTTATATCTGGCTGACTGGTATAGTAATGCATCTTTCTTGGTTAACCTTACTTTATTTACATATATGTATCTAAAAAGTAAATGCAGGAACATGAGAAGCCTATTAAACCCTAACTAACTTTCTACCATTTTAATCAATCCATTTTCTATTCAGAAGTACATATTTCTTGAAATTAGCCTTGAATTTGAGCAACTAAAATGCCACGCTCAAGCTCTTCATCCAAGACACCCAAAACAGGAAAATGGTGAGGTTTGGTAGAATATAGGGATTAGGTAACACTAAAATGAGTTTTTCAATGTTAGATGAAATATGAAAGTTTGTTGCACGGAAAAAGGCCATATGGTCCATTATATACAAAAGGCAAACCAAACTAAGCCCAGTACCCCATTCTCAAATCATATTTTATTTCCCCTTCAAATATTTGCTTATGCTGCAACAGTCCTCTGTTCAAAAAGGTTTGTTGTAATGTTTACTCATTCAATTTAGAATTTTGATTCTAGAACATAGAAAAATATAGCGCAGTACAGGCCCTTTGGCCCTCGAGGTTGCGCTGATCCAAGCCCACCTAACCTACACTAGCCCACTATCCTCCATATGCCTATCCAATGCCCGTTTAAATGCCCATAAAGAGGGAGAGTCCACCACTTCTACTGGCAGGGCATTCCATGAACTCACGACTCGCTGAGTAAAGAATCTACCCCTAACATCTGTCCTATACCTTCCACCCCTTAATTTAAAGCTATGCCCCCTCGTAATAGCTGACTCCATACGTGGAAAAAGATTCTCATGGTCAACCCTATCTAAACCCCTAATCATCTTGTACACCTCTATCAAGTCACCCTTAAACCTTCTTTTCTCCAATGAAAACAGCCCCAAGAGCCTCAGCTTTTCCTCATACGATCTTCCTACCATACCAGGCAACATCTTGGTAAACCTCCTCTGCACCCGTTCCAGGGCCTCCACATCCTTCCTATAGTATGGCGACCAAAAGTGCACACAATACTCCTGATGCGGCCGCACCAGAGTCTTATACAACTGCAACATGACCTCAGGGCTCCGGAACTCAATTCCTCTACCAATAAAAGCCAGTACGCCATATGCCTTCTTCACCGCACTATTTACCTGGGTGGCAACTTTCAGAGATCTGTGTACATGGACACCAAGATCCCTCTGCTCATCCACACTACCAAGTATCCGTCCATTAGCCCAGTACCCCGTCTTTTTGTTACTCTTATTCTTTCTCACTAACTCAAGAGGGAATAAGCCGTTCCTTGTCTATTATATTAATACTTTTTTTCACATAACTATTAAAACTTCATCACTTTGCTATTCATTAACTTTACTCAAGACATGAGAGTATACTTAAGGTAACTTTCTCCTAAAATATTTTTTTTCACATTTATCCATATTAAATTTCATCTGTCATGTATCTACCCACTGAATGGCCAGAACAAACAATACTATCTTTATGACTTGTGCTTTATGTCACTGAAAATATAACTCAATAACTTGGGGTTGAGTTTCTGCAAATTATACAAGTATAGTGCAGGCAAAATCAGCTGAAACAGCTCAAAAGATTGGGGAATTTTTGAATTGAGTTATACTCAAAATCATCAATGCCTTCTTTTCTGTGATCTTTTGTGCTGGTACATTTCAAATTCCTGCAATTGCTTTGGTTTGGGAGTTCTTCAAATTGTACATATTTTCTTAGGTCACAGGAATATTTTAAAAGCCCTTTCACATCAAAAATGTTAACCTGAGGGAATTATGAGGTGTTCACCAATTAAGTTTTTAAATGGTTGAATGTAGTTTTTTTATGTTCAATGATTTTGAATCAGATCGGAAGACAGACAACTTTAATTACAAACATATTTTGCTGAAAAACCTATTTTCAATATTATTAATAAAACTGTACAAGGTTATCATTCTTCAATACATCAGAATACTTTTAAAATGGAAAAGAAAAAATGAAGCCATATTCTATTAAGCTGACCAATTGTGTTGATTTATGAAATATTATTTGAAATATCACAAACATGAAAATTTTAGCATAAACTTGGAGAATAATCTAACAATCAGTCCAAACTATGAATCTTAATCTTTTCATCTGTTCTTACTGCAGTCAACTATATTTACCCACTACATCTGATTTATTTCCTATCTGAGCACTATATGACGGTTATGTAAAGTTAATATTTCTTTTGTTTGTTCCTTGCTCCTATATTTATTGTTTTCATGCTGAATTACATATGCTAAGAATCCAAAAGATCTAAACACTTGAGTGTGGATGTATTGCATTATATTATTTTAAATCTCTCAGATTTTGCTCAAGGCAACTTCTTTAGAATGCACATTTGGATCATCTAGGCCAAAACAAAAAGTTTAATAATAACATTATTAGTCTTCAATACACCATTGATCGAAATCATCTTTCCATTTGAAATATAACACTGCAAATATAACACTGCATTTACAATATGCATAAATATGATCAATATAAGGGTCCCATAGCTTTGAGAATTCAACTGGTCAAAATCAACATAGTTTAGGCAAGTAGAAGATTTTAGATATTCAAATATAACAGTCCATGGAAGTACCTGATCGCTATATCTTTCTTGAAACTTGGATCTGAATCAACTATAGAATATATAGGATAAAAGTCGCCTTTCCTGATTACAACTAAATCATTTTTATAAAATGTTCTAAATACAGATGTCCAGCCAGTTTTATTTTGATTTTGATCAAGATGAATCTGGTCTTTGTCTCATCCAACAATATAAGAATCCATAGAATAATAATGCCTTTAGAACAGACATAACTTTTACAACTAGATTTTAGTGACACAGTTTAGGGAAATGTGTGTGTAAACAATCCATTATACTTTAGAAACAATAGGTAGGGCTTATCAAAGTAATTGTTAAAGTTTACAAAAACGTTAACTTTAAAACTCGACAATATAAAAGAATTTCAAACATCTAATGCAGAACATTATCTTCAACTTTAAGTAGGTCATTAATATTTTATTTACAATGAAAATACAACAAAGTCAAGGGATGAAAATAACAAAGAAATCAGGAGTATAAATCATCCCTTGCTCCATACCTGGTGGGCACAAAGTCTTGCAGCCAGAAGTAAGAGATCAATGTTGAAAGAATGATAGATAATGATGTGGCAAAGCCTTTCAAGATGTTATCTGCATATTTGATGACTGCTGCTATTACTAGACCGCCAAGAGCCTAGTGAAAGAAAAAGTAGAATAAAAGAAATAATAGTACACGTAGAGTTTAGTAATCATTTTTAACCAAAACTAGGTAACAAAAGGTTATTGATACTCAATACAGACTGACAACACTATGAACGTCAAATAAACAAAAATCCACTAAAGCACAGGAACTTCACAATTATGACAAGTTTTCTTCCAGTTTTAAAATTTATTTTGTCAGAACGCATCTATGACTTGCAATCCAGACCAGTCTCAAGACCAGAGAACACAGTACTGTTACATATTGAGCCACTGATCATTTTCCATGGTTGGATTACACCACGCGGAGTTCAAAACACTTAAGTGGAGCAAATCGTGGCTGCCACTACATGTAATTAATGTTGTTATAGTAAGTTAGGAAACAAGCTTGTTTCTAGAGCAGTATATTTTATATTACAGCTAGCGATAAAATTTTTAATTTTTCAGGCATTTGTGGAAAATAATTAAGTAATTTCCATTGACCTGCACTGTCTTTTAATGTAGGATGAAAGTAATACCAAAGAGACTAGCCTGTATGTGACTCCAGTGCTACATTGGACTCTCGACTGCGAGGAGAAATGCTTAACGTGTCATTCAATTGTCTTGCTCCCTTTTTTAGGGCAATGGAGGATAGATAATAAACATTGGCTTTCCAAGAAGTTGTTCTCCATTCATAATTTCAGCTAAGTTTGCCAATCTGTTTGTTTTCTTAAGTTCGACTATTATAAAGGGAAGGTCAGTAATGAAGTAGCTGAAGCTAGCTGAGAAAAGATCATTTTGCTGTGGAACATCTGGGTTGATGTGATTTATCTCTACCAATCATTATCACCTTCCTTTGCACAAGGTATGATTCTAGATTCTGTCCCAATTGACTCCTTCGTGCCACACTTGGCCAAATGCTACCTTGAGGTGAAAAGCAGGCATTTCCACTTCAGTTGTGAGTCAATCAGATCTGGGGTTAAAGTGATCTTGGTAGAACAGAAACTCAGTCAATGAACAGGATAGTGCTCTTGAAAACACTTTTAGGCATCTGCCAGATAGTGTTCTATTCATGTGTATCAATGGTAATATCCAAGAAGCCTTGGATATTGGACATCAGACTTTAAAAAATTCATTCTTGAAGGCGAGAATCATTTTCAAATAGAAACCTTGCCACTCACCCCTGATTGCCCTTGAGAAGGTTGTGAACTGCCTCCATGACCCGTGACAGTCCATCTATGTAAGCACAGCAGTAAACAGGGGCTGCCTGAAAGGGAATTCTTCATTATAAATGCAGATGGTGCTGCAGGAGTAGGCTGCATCAAGTAAGTGAACTGGTGCCTTTGGATTGCTGATGATATCTGGGTAGGGAGGGCCTGAAGATTGGACATTGGTGATGTCAGGACAGTGACTGGTGGCATTTGTGTTGAGTACTTCGCTTGGTTTATTTTAAATTGAAGGGATGTTCAGGGTAAGTGTTCCCTGGTATCTTGGGTACTGGATGCCTCATGTCTTTAGCTCAAACTGATAAGCAGTGCACTTCCTGCTCAAAGTGTGCTTTCATCTGGCCATCATTTTGAGGTCTAAATAGACAACACAGCACTGAAGCCTCTACACAAAACTCACCAAGGAGTTTTGGACTCAGTAGATAAGGTAGAAACTGTATCCATTGGCCAGGAAACATGTAACTAATGGACACATGCTTAAGATCAAAACAAAGAGAATGAAAGGGGGCAATAATTTTGCTTTCAAACACAAAAGGATTGTTGGGATAAACAGAAACTAATAATTTTTAAGTGGGTTCATGTTAGGCTTCATATTTGAAGTATAAATGAATAGCTTCTACATTGAGTCACGCAAGATTGATGGACTAAAGCCTCATTCAGTGCTGCAAAATTCTATAGAATTAAATAGGAGAATATTAGTCATTACCACCTGCAGCAAGGGATGCTCTATCTTTCAGTATCACAGGAGACTATGTATGAATGGCTTATCATAGCAACATAATCAGATCACAGAATTTCGTGAGATAATATATTGGGTAAAAAGCATCAAGAGGCAACAAACAAACAGCTTTCAAACTCAACATTATAATATTTGTTTCAATAAAACAACTGACAGAAGTAACATAGAAAGTGGATAACTAAATTGAGAGCACGGACGGGAAAGATTAGAAATTGATAAGGAAGAACTTTGTCTGATCCTAATTATGTTTTTAAACACTGCTGTTAGCTGTTTTCCCTCAACTGTATGATGATTGATCCTATTAAGTGTATTTAAACTAAAATAGTAGCATACTAGGTGATGCAGACTGCATGATTTGTACATATTTTTAATACCATTTACTGTAAATTTTGAATTTTAAGTTTGTAACATGGGTTTTCTGTGCATCTGAAGTTAATGATTAACTTGTGAATATTTCTGTAGTCATGGTGATTTCATTTTACACAGTTTTATGAGGCCTGGTTGCAGAATTAATATGTTTTCTAAAATTAGTGGAGTTTTACAACTAAACAAGATAAACAAGGTACACTTGAGAAGGTTAGGAAAGTTTTTTAAAAATTTAATAGCTTATATTTTAGAGAGTTTTTCTTTCCAATTTTGAGTTTTGGAGCAGTCCTGCAAATTCCTTTGAAGAAGAGTCTTGTGGTCACCAGTACTCCTGGGAAGTGAAGGATATAGGGAAGCTAAATTATATTAAAGTGTTTCTGATCGTTCCAGACCAGAAGTGTTGGGATAAAAATCCTAAAGTTACTTAAAATTGCATATGTTTCAGCTCAGGTGTATAATCGATCCAGGTAGATGATATTAGATTACATTAGATTCCTACAGTGTGGAAACAGGCCATTTGGCCCAACAAGTCCACACCGACCCTCAGAAGAGTAACCCACCCAGGCCCATTTCCCTCTGACTAATGCACCTAACATTATGGGCTATTTAGCATGGTCAATTCACCTGACTTGCACATCTTTGGATTGTCGGAGGAAACCCACGCAGGCACGGGGAGAATGTGCAAACTCCACACAGACAGTTGCCAAAGGCTGGAATTGAACCTGGATCCCTGGCACTGTGATGCAGCAGTGCTAACCACTGAGCAACTGTGCCACCCAGTTCCAGTTCCAGTTCCAGTCCATAAATTAAAGTCACAAGTGAATTAAACTTTGGGTCCTATACAAAATGTGATTTTGGGTACTGTACCTTGGGTGCATTTTGGTTCTATACAAAAGCTTTTTTTTTGTTTCAATTTATAAAGGATTTATTTTAGAATTAATGGGATAATATATTTTACTGTATGTTTTTAAAATCTTTGAACATTTAAGTGGATAAATTTGATTTAATTTCATCATCCCTTTTGTTCATAAACTTCTGTTTTATTGTTAATGCAAAATCTTTGGTATTGTCGACTAATGCTTCAGACTGGAATCTGCTTTGTCCAGTTATAATATCAGCGAAGATCATAACTAATTTACAAATCCCTTTTCAGTTTCTGCCAGCCCCAGTTAATAAGTTGTTTATATTTTCTTTCTACTCCTTTAAAAGAGATTATTCTATTACAATCGCAGAACACCAGGTGGGTGAAAAAACATTTACATGACTTAAATTTCTCTCTAACTGGAACTGTTTAAAACTCTACTAAAAAAAAAGGATAGCTGCAATTATTTTTCCAATAAAACAAATCCAAAGCAGCTTTTGGAAGAAGCCTCAATTCGATGCTAGTTCCTGCATGTTTTTCCGATTTCAGATCTATCTCAGGGATTGGGAGATTTATTTTATAAATTTTAATTTAAGGATGGGTGGTTTGTGCCCAATTTTGTCATAAAACCTTGCAGTGGTGTGCTTCAGGACAAATCTCCCCTTAGATTTCAATATTTAACATCTTCATTACGTCATTGTTTGGGTGTACAGAACTTGAGTATTGCTGAAAAAAGACATATTTTGTCGAAGTTTCTCATTGTCCACTCATCAGGATAGTTCGCAAAAATACCAACATAAAGGGAAAACAACATTTATGTTTGTATGACAGGAGAAAACCAATTGGTTAGAAAGTGGGTTTACAGTGTGGCGCACCCACATAGATTGGAAGCTATATATTAGTACACAGGGCCCTGTCTCTTAAGATAGAAAGAACATATGTACAATGTACCTGTTTGAACTCAACAAAATAGATGACAATCACTATTTGGTTCATTCCTCAAAGAAATGCTTTGACTAGAGTCAACTTGGTCAATTCCAATTCAAACAAAATCTGGCAGTTAGCTGTCAGTCACTATCTAACTAGTGCATTCTCATGACAACGTCTCTACCAACCAGAATTCAACTAATTGTCTGTCTTCTTCTACAGCATGAATGTTGTTTTCCCTTTACTTTGGTATCCTTGCAAACTGTCCTGTTGAGTGCAGGATAAAAAACATCAAAAATATGTCATTTTCAACAATACCTGCATTAAGATTGAATTCAGACCTGTAGAATGACAACAATCCAAGTGAATTTGTTGTACCCCTGGAAGATTCCATGTTCTTTTACTCGTTGCCCATCATATACATATACACCCATGATTCCAAAAATACTTCCGAACAAACCTATAGGAGATAAGAAAATATCAACCCATTATGATATTCCTTTTTGCTATTTTATGCATCTAATATTTTAATTGAATTATATAAATAGGGAAATATAGATTCATCTTTCTTGTTTGTATTAATTCAGTGTTCAATCACAATCACAATATGTCTTGTATATGAATGGAACACTTGAAACATCAGTTACAGCTGAATGGCCACATTCAAAATCTTACTGAAAACATGAAACCTATGTATAGAAGACCACCTGACTCTGTAAAATCTTTAAATCATCCTTGACATTGAATACAAGGTAGGTACATTGCTTTCACGTCCTGAGGGTTTATAAAGGTAAAATCATAAATTACTTGTTCTAAACATGACAAGTGTATAAAAATGCTTACAGTCTTTGAGATTTAAATACCATCACAATCAAAATCGTTTCTTACTTGTTCTATTATCTAAGCAGAGATTGCAGAACCTGACAAGATGAAATGAGAGCAGAACGGTTGCATCTAATTTTATTGAAGCAAAATTTTAAAGTTCAAGCAAATTTTAATTCTATTTCTTTCTTTTGGAAGGCTCATCCATCTTAAAAATAAATATGATAAAACTGCTGTCAAATTTTATATTCCAAGCATGTATAATTGGTTGAGAGGAAAGATAAACACCTTTTTCTGTTTTTAGTGGATCAATTTGTATCAGACGCATCCAGAAATGTCTTAGACCTATTTGATGAATCATATTTTACATTGAATGTTTTGAACTTAATTCAAATATACACGTCAGATCATAGAATCTCTCTAGTGTGGAAGCAGGCTATTCAGCCCATTGAGTCCACGCTGACACTCCGAACAGCATCCCATCCAGCAATTATCTCTCCGCCTATAAATTCTGTGCCTGTGCACTTCCTTCCACTTCACCTGACAAAGGGGCAATACTCCGAAAGCTTGTGATTTCAAATAAACCTGTTGGACTATAACCTGGTGTTGTGTGACTTCTACGTTTATTCAAGTTGGAGTTACAGTACTAGAGTTCCCATGGTCATTTATATTGCTTTAATTCTTTTCCTTCTCAGACACATAAATTAGCATTACATTGTTCCCACAACTTCAAGTATGCCCACATAGGTCTTCTTCATTACTCTGCAAAGGGATACAATTATATTTCATTGATTAGTTTCATGCTATTGCAATCTTTTTTTTTATTCATATTTAATTGGCAACTGTGGCTCAGTTGTCTGCATTCAACCCAAGTCATAAGATCACATTCCATTTCAGGGTTTAAAAGTAGAAATCACAACTGATAGTCTAGTACAGGTCTGAGGGAGGTGCTAAACAGCTGTCTTTCAGTTGAGATAATAAATCAAGATCCCATCTATGCTGCCAGATGGACATAAAAGATCCAGGTCACTGTATCAAAGATGAGCAGGAGACAGTTTTTCCTAATCACCTGGTTAGCATTACTCCTCAATCAACATCAGAGTCCAGTGATGCGCTTTGTAAGTTCAAAGAACAACACCTTATCTTTTGACTTTGCATACTACTGTACAGCCTTCTGGACAAAACATTGAGTTCATTCCGTCACACATCTCTGTCTGTCTGTGTTTTTTAAAATCTTTTCCCATTATTGATTTCTTTTGGTGGGTTCAAATGGTTGTAGTCATTCATGCATTAATTCAGATAAAACTTTTGCATCTGTACTACACCCACTACCACTCCCTTTCATCATTACATCATTAAATATTTTATTTTTCTCTCTATCATAGAGCTTCCCACCTGTTGTTCTCCAACGTTAACACGCTGCCTTCCATGGTTGAAAACCTCCTCCACAATAGGTCTTCTCAACCGGACATATTAACACTCTTTCTTTCTCTCTAGAAATGCTGCTTGATCTACTATTTCTACCATTTATTGTTTTTATTTCAGATTCCCAGCATCTTTACTATTTCGTTTTGCTTTCATAAATTTGAACTCGATTGCAAAATGCAATGTTCTACAGCTAAACTGGCATATGTTTTGGGGTGTTGTCTGCAGGTAAATTCCTTTAACCATTACTAAACTTCAAAGTGACTTAATCTTGTATTTGGAACAATTATTTCTGGTGCAAAGACATGCACTGAAACCTCAGTCTATCCCAAATTCCGACCTAGAATTCTGTAGCCCTAGTGTTAGCTTTGATCTCTGCTGTTAGAATTAATTCTGTAACTTTTAAACCCACTGCCTGAGATATGAAGTTAATTTCCCTCTGGCCTATCTGTTTTGCCTTGACTAAACTAACAAGATTAACCATAATTTAGATATTATTATAGAATCATAGAATGATACAGCATAAAATGAGACTATGCTTGTCCTAATGCGATAGAGGATCTACACAATTAGCCACATGCATTTCCTCTTTCATATTAACCTTTTAAATTTTACATCAAGTGTGTAACCTATTTCATGAGAAAACTGCTGTTGAATCTTTTCATATATTGTAATTCAGATCATAAAATTCACTGATTAACTCTTCCCTCCCACCATGTTGCTTGTAGCCACTAGATCCCTCTGCCACTAGAAATGATTTTTCCTTATTTATTATATTGGAATCCTTAAAAGGTCTTGAATACATCTATCAAATCTCATATTAAATCTTCTTCCCTTAAAGATCAAGTTATTGATCTCTCCATAACTTATGTTTCTCATCCTGGGTATTATTATAGTTAATAACCTGCAAATCTCAGATCTTGACATCCTTCCTAAAATATAGTGCCTGAATTAAACAAAATTCTCCAGCTGGGGACTAACCAGTAATTTATGAAGGTTTACCTTAATTCCGTACTTTATACTCTACCTCACTTATAAAACTCTTTTAAATAGTCTTCTTAATTTGTCCCACCCCTTTCAAAGAAGATATGTATGCATGTAGGTAGGTGCTTCCTAATAGTCACGCTATCCATCTGATATGGTGTTAGGTTTGTTATTTTTCTAAGCGATCTATTGGTTTGATTCAATATCATGGTTATTATCAAAAACACTACTTCCTCTAGTACAGCATATCTGTTTCTTCACATCTATAACACTCTTTAAATTAATTTCTTTATCAGCTCAATTGCAATTAACTCTCATTTCTAGATTCTTATCTTGCTAAAACATAACTGAGTCATTAATATATTTTCCATTGGATAGCTCATTATATGCATTCCTATTTCAATGTCTTCTTCCAGATATATTTTATGATTTCATTATCAGTTCAAACTTCCAAGTTTGTTTGCCTTATTTACCTTTTCTCTTTATTATGGCAGGTACCAGTTATAAAGCCAGGTTAATTTATGCCATGTCCATTGATTCAGGAATCCAGTACTATGACAATGACATTATCTTCTAAATTATACTAACTACTACTTAGTATTTGATTAATAAAGCCTTCACAACATTCTACTTCTCTTTTCATTTGTTTCACATGACAATGTCCTCTAACTGCTCATCTCTTTGTCTTCGCACTAACGTACCTATCTCTGTGATCATTTGTCCAAATATAAGGGCAAAGCTTACACTATTCCAGTTCAGTGATGCAGGCATAAGTGGTCAAAAAATTGCTAACATAGAGACGAATTGGCTTCACCAGATGCTGCAAAAATAGCACTTAAATCTTAGACATGGGGTTTGTGAAGGCATCATGACTTGGGTGGGTGTACTTGCTTATGGAAATAAATGTTGGGTTATGTGAAGAATTGTTTTTAAGCAGTAAGTTTCAAGACTTGAGATTTTATCATGTCAAATGTTAAAATGCAGTTACTTTTGCAAAGCAAATCTCTTTCCTGATTGACTATTTTAATTTTGAATCTCTCAGTAGCAAAATGCCAACCAGCATATACTAGGTCAGAGGTATATCGAGGGTCAGATAAGAGAGGTCACCTGGAGCTACAATAATACAAAGAGTAAAAAAAAAGATTGGAGTGAAGGTTTCAGAAAAATGAGACAACTTTGCCCTAGGTCTGTTCAGCCATGCTGGATTCATACTACTGTCTTGACCACTGCTGGCACATCAGGGTTTTGTTGTTCCACAGATGCAAGTAATTGGAAAAAAAATGGTTGGCATAAAAACTGGCATCAAAAAGAACCAAGTGGCTCTAGTTAAGAGTGAACAAAGAGTGGACAACATTTGGCTAGGAGCATTACGGTTGGTCCCTGGTAAACATATGCAAGTTAATCACAAATAACAATTTTTATATATAGATGTTTACCTTTATATTACTGGTATTATACATTTGAGTTGCATTTTAGGACTGCAATCAAAAGGTCAAAATAGAAATTTTCAGATTTGGTCATACTCACCTAATTGAATGTTTCTAATCCAAACTGACTGTTTTGTCCCCTTAAGGATTTTCTCAAAGTAAACTCCTGCAAATCCACTGGATAAACAAGCACTGAGCACAGCTATCAAACCCACAAACTGGGAACCTGCAGAGAGCTCCTGCTTTACCTCTTCTGTGGTATCTGTTGGCCACTGAAACAAATTGCATAATTTTATTTTCGCATGTGGAAACAAATATATTTTTTAAAAGGGTTATTTCCAATATATTACAATAGAATGAAGAGAGACAGCAACTTGGTTCCAATGAAGTCATTCTCATCTCAGTCAGAAGGTTGTTGATTCAGGCCCTGCTGTTCGACCTGGGCATATATTCTAGGCCAAGACTTCAATACAATGCTGCATTACTGAAGGTGCCAACTTTTGGATAACATGTCAAACAGAAGTCTACTACTGGAAGGCTAGAGAAGCTTTTGACAAAGGATAGGAAGTTTACATGGTGCCCTGGCTAACTTGTATCTCTCAAGCAAACACTATCTGGAACAAACTGAATAGTCATTTAACTTGTGGTGTTTCTAGGCTGTCGCTGCTTTCAATGCGGTTAGAGTCATAGAGATGTACAGCATGGAAACAGACCCTTCAGTACAAATCGTCCATGCCGACCAGATATCCTAAACTAATATAGTCCCATTTGCCAACACTTGGCCCATATCTCTCTATACCCTTCCTATTTATATACCCATCCAGATGCATCTTGAATGTTGTATTTGTACCAGCCTCCACCACTTCCTCTGGCAGCTCATTCCATACACGCATCAACCCCTGCGTGAAAAGGTTGCCCCTTAGGTCCCTTTTAAATCTCACCCCAAACCTATGCCCTCTGGTTCTGGACTTCCTCACCACCCCTAGTAAAATATCTTGTCTACTTAACCTATCCATGCCCCTCATGATTTTATAAACCTTTATAAGGTTACCCCTCAGCCTCCGACACTCCAGGAAAACAGTCTCAGCCTGGTCAGCCTCTCCTTATAGCTGAAATCCTCCAACTCTGGCAACATCTTCACTGAATCTTGTAAATCTTCACTGAACCCTTTCAGGTTTCACAATATCCTTTCAATAAGATACCAGAATTGCACACAATATTCCACGAGTGGCCTAACCAATGTCTCTTACAGCCACAACATGACCTCCCAACTCCTATAAACAATGGTCTGACAAGTAAAGGAAAGCATATCAAACACCTGCTTCACTATCCAATCGACCTGCAATTCCACTTTCAAGGAACCATGAACCTTGAAACTAAAAGGTTGCCTAGTCTTGTCAAGTTTTCTAGATAAATATCAGAAATTTTGGCTGGTAGTATGCCAGATTACACAAAGTTCACAATATTTTTCACAAAAATGGGACAAATGATGAGGGCAGAGTGGAGGATGGCTAGGAGACTGGTTAGCAAGATTAGATCTCATGGAGTACAGGGAGGACTAGCCTTTTGGATACAGAACTGGCTCAAACGTAGAAGACAGAGGATGGTGGTGGAGGATTGCTTTTCAGACAAGAAGTCTGTGACCAGTGGTGTGCCACAAGGATCAGCGATGGGTCCACAATGTTTCGTCATTTGTAATAAATGCTTTGGATATGAACATAGGAGGTTTAGTTAGTAAGGTTGCAGGTGACATCAAAATTGGAAGTGTAGTGGTAGGTGGAGAAGGTTACCTCAGACTACAACGGGATCATCATTAGTTGGTCCAATGAGCTGAAAAGTGGCAGATGGAGTTAAATTTAGATAAATGTGAGGTGCTACACATTGGGAAAGCAAATCAGAGTAGGACTTATCCATTGAGGGAGTGTTGTTGAACAAAGAGACCTTGGAGTGCAGTTCGTAACTCCTTGAAATTAGAGTCTCAGGTAGATAGGATAGTGAAGGCATAGGTTTAGGGCAAGGGGGGAAAAGATATAAAAGGGAACTAAGGGGCAACCTTTTCACGCAGAGGGTGATGCGTGTATGGAATGAATTACCAGAGGAAGTGGAGGAGGCTGGTACAATTGCAACATTTAAAAGTCATCTGGATGGGTATATGAATAGGAAGGGTTTAGAGGGATATGGGCTAAGTGCTATATTAGGTTGGGATATCTGGTCAGCATGGGCTAGTTGGACCAAAAGGTCTGTTTCCATGCTGTAAATCTCTATGATTCTAAATCGGTTGCATCATGTGCATTTTTTGATGGGTGGCTTTTGCGTTTTAGACTTAGTCATAGTACTGGAATATCTAATTAATAAAAATCAGTTGCTCATGTAGCTGCTGAAAAATACTGTGAAAGGTTTAAGTTAATTTATGAACATCATTTATTCCTTGATCAAATTTGTTGGCAATGTTTGCCAGAAACTAACCTGGTAGATATAAGTGAATCTGGTTCTACTTTTAAATCAAAGATAGAATTACAGTACAGTTTGCAAATGCTGTAGGCTTGCAGGAAGCTTTCTGTTCAGAAAATTTAAGCGTCCTCAGTCTTTTATAGCTTTTGCAGTTACCTATAATTTACAATTTAGAGTCATGCAAACAAATGGATTGACAAAGAAATGTTTCCAGAATACTTTCAATGTTTTTGCACTAGTGGTGAAAGAACAATTTTGAAAAATAAGCAAGCTTGAAAATAGTGAAGCTAGTCAGCCAAGCTCACCCTCATGAAAACGGCTGCATATTTAACTAGATGGCTTTAAGCAAAATCAGTGCCCAATATCGACAAGTGTTTCTGTTATTGGGGTGGGGTGGGGTGGGGCGGGGGAGAGAGAGAAAGGGAGTCACTGCTGATCTTTTATCAACATTGCATGTCCACTTAATTACTTAACAGAGAAGTATTAAAATAGAAAGAAAAGCCATAACATCCCACCAACATGCGAGTCTCGTGGCCCCTTGTAACTTTGTTATATGGGACACAATCCATGTTTGGGAAACTGCCTCTCCAGGTTTTCGCAAAGGTCTTGAAACGATTTCTCTGTATAACAGTGGCTAGTGAAGAATCCGGGTCTCACGGCAGCATTTGTCGGAGGAACTTGAGCTCAAACGGACAGGTGCACTGGCGCCAAACGCATTGAACGGTTCCCTCACCCTGTCTACAGGGTAGGTGGTTAAGGGCCAATAACCAGCTCCCGCAGGTAGCTCTGAGTCAGGCTGCGCAGTTCCTCCAGGGCATAGTCTTCAGGCATAGGCAGCTTGCGGATGTAAGGAGCGAGCAGGCGGAGGGGAACGTGCTGGAGACTCGGGGCTCTGTCCCCAGGTGACTCTGCACTGTGCTGGAGGGTGGTGGCACGGTGGCACAGTGGTTAGCACTGTTGCCTCACAGCGCCAGAGACCCGGGTTCAATTCCCACCTCAGGCGACTGACTGTGTGGAGTTTGCACGTTCTCCCCGTGTCTGCGTGGGTTTCCTCCGGGTGCTCCGGTTTCCTCCCACAGTCCAAAGATGTGCAGGTTAGGTGAATTGGCCATGCTAAATTGCCCGTAGTGTTAGATGAGGGGGTAAATGTAGGGGAATGGGTCTGGGTGGGTTACGCTTCGGCGGGTCGGTGTGGACTTGTTGGGCCGAAGGGCCTGTTTCCACACAGTAAGTAATCTAATCTAATCTAATCCAAGTTAGTGAACAGTAATATTCTTGCCAATTTCCTGCCTCATGTGATTTCCTGATGTGATCTCATTAATTCAACCTATGAGGACCAGGATGGAATCCTTTATTCTCCTTACTGGCAGGACTGACATTCATTGTCCATGAACTGACTTTTTTTTTTAAGATGAGAAGATGAGAAGATTGAGGAGAACTAATTGAAGTATATAAATTGCTAAAAGGGATTAACAAAGAGACGTAGAAAGGATGCTACGCCATGCAGAATACTCAAGGATGAAGGGTCATAATTTTAGGATAAGGGGTAGCAGACTTCGAGTCAGAGTCAAACAGATGAGGAGATACTAGTTCTTCAAAGGATCGTGAATCTGTGGAATTCATTACTCCAGAATATGGTGGATGCCAGGACACTGAGTAAACGTGAGGAGGAAACAGATTATGGGAGACCGAGCAAGAAACTGACAAGTTGAGGCGAGATCAAAATTGTATTAAACAGTGGAGCAGACTCAAGGGGCTGAATGGCTTACTTCCACACATGGCTCATATGGCTCTCTAAACCATTTCAGAAGGCAGTTAAGAGGCAAGCACATTGCGAATATGAAATTCAAGACATAAAGTGGTATACAAAGGTGAGTTTATAAACAAGTCCATCATCATGAAAACACTAAACAAACTTTTCAACTGATTTCTGGCATCAATGTTTTTGTTTTTAAAATGGGGCCTCTACTTGGAATTCAGTAAAACATGCAATGTTGAGGAGGGCTTGAAGAAAATGGTTACTAAGCATTACATTTACAGAAGGCTCTTCTGATGATGATGCAGAAGCATTTAATGTAAGACCTAAAATGAAATTACAGAAATAGTGATTGTTCCCCTTTTCTTTTATTCATTCATGAATGTGGGTGTTGGTATTATTGCCCATCCTTAGTTGCACTTAAGGTGGTACTGAGCTGCCTCCTTGAACCATTGCAATCCATTTTGTATAGGCAGACCTACAATATCTTTCAGGAGGGAGTTCCAGGGTTTTGACCCAATTAAGGAACAATAATATATTAATATATTTCCAAGTCAGGATAATGAGTGACTTAATGGAGAACTTCCAAATAGTGGTGTCTCCATGTGTGTGCTGCCCCTGTCCTTTCGGATAGCAGTGGTTGAGAGTTTGGAAGATGCTAGGAAAAGGTGGTATATATTCTGAACAATTTCCAATGCCTTCTACGTAGAGTCAGAGATGTACAGCACAGAAACGGACTCTTTGGTCCAACCCGTCCTTGCCAACCAGATATTCCAACCCAATCTAGTCCCACCTACCAGCACCCGGCCCATATCCCTCCAAACCCTTCCTCTTCACATACCCATCCAAGTGCCTTTTAAATGTTGCAATTGTACCAGCCTCCAACACTTCCTCTGGCAGTTAATTCCATACACGCACCACCTTCTGTGTGAAAATGTTGCCCCTTAGGTCCCTTTTAAATTTTTCCCTTCTCACCCTAAACCTATGCCCTCTAGTTCTGGACTCTCCGACCCCAGGGAAAAGACTTTGTCTATTTATCCTATCCATACTCCTCATAATTTTGTAAACCTCTATAAGGTTACCCCTCAGCCTTCAATGCTCCAGGGAAAACATTCCCAAACCTGTTCAGCCTCTCCCTATAGCTCAAATCCTCCAACCCTGGCAACATCCTTGTAAATCTTTTCTGAACCCTTTCAAGTTTCATAACATCTTTCCGATATGAAGGAGACCAGAATTGCATGCAATATTCCAACAGTGGTCCAACCAATGTCCTGTACAGCTGCAACATGACCGCCCAACTGCTGTACTCAATACTCTGACCAATAAAGGAAAGCATACAAAACGCCTTCTTCACTATCCTATCTACCTGCAACTCCACTTTCAAGGAGCTATGAACATGTACTCCAAGGTCTCTTTGTTCAGCAACACTCCCTAGGACCTTACCATTATGTGTATAAGTCCGTCTAAGATTTGCTTTCCCAAAATGCAGCATCTCGTATTTATCTGAATTAAACTCCATCTGCCACTTCTCAGACCACTGGCCCATCTGATCAAGATCCTGTTGTAATTTGAGGTAACCCTCTTCACTGTCCACTATACCTCTAATTTTAGTGTCATCTGCAAACTTACTAACTATACCTCTTATGCTCACATCCAAATCATTTATGTAAATGACAAAAAGTAGTGGACCCAGCACCGATCCTTGTGGCAATCCACTAGTCACAGACCTCCAGTCTGAAAACCAACCCTCCACCACCACCCTCTGTCTTCTACCTTTGAGCCAGTTCTGTATCCAAATGGCTAGTTCTCCCTGTATTCTGTGAGATTTAACCTTGCTAACTAGTCTCTCATGGAAAACCTTGTTGAATGCCTTATTGAAGTCCAAATAGATCACATCTACCACGCTCCCCTCATCAATTATCTTTGTTACTTTTTCAAAAAACTTAATCAAGTTTGTGAGACATGATTTCCCATGCACAAAGCTGTGTTGACTATCCTTAATCAGTCCTTGTCTTTCCAAATACACGTACAACCTGTCCCTCATGATACCCTCCAACAACTTGCTCACCACCGACATCAGGTTCACTGGTCTATAGTTCCCTGGCTTTGCCTTACCACCCTTCTTAAACAGTGGCACCAAGTTAGTCAACCTCCAGGACCTCACCTGTGACTATCTTCAAGAACAGGTGCAAGACTGGCTGAGGATTAGTTCCTCAAATATCTATGTATTGCATTACAGGTAGTTGTTGGATAACATGTTCTGGCAGCGCATGTTTGCCGCAGTGGAAATGGAGATGTTACACACTGTTACTAATGAGTGTCAGTGTAGGAGGAAGTGAATGTTTATGGATGTGGTGCGAATCAAGTGGGCTGCTTTGATCTGGGTGGTGTCAAGCTTCAAGAAATTGTATAACAAACAAAAAAACTTGCAGATGCTGTAAATCAGAAACAAAAACAAGTTACTGGGAAAAACTCAGCAGGTCTGGCAACATCTGTGAAAATAGGTCAAAGCTAATGTTGTGGGTCTGGTGCCTTTGTTCTGATGAAGGGTCACCAGACCTGAAAAATTAACTCTGATTTCTCTTCACAGATGCTGCTAGACCTGTTGAGTTTTCCCAGCAACTTCTGTTTTTGTTCAAGCAGTTGGAGATACATTCTTCCAGGCAAGTAGAGAATTACCATTATATTACTAACATGTGTTTGTAGATGGTAGAAAGGTTTCGGGACTCAAAAAGTGAGTTACTTAGTGCAGGTTCCAAGCGTCTGACCTGCTCTTGTAGCTGCAGTATTTATGTGGCTATCGATTCCTGATGAAGGACTTTGGCCCGAAATGTTGACTCTCCTACTTCTCGGATGCTCCCTGACCTGCTGTGCTTTTCCCGCACCATTCTAATCTTGAATCTAATCTCCAGCATCTGCAGTACCCACTTTTGCCATTTATATGGCAATGCCAATTCAGTTCCTAGTTAATAGTTACCTCCAGGATTTGGTGATCGTGGTGCCATCAGGGGGCAATGGTCAGATTGTGTATTGTTGGAGATGCTCACTGCCGGTCATGTGTGTGGCATGAATGTTACTTGCCACATGTCAGTCTAAACGTGATACTATCCAAGTGTTAATGTAACAAAAAACAACAAATACTGGAAATGCAAAAGGCCAAAGCTTTCGCAGCAATCTTCAGCCTGAAGTGCTGAGTGGCCTCCTCCAGTGGTCGCCAGCATTACAGATAACAGTCTTCAGCCACATGATATCAAGCAATGTTTGAACACACTGGGATACTGCAAAGACTACAGGCCCTGATAACATTCTGGCAATAGTCCTGAAGACTTATGCTCCAAGACTTACCAGTCACCTAGCCAAGCTGTTCCAATACAGTTACAACACTGACATCTACTCAACAATGTGGAAAATTGCCCAAGTATGTCCTATACATAAAAAGATGGACAAATCCAACCTGGCCAATTACTGCCCCTTCAGTCTATTCTCAGTCATCAGTAAAGTGTGGAAAGTGTCATCAACTGTGCTATCAA
The DNA here is from genome assembly GCF_037043375.1 of Chiloscyllium plagiosum. Classification (NCBI taxonomy): domain Eukaryota; kingdom Metazoa; phylum Chordata; class Chondrichthyes; order Orectolobiformes; family Hemiscylliidae; genus Chiloscyllium; species Chiloscyllium plagiosum. The sequence continues at coordinate 73,171,775 of NW_028270147.1, forward strand.
GCAGCACCTGCTTAGCAATGACCTGCTCAATGATGCCCAGTTTGGATTTTACCAGGGTCATTCAGCTCCAAACTTCATTACAGCTTTGGTCCAAAAATGGCCAAGAGCGTTGAAATCCAGATGGGAGGTAAGAATGACAGCCATTGACATCAAGACTGCATTTGACAGAGTGTGGCATCAAGGAGTCCTAGCAAAACTGAAATCAATGGGCATCGGGAATCAAACTCTCCGATGGTTGCGTCAGGTATGACTCCATCGGAAAATGGTTGTGGTTGTTGGAGGTCAGTCATATCAGTTCCAAGACATCTCTGCAGGAGTTCCTCAAGGTACTGTCCTCAGCCCAACCATCTTCTGCTGCTTCACCAATGACCTTCTTTCCATCAAAAGATCAGTTCAGAAGAGATTTATTAGGATGTTGAAAGGTATGAAAGGTTTGAGTTATAAAGAAAGGCTGGATAGACTGGACATTTTTCATTGGAGCAAAGAAGGTTGAGGGGTGACCTTATAGAAGTTTATAAAATAATAAGAGGGTACAAGTAGAGTTGAGGGAATTTCAAGACTAGGGTGCATATTTTTAAAGTGAGGGGAGAGAGATCTAAAAAAATGTCAGAGGTTTTTGTTTTACACAGAGGATGGTTCGCATATGGAATGAATTTCCTGAAGAAGTGGTGGAATTGGGTACAATTGCAAAGTTTAAAAGACATTTGAATGGATACGTGAATAGGAAAGAATTGGAGGGAAATGGGCCAGGATCAGGCAATGGGATTAGTTTAGTATGGGATTATGTTCGGCATGGACTGGTTTGACCAAAGGATTTGTTCCCGTACTATATGACCCTATGTTCGTCAATGCTTGGAAAATGTTCAGCACCATTCGTGACTCCTCAGATACTGAAGCAGTCCAAAATCTGCACAAAATCGAGGCTTGGGCTGACAAGTATTAAGAGTCGCGCCACACAAATGCCAGGCTATGACCAGCACAAATAAGAGACAATCTGACCACTGCCTCTTTGCATTCAATGATGCTACCATCACTCAATCCCCCACTATCAACATCCTCGGGGGTACCATTGACAGAAGCTTAACTGGACTCATCACATAAATACAGTGGCTACAACAGCAGGTCAGAAGCTGGGAACAACGTGGAGAGTATCTCACCTCCTGATTCCTTAAAGCCTCTCCTCCATCTACAAGGCACAAGTCAGGAATGTGATGGAACACCCACTTGGCTGCATGGGTGCAGCCCAACAACACTCAAGAAGCTGGACACCATCCAGGACAAAGCAACCTGCTTGACTGGTACTACATTGAAAGCACCCACTCCCTCCATCACCAATGCTCAGTAGCACCAGTGTGTACTATCTGAAAGACGCTCTGCAGAAATGCACCAAAGATCCTCAGACAGCACATTCCAAGCCCACGACCATTTCTATCTAGAAGGACAAGTGTTGCAGATATATGGGAAAAGTTCCCCTCCAAATCACTCACCATTCTGGCTTGGAAATATATCAGCATTCCTCCCCTATCACTGGGTCAAAACCCTGGAATTCCCTCCCTAATGATATTGTGGGGCAATCCACAGCAGGTGGACAGCAGCAGTTCAAGCCAGCAGCTCACCACCACCTTCTCGAGCGCAATTGGGATGGGCAATAAATGCTGGCCAGCCAGCAATGACCACATCCCACAAAATGAATAAATTTAAAATAAGAAAAAGCTGAATCAAAAACAGAAATTACTGTAAAAACTCAGCAAGTCCGGCAGTATATGTGGAGAGAAAGTACAGGGATGTTTTGAGCCCAGGGAGCTTTCTGTGGAACTGATAGAAGCTAGGAAAAGATGGTACATTGTCTGAACAATTTCCAATGCCTTCTACATCTTCAGGAACAGGTGCAAGAGTGGCTGAGGATGAGCTCCTCAAAAATCTATGTACTGCATTACAGGTAGTTCTCGGATAACATGCATTCCGGCAGTGCAATGGGTTTGTAATGTCGCTGAGGAATGAAGGAATAATATTTTCAAAAACAGTTACTTCTATTTGCAATAATGTAATTCCAGTAGTACTCGTTTCATGCGCATGCACTGATGTCAGCGCCAATCTTTATGTCATTCTGTGCATATATCACTGTCAGCTGCTGACAGAGCAGCTTTCTGAGAGAAATACATTGAGCAGCTTCCAATGAAAAGTACACTACTCCTAGGTTATCCCCATTTTTGAAAAAATGGAGGGCATTGTGATAAGAACGTTAGCAAGAAGCATCCTGGTGATAAAAATTGCAGGTGGTGAACGCAAAAGAAAGACTACAACACTAGGAAGAGAAACTCGATATTATAAAGCGTTTTGAGCATAAGGAAAGAATACATGATATAGCTTGCTTAACAAGAGTGAGGGAGTCTACCTTATGCACAATGATGACCCTCTGCCCTGCATTAATAATATTTTTTTAAATGCACTGTGTTAAATTTACTTTTATTTCATTGATAAATATGATTTATACCTTCATTCAGGCTGTGCTATACTTTGTGTTTGACTTTTAAGGGATTTTTATATGTCTGTGAATGATTTTGTTTTGTTGGTCTGCTCCTAACGTCACTTTTCCCAATGGCCTTATCAATTATATTAAGCAATTTTCTATTAAGTGAGGTTTCGCTGGAATGCAACTACAGTGTTATAGAAGAACTACCTGTATTTTTTACTTCAGTTTATATTTTAATGTACTAGAGCTTATAAGTTTAAAAAATACTGTTCATTTCTTCCAACATACCCGCATATCATTTTATACTTTATTCTTTGAAAGTTCATGTGACAGAGTATTGCACTGTATTCCATCAGTAAATGTTTTGATTAACTGGCACCATCTTTTCCCTGAGCACACTGGATAATAAAGATTTTACTGTTATGACTAAATTCCAAAAGTACTTCATTAACTGTGAAGTCATTTACAAGATCTTAAAGATTTGAAAGGCTTTATGTTTGTACAATGTTTTTCAAAAATGGACTATTACCTAAAGAAATAAAGTTGGAATTGGTTTTATTTTTTAAAAATATATTACAGTAGAAGCCAGTGAGGTTTTCAGGAAATTCCAGAACTTAGAACGTTGGCAGCAAAAGTCACTGGCACCAAATGAAGAATCAGTTACATCAGGATGTGCAAGAGGCCAAAGTTAGAGAGACACAAATTTCATTGGGTAGAAGGGCTGCGACATTTACTCTACACCTTTGCGTATTGGTATTGTAAGTTAATTGTTTCCAAAGTTTGTATTAAGATGCACACTGACTGCAGACATGTTTCCTATGAAAATGTGTTTTGTGTGTCATAATCAGATTTTCTCCAAATCGAATGCTGAGAGCAAATATACATGTTAAAAGCAGTACAGTATCTCTTATAAAATCTTAATTATCCAGGGTGCTTGGGGAAAGGATGGTGCTAGTTAATCAAAACTGATGGAATACAGTGCAATATATTGTAGCATGAACTTTCAAAGAATAAAGTATAAAATATAATGCAGGTTTGTTTCCAAGTTTGCAACTGACGCAAACCTTTGCAATATAGTAAACAGTGAGCAGCAAAATTCAGGACAACACAGGAGAGTGAAATGACACAGCAGATTCAATATAGGCAAAATGTGAAGTCTCAAACTTTAGGCGAAACAACATGGAGTAGCAGCATAATTAAAATTTTGACAGGAGCACAAGTACAAATGCTTTTGAAAGTGGCAGGGAAAACCGATAAAGCTAATATCTTTCCGAAAGAGCCACTGAAAATCTTCACAAGTTACTGCTTGCTTGACCTCAGCTGCAGCATTGCAAACTTGGCTGGGCACCAAATCAAAGAAAATTGTTGAGGCCATGAACAGTGTTCAGTGGTTTGTTACCCGTGCCACGTGATAGAGATTCGAGGAATAGGGAGAGAGAACAATTAAATGCGTGGCTTCAGGGATGGTGCAGGAGGGAGGGGTTCCAGTTTTTGGATAACTGGGGTTCTTTCTGGGGACGGTGGGACCTCTATAAACAGGATGGTCTACACCTGAACCTGAGGGGAACCAGTATCCTTGGGGGGAGGTTTGCTAGTGCTCTTGGGGGGGGTTTAAACTAACTCGGCAGGGGCATGGGAACCCAGATTGTAGCTTCAGGGTGCAGGGCCTGGAGTGTAGGGAGGTGAGGAACATGGCATCAATTTCCAAGGAGGGTGCCTGTAAACAGGGAAGTGGCTTGAAGTGTGTATACTTCAATGCAAGAAGTATACGAAATAAGGTAGGTGAACTTGCAGCGTTGGTTGGTACCTGGGACTTCGATGTTGTGGCTATTACGGAGACATGGCTAGAACAGGGACAGGATTGGCTGTTGCAGGTTCCGGGATTTAAATGTTTTAGTAGGGTCAGAGGTGGGGGTAAAAGAGGGGGAGGTGTGGCATTGCTTGTCAAAGATAGTATTACAGCGGTGGAAAGGACAATGGATGAGGACTTGCCATCTGAGGTAGTTTGGGCTGAGGTTAGGAATAGGAAAGGTGAGGTCACCCTGTTAGGAGTCTTTTACAGGCCTCCTAATAGTCCTAGAATCATTGAAGAAAGGATTGGGAAGGTGATTCAGGAGATGAGTGACAGTAATAGGGTGGTTGTTATGGGGGACTTTAACTTTCCTGATATTGATTGGGAAAGCTATAGCTCAAGTTCGTTAGATGGGTCAGTGTTTGTTCAATGTGTGCAGGAGAGTTTCCTGACACAATATGTAGACAGGCCAACAAGAGGTGAGGCCATACTGGATTTGGTTCTGGGTAACGAACCAGGCCAGGTGTTAGAATTAGAGGTAGGTGAGCACTTTGGGGATAGTGACCATAATTCGGTGATTTTTACACTCGTGATAGAGAGGGATAAGTGTGTACTACAGGGCAAGAATTATAGCTGGGGTAAGGGAAATTATGATGCGGTGAGGCATGACTTAGGATGTGTGGCTTGGAAAAGTAGACTCCAAGGCAAGAGTGTAAATGATATGTGGAACTTGTTCAAGGGGCAACTATTGAGTGTCCTTGATAATTATGTACCTGTCAGGCAGGAAGGAGAGGGTCGTGCGAGGGAGCCGTGGTTTAATAAGGAATTGGAATCCCTTGTTAAATGGAAGAGGGCGGCCTATCTCAAGATGAGACGTGAAGGTTCAATTGGGGCGATTGAGAGTTATAGTGTAGCCAGGAAGGACCTGAAGAGAGAGCTAAAAGCAGCAAGGAGGGGACATGAAAGGTCCTTAGTCGATAGGATTAGGGAAAACCCTAAGGCTTTCTATAGGTATGTTAGGAATAAAAGAATGACTAGGGTAGGAATAGGTCCAGTCAAGGATAGTAGGGGGAAGTTGCGTGTGGAGGCGGAAGAGATTGGGGAGACACTGAATGAATACTTTTCTTCAGTATTTACTCAGGAACAGGGCATTGTTGTCGATGTGAATACTGAGTCACAAATAAGTAGAATGGATGGCTTTGAGGTATGTAGAGAAGAGGTGTTGGAAATCCTGGAAAAGGTGAAAATAGATAAGTCCCCTGGGCCTGATGGCATTTATCCTAGGATTCTCTGGGAAGCAAGGGAGGAGATTGCAGAGCCATTGGCCTTGATTTTTATGTCCTCGTTGTCTACAGGAGTAGTCCCAGAAGACTGGAGGATAGCAAATGTGGTTCCCTTGTTCAAAAAGGGGAGTAGGGATAGCCCTAGTAACTATAGGCCGGTGAGTCTCACTTCTGTTGTGGGCAAAGTCTTAGAGAGAATTGTAAGGGATAGGATTTATGCACATCTGGATAGGAATAATGTGATCAAGGATAGTCAGCATGGTTTTGTGAAGGGCAAGTCGTGCCTCACAAACCTTATTGAATTCTTTGAAAAGGTGACGAAGGAGGTTGATGAGGGGAAAGCGGTAGATGTGGTATATATGGATTTTAGTAAGGCGTTTGATAAGGTTCCCCATGGTAGGCTACTGCAGAAAATACGGAGATATGGCATTGAGGGTGAGTTGGAGGTTTGGATTAGGAATTGGCTGGATGGAAGAAGACAGAGGGTAGTAGTTGATGGCAAAGTTTCTTCATGGAGTGCCGTCACTAGCGGTGTTCCGCAAGGATCTGTTTTGGGACCATTGCTGTTTGTCATTTTTATAAATGACCTGGAAGAGGGGTTAGAAGGTTGGGTGAGCAAGTTTGCGGATGATACGAAAGTCGGAGGAGTTGTTGACAGTGAGGAAGCATGTGGCAGGTTACAGCAGGATATAGAGAAGCTGCAGAGCTGGGCAGAAAGGTGGCAGATGGAATTCAATGTAGCTAAGTGCGAGGTGATTCACTTTGGGAAGAATAACAAAAAGATGGGGTACTGGGCTAATGGTCGGATACTTGGTAGTGTGGATGAGCAGAGGGATCTTGGTGTCCATGTACACAGATCTCTGAAAGTTGCCACCCAGGTAAATAGTGCGGTGAGGAAGGCATATGGCGTACTGGCTTTTATTGGTAGAGGAATTGAGTTCCGGAGTCCTGAGGTCATGATGCAGTTGTATAAGACTCTAGTACGGCCGCATCTGGAATATTGTGTGCAGTTTTGGTCGCCATACTATAGGAAGGATGTGGAGGCATTGGAACGGGTGCAGAGGAGGTTTACCAGGATGTTGCCTGGTATGGAAGGAAAATCGTATGAGGAAAGACTGAGGCACTTGGGGCTGTTTTCACTAGAGAAAAGAAGGTTTAGGGGTGACTTGATTGAGGTGTACAAGATGATTAGGGGGTTAGATAGGGTCGACAGTATGAACCTTTTCCCGCGTATTGAGTCGGGTATTACAAGGGGGCATAGCTTTAAATTAAGGGGGGGTAGATATAGGACTGATGTTAGGGGTAGGTTCTTCACTCAGCGAGTCGTTAGTTCATGGAATGCCCTGCCAGTAACAGTGGTGGACTCTCCCTCTTTATGGGCATTTAAGAGGGCATTGGATAGGTATATGGAGGATAGTGGGTTAGTGTAGTTTAGGTGGGCTTGGATCGGCGCAACATCGAGGGCCCAAGGGCCTGTACTGCGCTGTATTCTTCTATGTTCTAGAGAAACTTTACCAAGATGATACAGAGGATGATGAGCATCAACTATGTGGAGAGATTGGAGAGATAGTTCACCAGAGTGAAAAAGTTAAGGAAAAATCTACAGATATTGAAAATAATCAGGAGTTTTAATAACACATGCTGGGAGAAATCATTCTATTATGAAGTTGAAGGTGTGCACTGCACCTTTAAAAAGAGTGAAAGCTGAAAGCTGGCAAGCACCTGCCATGTCACAGTGTGTGCTGGAAAACTGAAAGATGTAACACTTGGCTGTAACCTAGATACCAGTTGTTTTCACAGCAAGCACTTAACCAGTTTAAATTATGCCCCAAGATCCTAAAAACCAATTGGATTTAAATTTTACTGTTTTGACAACATCGAACCAATGAGACGATCCAATGTTTGGGGTATAAACAAAAGCAGGCATTTTGGACATTAAGCCAGAAAAAGCACCAACTGCCATTGAAAGACTGCTGTTCATCACACACTATCAAAAGTTATCTTTTTCATATGAAACATCTTTCAGAAGACCAAAGATGACCCAGGAGATCTACACAGGAAGATCAACACCAAAAACGACAATCAGTGTCTGGTTTTGAAAACTGAGATGGTGTAAATTTAACAGGTGCCTTATTGGATCAGGATATTGTTAGAGAGTAGGAGGTAGATAAGAAACCTTTAAGAGAAAGGAGGCTCAGAGATGTAAATAGTTTGCTGTTTAATGTTCATTTTAGAGTTAAAGAATAAAATGGTTATTTTTCTTTAAATAATGGAATTTGGATAGCTCTCTGTAACTCATACTTTAACAGATTACAAGGTGAGGTAAGCTTTTCGGAGCGTTTGGTTTAATTAGCAGAAGGATTTACAGCTGTGTTGTAACAATTTCCAATGGCCAGTAATACTGTAACCAGAAGTCAGATTTAAAATAACTTGCAAAACAATTGATGAGAGAAGAATCATCATCTGAAATGCAATACTCAAATAAATGGTGAAATCACCAGAACAGAAATAATTTGCAGGAATATGGGGAAAAAGCTAGTGTGTGAACTAATTTGGACAACTTTTAAATAGTTAACACAGACACAATATGTTGAATGTCTCCTTTCTATGTTGTAGATAATCCAATAGCGTTTAATTATCTTTTTAAAAATCTGTAAGATTTATGGAGACTACAAAATTATTTTAGATACCGTTAGAAATTGAAAGGAAGTAGGAAAAATAGCAGTATATGTTGCTCCATTTCCTTCCCCAACAATATGGCACGTTAATCAATTTGTCATACTCATAGGTACTGCTCCTCTGGATACATTCTTCCCTTGCTTTGGACTCCAACTCTCCTCATCTTACCTCTTTCCAAGTATTCACTATATCCTCTGACCTACCTCTTCGCTGAGCACTTTGTGCTTAAAGGACTTAGTTTTGAGACCCCACCTCAATGAATCTTCCAGTTACATTTCAATGAAACAGCTTGCTCCCATGCTAACACTTCCATCCTGGGTCTGCTAAATGTTCCAATGAAGGTGAAGATAAGCTGGAAGAATACCATCACATTTTCTGTTTACTTTTCAGACTTTAAGGCTAAACATTGATTTTAGCAACTTCACTGATTGATGCCTGTTCTCCACTTTGATTACATTTGGTGAGAATGGAAAAGTGAGATTCTGGACATTGAGAAAAGAAATCTGACTTTCCAGATAACATATCAATGGCTAGATGAGAAACTCCATTAGTGAACAGTGAGGGGCCTATTTGCATGCATTAACATCTTATTATTGCCTAATCTGGCATCATTTATATGCAAGTTGCTATTTTCCCACACAGGAGAGAAACTACACAACACCAATTCTTGATTTAAAGGTTTGAGTGGTTTTATGGTAGGTCGTTTGGACTTCCATCTTGGCTTTCCCAACATCTCAGGGATGTTCCATGGACAGAGACTGCCTGCCCCCAACCATGGAGGACGGCATCAGCTAAGTACCAGCCTCGCCACATTATCATGACACATTTCTAATGCAGTTATAATAGAGTCAAAAAGTATGGCACAGGAAAAGCACAGCAGGTCAGGCAGCATCAGAGGAGCAAGAGAATTAACGTTTCAGCCCTTCATCAAGCAAGCCCGAAATATCGATTTTCCTGCTCTTCGGATGCTGCCAGACATGCTGTGCTTTTCCAATGCCACATTTTTTGATTCTGATCTCCAGCATCTGTAGTCCTGACTTTCTCCTCATTCATAATACAGTTCAGCAAATCAGTAGTGCACTGTGCAGATCACTAGACATTTCATGACAATGATGCTGCCAGGCCACTTTGCAGCAGAACAAGAAGTCACCTCGTGCATAGGACAGGATGCATCTCAAGGCTCTTCAACTTCTTTCTTAGCATTCACTTACTTTCCATTTACCCTGACCATTCCAGCATCAGCATGTGACAGCATGAGCGTGCTGCAAGCAAATGGCGACATCTGAAAGTTTCAGAGGAAATATTCCTCAGTCGAGTCGAGGAAGATCATGGTCAGTGAGTGGGTCCTGCTACAAGCTGTCAAGGACAGCAGCTGATCTCAGTCCAGGGACTTGGTCACAGTCAGCTGCTTGGCACATAAGGGGATTCATTTCATTACATTGTGATGGAGGTATTCATCAACAGTCACCACTACTCTACTTTTCACTGGATGTGGGGAGGGGGCAGGGGAAGAGAATGAAGAGTACAGGTCCTTAACTATATTGAACAATAGGAAGCAGTAGGCCTGGGGGAAGAGAAACACTGAAGATGAACAGTTAAACTTAGGTGGGAATGTGGGAATGTCAAGCTTATTGGAGTTGGCAAGCTTTGCAGAAAGGAATCTGCAAATCACAGACAGAGCCTGCAGCACTATTTGGAGTGTTAGCTGTGTTGTCTTCCATCTCTATTCAACTCAAATGTACAATAGCCATGAAAATGGCTGACAGCATACCAAGAGTAGGCACAGTAATGTTACTTTTGTAAGCAGGCTCTACTTGTGTACAGCATGAGGCCCTTTGAGGCACAATTACATTAATTTGAAGCTGTGATTGTCTAATTAAAGGACTTTCAGTGGAGCCACAGAAAACGGGGGGGATACTAAATGAATATGATACTAAATGCATCAGTATTTACTGTGGAAAAGGATATGGAAGATATAGACTGCAGGGAAATAGATGGTGACATCTTGCAAAATGTCCAGATTACAGAGGAGGAAGTGCTGGATGTCTTAAAACGAATAAAAGTGGATAAATCCCCAGGACCTGATCAGGTGTACCCGAGAACTCTGCAGGAAGCTAGAGAAGTGATTGCTGGGCCATTTGCTGAGATATTTGTATCACTGATAGTCACAGGTGAGGTGCCGGAGACTGGAGGTTGGCAAGGTGTTGGAGGGAATCCTGAGGGACAGGATGTACATGTATTTGGAAAGGCAATGACTGATTAAGGATAGTCAACACAGCTTTGTGCGTGGGAAAGCATGTCTCACAAACTTGATTGCGTTTTTTGATGAAGTAACAAAGAAGATTGATGAGGGCAGAGCAGTAGATGTGATCTATATGGACTTCAGTAAGGCATTTGACAAGGTTCCCCGTGGGAGACTGAGGTTAGCAAGGTTAGATCTCATGGAACACAGGGAGAACACAAAGGCCATTTGGATACAGAACTGGCTCAAAATAGAAGACAGAGGGTGGTGGTGGTGGAGGCCTGTGACCAATAGAGTGCCACAAGGATCGGTGCTGGGTGCTCTACTTTTTGTCATTTACATAAATAATTTAGATGCGAGCATAAGAGGTACAGTTAGTAAGTTTGCTGATGACACCAAAATTGGAGGTGTAGTGGACAGCGAAGAGGGTTACCTCGGATTACAACAGGTTCTTGACCAGATGGGCCAATGGGTTGAGAAGTGGCAGGTGGAGTTTAATTCAGATAAATGCGAGGTGCTGTATTTTGGGAAAGCAAATCTTAGCAGGACTTATACACTTAATGGTAAGGTCCTAGGAAGTGTTGCTGAACAAAGAGACCTTGGAGTGCAGGTTCATAGCTCCTTGAAAGTGGAGTCGCAGGTAGATAGAATAGTGAAGGCAGCATTTGGTATGTTTTCCTTTATTGGTCAGAGTATTGAGTTTTGGAATTGGGAGGTCATGTTGCGGCTGTACAAGACATTGGGTAGGCCACTGTGCAATTCCGGTCTCCTTCCTATCGGAAAGATGTTGTGAAACTTGAAAGGGTTCAGAAAAGATTTACAAGGATGTTGCCAGGGTTGGAGGATTTGAGCTATAGGGAGACATTGAATAGGCTGGGGCTGTTTTCCATGGAGTGTCGGAGGCTGAGTGGTGACCTTTATAGTGGTTTACAAAATTATGAGGGGTATGGATAGGATAAATAGGCAAAATCTTTTGCCTGGGGTCAGGGAGTCCAGAAATAGAGGGCAGAGGTTTCAGGTGAGAGGGGAAAAATATAAGAGAGTCCTAAGGGGCAGAGGGTGGTACGAGTATGGAATGAGTTGCCAGAGGAAGTGGTGGAGGCTGGTACAATTGCAACATTTAAGAGGCTTTTGGATGGGTATATGAATAGGAAGGTTTGGAGGGATATGGGCCAGGTGCTGGCAGGTGGGACTACATTGGGTTGGGATAACTGGTCGGCATGGACAGGTTGGACCGAAGGGTGTGTTTTCATGCTGTACATCTCTATGACATTTGCAATCTCAAAATTCTGCACGTGTGCCTCAGGTATCGACCAACAACGCAGATTATAAATCCTGAGCACAAGTAATCATGACCACGATATTCATCATTATAAATTAATCCTAGTAATCTCTGAAGTAGAAGTAATCAGAGGCGACCTTTACCACACAAAAGCTTTCCAACAAAGGGCCACAACCCACAAACAGCTGCAACATTCAATGGCTGCTGAACAACCTCCAAATTAAGAATTTGCAGAAGGGTGTGGAGGAGATACAGGAAGCCTAGAAGTCATTCATCGTCAATATCATTTCCACTAAATGAGTGAGATGCTAAAGGTAACGTGTTGGCACATAGGAACAAAACTGTCAGCTGCGGGAACAGGTGCAGTGTGCTTAGACTGTACACGCATTGTGTTGAGGCGCCATATCATTAAGAGACTGACTTCATTAATAGGAAAAGGGTCTATTTGGCCAACTACTCTAACACAAATCTTAAGTTATGTCAAGGATAGATACAACACAGCCCATTCTTTCACATGGGCCACTGTGGGGCAAATAACAGGCCTTCTCATGAGAAGGATCTGATGCTTTAACTAGTATGTGGTGATTTGCACCACCGAGTCCTTGCATGGTGTGCTCTGGACAACTGGAGCAGAAAGTAAGGATGTATTGGAAACCATACAGCTGGCAGAGTGGCAGCAGCCTTTCTCAGAAAAAGATGAGGATATTGACTGCAGGAACATTATGTTCACCAGGCTCGAGAACAGCAACATTTGGTGCAAAATGCCAGACAGCACTGAATTGAAACCAGTTTCCAACAAAACCGAGTTCGATGAAGTTATCACTCTGACTGTAAATTTGTTGATGATAGAAAGATAAGCAGCCCCTTAGTAATCCGAAATGCAAACACAACTTTTATTGTTTCTATGTTGTTTCAATTATGCAATAAAAGCTAACATTGACAACAATTTGAAAGTTTCACAACATCAGATGCTCCTACATTCAATGACATGTAATGCCATGATTCCTGTTTGGGAAAGAGTAGCACTCCTTCAGTCAGGGTTCTAACATAGATGACACTAAGGGAGGGTAGCACTATTCTTGTATCACCAGCTAAAATGACAACTGTTCAGATAGACAATGATGTAAAGTGCCAATAAATCTACAAAAGGTGATACTACATTATAAATAGAATGTCACCCATGCTACCTAGATGCCCTCCGAGGCTTTTCTTTTTCCTTTCCTCTGGGTGCTCTGGTTTCTTCCCACAGTCCAAAGATGTACAAGTTAGCATGGCCAATCTGCCTAAATTGCCCATAGCATCTAGAAAAGGTGCAGACTAGGTCGATTAGCCATGGGAAATGCAGGAATACAGGGATAAGGTAGTGGGATGTTCTTCGGAAGGGCAGTATCAACTTGATGGGCCGAATGGCTTGCTCCCACACTATAGGGATTCTATGGTTAGACCTGGCTGCAGTCTCAGGGTCTGCAATTAGGTTGGAGAGATCCTGTTGACCTTGGAGTCGAGTGGTCTGCCCTGGCAGGGTTTGTAAATAAAGAACCCAAACATACTGAATGTGTCCTGGCCAGATACAGATTCAGCCTCCTCAGCTTGAAATTCCACAGGTTTGAGGATGACAGGCAGGTTGGAGGTGGAGGCGCCTGGCATGTCAGAAGTGCCCACAGAGTAGACTTCTCAAGATCTATATGTTGTTCTTCCTTCAACTGGGTGCCTACCGGCACCACTTTATCTCAAGAGGAAGGGGCACCTGCAGCGAGATGAAAGTCCCTCATCTCCCTGCTATCTTACCATTGATGCTAACACTAACTTCTATAGGTTAGCAGATCTGTGCACATTTCCGGCTGCCATTGAGTGTTCTGCTGGACTTGGGTTTCCACAGCAGCTATCTACCTGTCCATGGAGATAGCCAGATGCATGCATATCATAGCCAGCGCAATACAGATAGCATGTTGAATTTGTCCAACCTTTGCAGAACATCTCTGACAAACCTATTTGTTGCTCCTATGTCTGTTATGCATTTTAATAAAGTTATCAATGGGCAATACTAGGGGACTTTCTCTTCTCTGGGGCTCAGCAGCTGCCTGGTCTCCAACAGATTTTAGTGTCAGCATTCCTTCCTAGGCCAGCTACTGCCAATCATCAGTGCTACACAAAGACTTCAGAAAGAGAAACAAAATTAGAGGGAATGCTGGTGAGGACACGAACATTTGCCACCTGCTCAGCAACAATATGGGTCATTAACTCCTGCAGTGAGACAAAGGGAGAGATTAAGCAAGACAAAAGTTGGCACTGTTGTTGGTATGGATGCAGATGAAGGTAAGGTAGTGAGGTGTGCCAGTTGGAGTAGAAAGCCAGAAAACAGGAAGATGTAGAAGCTTTTTGATTTGGGAGGTGGGAAAGGGTGCGTTAGAGCAATCGAGGGAAGATGCATGCAATAGTGACAGTGGGAGACTATGAGCTGTGAAATGAGGTGTATGCAATGGCTAAGTTACAGTCATTACGAGACATGATATGGAGATGCCGGTGTTGGACGAGGGTGTACAAATTTAAAAATCACACACTGCCAGGTAATAGTCCAACAGGTTTAAATGGAAGCACACTAACTCTTGGAGCGCCGCTCATTCATCGGGTGGAGCAGTGCTCCGAAAGCTAGTGTGCTTCCAATTAAACCTGTTGGACCATAACAACTTGGTGTTGTGTGATTTTTAACTCAGTATGAGACAGCAGAGAAAAGATAGTGGTACTTACTCTTTTACCTTCCTCCTGCACTGCCAGGTATTTCTTAGGACTATGGAAACAGAATGATCTAGGTAGCAACTTTGGTTCAGGCTGGCAGATTCTTTTACAGTGGTCTGCTTGGGTGGTCTGGGGGGAAAAAGAAGATGGGCCTCCTCTCCACCTCCTCTGCTGATACATCTATCAGGAACACCATGTCCCTAAACTGGGGTGCCAATTTGCCACTGTCACAATCTCCTTTGGAATTCTTGAGATACATGAACTGTGAAGAGCAGTTCCTGTATTGCAGTATTTAAAATGATGTGAAGCTGTGATTTAAAATATGGTGCACATGGCATCAATGCCAGAAGATATGGCACCAATGAGCACTTCGCCGCTGTTGAGCGCAATTCAGCACGAGAGCAGTGCCATGGAGGCCTGATGAATCCTTCATGAGGTGAGCAGCATAAAATTGCATGGGAAAGTTGCTAGGACTCACGGAGGGATACCCTATATGAAACTCCCCAACACTGACACTTTACCAAATTTTCATACAATTTAATACATAGAACTTTTTGTTGGACATCTGATAGAATTCTGCTTCCATTATATTCTAAGACATAGCTTTTTAAATAAACCAAAGAATAAAAAAAAATGTGAAAGCAAAAGCCAAATAAGGACATCTCCAAACCAAATCAGTTCTGCCCCACCTGCCCATACTTGCACAGTATTACACATAATCCCTTCTCTTTCTGGAAAGATATCTAATTGCCTCTTGAATGAAATCATACTGTAATGAACACATATCACCAGAACAAAGTCAAAAATATTATACCACATTTTTTCCATCCTGAACTTACTCAAGAGAAGGAAAAAGAGCTGGGATGTCTCAGAGTACGCAGCAAGTGGTTTAACTCTCCCAGCTAAAAACGCATGATACACAAATAGGAGAGAGCTTGAAACTCTGTGTGCGCTTTCCAAGAAATACTGCCATACATTTAATAATCATGCTGCAGGGACTAAAATTCAAAAATTAAATATGTAAATTACAAAACTTTAAATGCTAATATCACTCAAAGCCATTGAAGCCAACAATGCCAAATAAATGTTTCTGAATTCAAATTTTAGAATGAATTATAAACCTATCACAAAAACTGAACAATATTATAAGAATGAGAAATGCTCACACACATACCTGAACAAGTGTGACTCCTGCCATTAATATTAAGAGCGAAAGCCATTGATAAACACCTAGGTTTTTACCAAGCATCGTCACAGAAAAGAAAGCTGTAGTAAGAACCTTTAGCTGGTAAGTAACCTGCGTAAGACGGAAGTTGCATTAAAGCTACAAATAATTGATTTAACAATATTTAGAAATTCTACCTATGCTTATTCAAACCTGACCAGTTGATTTCCATAGTTTTGTATTTTCACAGTTCCTTGACCACACAATTGCCTCGATTCACCAAAGCACGAATATCTCCAAAATTTAGGATAGCATTAAATGTTAGGGTAGAGTTGAAGCTATGTACTTTCACATCCGCCGAGATAGATGTGATATGTTATTGGAACACTTGACACAAGACAACTGATGCTCTACAGAAAGCCAAGTTAGGGAGACCAGATGAAGAGGAGCCAAAGGAAAGGTTTCAAAGACAACTTTAAAGCCTCCACAAAGATCTGCTCTCTTAACATTAATGTATGGCAGAAGATGCCCAATCACAACCAAAATGAATTTTCTCAAGACCTTTCAATTAACAGCAGTAAGCCAGACAGACAATAGCAATAGAGACAGAAAGAGAGGATAGCTGCTCAAGCCAACACTCTGCCACAACCTCTGTCAGTTGAAAGCTGGTTGAGCCTACAAGGTTGTTAGGGCTCAGAAGCCATCAGCAAACTCACATCAACACTGACATCTCAATTTCAAACCAACTAACCACAAGAAATGGAGGATTGATGATAATGGCAACTGCGTTTATTCTAAACTACATGAGGTCGTCATTCCAGTCAGTTAACCATCTTTAAAACACTCAATCTCATTCCCTGATAATATAATGCTTTCACTGTAAAGTTAAATGAAGCTGCACCAAACATTTGATTGTTAGATAAACTATTCCAGTAATCGATTACAGTCTCCATTAAACTTTGATACAATTTGAGATTTTCTTTGTGCGCTCAGATGTTCCAGTTCTTCACTCTCATTACCCATGTCTATCATTTTGATAAATACCTGGATTATGTTTCTTCTCAGTCAGGGATTTTCCGCAATTTAAAGTTGCAAATGTCAGAATCAATCTCATCATTTCTCAGAAACACTAATGCTACAAGAAAAAAACTTTGGGTTTCTGGCAGTGTCTTAATTTTAGAATCCACATCTTTCATTTCAAATATCACCATGGGCTCACTGCTTCAAATCTGCATACTCGCCTCCAAATCTAAAATTCTCAGAGTTCTCTGCACTCCACTAATTCCGAAACAGAAACAAATACTGGAAAAGCTCTGCCACTCAGACGTAACTTCAGCTACCCAGGACCTAATCTTTGGAACTTGCTCCAAAATTCTCTCTGCTCCTCCATCACACTCTCCTCTTTGACATTCCTTCAATCTTAACTCTTCACTTAGTTAGTTTTGTTTTATCAGCTTAATAATGTGAAATCCTCCAAAACCCTTTATTCCCAGACAAAATATGCATGCAGAAATAAATCATAAACGGAAAAAGAATATTTGGATTGGAGGTGTAGAAAAAAGCTAGAGAGAGATGAATATTTTACCTGGTATGTTGCTGCATCTAAATTGGACAATGCAACATAAAGGAGATTATTCTGAAGTGTATAAATTCCAGAAGGAATGGCAAGTTTTAGTGTATCCATTGGTTTGTTCATAATTTCATCTTGTAATACTCTATTTAGTGCTTTAAAACTGTAATCTAAAGGGAAAAGAAGGTGCAAATAGCATAAATAGACTTTGGCTATCCAAGCGCTCATGCTGACATCCTTAATTACTTGAACGATTACAACATGTTTTAAACATACTGTCATAGAGATGTATAGCATAGAAACAGACCCTTCAGTCCAACTTGTCTATCCTGGCCAGTTATCCTAAATAAATCTAGTCCCATTTGCCAGCACTTGGCCCATATACCTCTAAACCTTTCCTATTCATATACCCATCCAGATGCCTTTTAAATGTTGTAATTGTATCAGTCTCCACCACTTCGTCTAGTAGCTCATTCCATACACACACCACACTTTGTGTGAAAATGTTGCCCCTTAGGTCTCTTATAAATCCTTCCCCTCTCACTTTAAACCTATGCCCTCTAGTTTTGGACTTCCTCCACCCCAGGGCAAATACCTAGTCTATTCTCCCTATCCATGCCCGTCATGATTTTATGTAAGGTCATTCCTTAGCCTCAGATGCTCCAAGGAATATAGCTACAGCCTATTCAGCCTCTCCCTATAGCTCAACCCTCCAACCCTAGCAACACCCTTGTAAATCTTTTCTGAAAACTTTCAAGTTTAACATCCTTCCTATCGCAGGGAAATCAGAATCGACCACAGTATTCCAAAAGTGGCCGAACCAATGTCCTGTATAGCCGCAACATGACCTAACTCCTATACACAATGCTCTGACCAATATAATAAAACATACCAAACCCATTCTTCACTATCCCATTTACCTGCGACTCCACTTTCAAGGAACTATAAACCTGCACTCCAAGGTCTGTGTTCAGCAACACTCCCCATGACCGTACTATTAAGTGTATAAGTCCTGTTCTGATTTGCCTTTCCAAAATGCAGCACCTCATATTTATCTAAATTAAACTCATCTGCCACTCCTCAGCCCATTGACCCATCTGATCAAGATTTCATTGTACTCTGAGGTAACCTTCTTTGTTGTCCAATACAATTTTGGTGTCATCTGCAACTTATTAACCATACATCCTATATTCACATCCAAATCGTTTACATAAATGACAAAAAGCAGCACTTTACTGGTCAGTTTTAAAACAGAAATTTACTATTATTAAAGACGCACAAAACAATTCAATTCTGAAAAGTAATCTTGAAACAGTATTGATGATAAAAGAAAATAGTTATCTAAACATAAATAGTAATTAGGGCAAGTTTCTCATTGCACTCTTTTAGAAATTCATACAAAAACAAGTTCCAATAATGGTTTATATATGTTTTTCCAACTGACATCAGCACAGGCAGATTTAGTTTTTGTAAACTGACAGAAGTAAGCTGAAACATTTAAACTCCTACAGGATTCCAAGCATTGGTCACATAATTTTCCATGATTATAGGTAATTTGACCTATTACATCTGTGGCTGCTAAGTCATAGAATTATTAATTTAACTTTTATTATCTTTATTAATACTAATGAAAAATATTCAGGGCTATGGGAAGGTGTCAATGGACTGGTCATGTCAGCAGAAAAATGGCAAACGAAATTCAATTTGGACAAATTTGACATTACATATTTGGGGAAGACAAACAAGACAAGGAAATAAACAATAAATGGTGGAACTCTGGGAAGTGCAGAGGAACTGAGGAAATTTGGAATACATTTTCACAGATCTCTGAAAAGAACCAAGAGAAATAGATAAAATAATCAAGGTGGTGTGTGGGAATGTCTTTTTAAATCCTGTACCGCAGCCAGTACACAAACAGGTAGTACAGGGAGCTTATGTACGTATTGTATACTTGTTAAACTGTAGCTTTGGTATCATTGCATTATAGGGAGAATGGGATTGGACAAATGGGAATACAGAAGATATTTATAAAGGATGTTGCCAGGAATAAAGACGGTTGGCCATGAGAAAACATCAGATACGCCTAGGCTTTCTTTGGAACAGAGAGGAGATTCAAGGTGTATAAAATTATGAAACACCTAGACAGAAGGTTAGAATGACGTATTTCCTTAAGCAGAGACCATAGCTTTATCATAACTGGTAGAACTGGGATGGGAGGAACTGAGAGTAATCTTTCCTCCAAAGAGTGGGTGGAACTGCCTCAAAAAGGTGGGAGTGGCAGAAACTCTTCAATCTAATAAAAGAACAACACTTGGATATGCACAGGTAATAATAGGAGTATTGAGCAAGAACTGGAAGATGGGATTAGGCTGGATAACTCTTTTACAGCCTGCACAGACACAATGGGCTGAATGACTTCTGTTTTGCCAATCTTTCCATATTTCTTTGTCCTATACCACTTTGCCAGACACATTTATTTTTGCCAAATATTTATCCATCTCTGTTTTAAAAACTGTTACTGATTCCAGTGTTAGAACTATCATGTGCATTTGAATAAATAAGCCTAACTTATTCCTTTGTTCTTTTGTTACCTGCAAATTTATATTACTGAATCATTAATAAAATGAAAATAGTTCTTCTTCAATTTATTCAATAGTTGAATAGGTGAAATAGTTATGCAAGTCCAGGGCGTAGCCAAGGAGGACTTTGAAATGTACACAAACAGGTCCAGCTAAAGCGTTCGGCAGTTCCGCATTTATGATTCATACAGGACTTTGTTTCTATTCATTCTGATCTGACCTCCAAGTATCAGTATATTGGAATAGTTGACAAGACAATTTTTTAAAAAGATACTTTCAACAGGGCATTCCATACATTGTTTTATTTTATATATTAAAAATAGCAAGAAATTGCTACAATTTTAAGTCAGAAAGAATATATTTTATAATTGTGTACATACCAGAATCTTTATAGACTATTAAAAGACATGCTGCAATCTTCATCATCTCTGCAATTACAACAGCTGTTGATGCTAGGTAACGGGGTCCTTCTTCCTTGAATGTACGTGAATAACGCATAGTCAGCACAAGGCTGGTAGTCTGAAATACTAGAACTCCCAGTGAAATGTATTTCAAATTGAGCAACATATTTCCACTTTTATTTACCTGGAAAGAAGTTAAAGATTGACACTAATTCATATCATAAGAGCAGTTTTAGTTTCAAGTTTTATTTTGAATACATAAAAACTAACCTTTCTAAAATTCCCACAGACATCAGTGCTAGATGTCAC
Source organism: Chiloscyllium plagiosum (assembly GCF_037043375.1). Classification (NCBI taxonomy): domain Eukaryota; kingdom Metazoa; phylum Chordata; class Chondrichthyes; order Orectolobiformes; family Hemiscylliidae; genus Chiloscyllium; species Chiloscyllium plagiosum. The sequence continues at coordinate 73,192,286 of NW_028270147.1, forward strand.
AACATGGATGGGAGCTGAAGGAGGGAGAAGGAGAAGCATCTTCTTTGTTATAAAGAAATACAAGTCAATTGTGCCTACTATATCCCATCTTTAAACATCAACTTTAGTGTCAGAGACAACAGAATGATACGGTTTGGGATATGGCTTTACAGCTCCCATTTACTTTTTAGTCATACATTTATGCATCTTCGAAAAGAAATAAATTAGTGCTCTTGGAATTACGTTATGATTGACTTATTTTCCCATGGGTACCAAAAACCAACCCACTCACTCCATTCTAATGGTTTGTTGTACTCTTTGCAGAGTCTTATTTTCTAGTCAAACTATCAGTCTGCTGTTCCTGAAGAAGGATTGTACCTGAAATGTCGACTTCTTCACCTTCTAATGCTGCCTGGATTGCTGTGTTCTTCAGCTTCTTGCTTGGCTATTGTTTCTTGTAGCATGGCATGCTATGCTCAATTCCTCTCACACATATATTATACCTTAGTTACAATCACTTGATGACATGGGAGCCACTATGCCTACATCAACCCCTTTTTGGTGCTCTGAATTTTCCCTCAAAAAGAGATCTCTGTAGCTTTTCAGCTCTGATTAAATGGAAGAAATACATTTTTGTTTCTATGCAGCATTTTTCAGGTTGTTTTTGCTCCTCTAATTTCACATCCCTCTTTATTGGTCTACCAAGCATATTATTTGGCCTAATTTTAAGACTCAAGATTTTAAGCAAATTATACCACATTGCGTTGCCTTCAATTATTAGATGCAGAAAACAAAATCAAACAGATTTTAATATTATTTCCTAAAATTAAATAAATTTGAAGCTAATTCATATTTAATTTGACTTTAGTTGTATTTTGGAAAGTAGTTTCCCTTTCGTTCATACTCCTTTTGATGTAGCCAAGGAAAGCAGGAACATAGTCTGACCATTGATCAGAGCAAGGATCACTCATTTAAGATTGCCACCTTCAATTTTCCTCCCACATCCACTGATGGACATTTGGAATAGGTTTTCAATTAAAGGTTGCATTTAAGAGGCAGTTAAGTAAGCCAACGTGAAAGAAAGCAATAAAAGGATATGATTAAGAGGAATGGGAAAAGGATTCTGAAGAAATGAAAAGACAACATTGACAAATTAAGCTTGGAAGGTTGACGTGTGGTGATAGCGTTCTTCTCTCTAGGCAGAAGTTCTACATTCAAGTTCTACGGCCCCAGAGGTACGTCACAACATGCAAACAGGTTAATTAAATATACTTCCTATTTGAGGAAACCACACCTACACATGGATCATCCTTCGACATTTCCACCACCTACAAATGGAACCACAGTTCCATCACAGAACACATCAGATGGCCTCCTTCTTTAAAGATTGAAATTCCCCCTTCCACGTGGTTGGAGATGCCCTCCAATGCATCTCATCCATGTCCTGCACCTCTGTCCTCGAATCCCACCCTTCCAACCGCAACAAGAACAGAACACCCAGTCCTCACCTTCCACCCCACCAACCTCCAAATAAATTGCATCATCCACCGATATTTCTGCCACCTACAAAAGGACCTCACCACCAGGGATATATTTCTCTCCCCATTCCTTTCTGCCTTCCGCAAAGACCGTTCCCTCTGTGACTACTTGGTCAGGTCCACGCCCCCCAGTGACCCAACCTCCCCTCCTGGCACCTTCCCCTGCCACCACAGGAATTGCAAAACCTGCACCCACACCTCCTCCCTCACCTCCATCCAAGGTCCCAAAGGAGCCTTCCACATCCAAAGTTTCACCTGCACTTCCACACGTCATTTATCGTATCTGCTGCTCCTGATGCGGTATCCTCTACATTGGGGAGACTGGACGCCTTCTCACAAAGCGCTTTGGGGAACATTTCTGGGATACCCGCACCAACCAACCTCACTGCCCTGTGGCTGAACATTTCAACCCCCCCCTCCCACTCTGCCGAGGACATGCAGATCCTGGGACTCCTCCATCGCCACTCCCTCACCACCCGATGCCTGGAAGAAGAACGCCTTATCTTTCACATCGGGACCCTTCAATCCCAGGGCATCAATGTGGACTTCACCAGTTTCCTCATTTCCCTTCCCCCCCATCCTACACCAGGTCCAACCTACCAGCTCAGCACCACCCTCATGACCTATCCAACCTGTCAATCTTCCTCCCCACCTATCCGCTCCACACTTCTCTCCAACCTATCACCTTTAACCCCACCTCCATATACCTATTGCACACTCAGCTACCTTCTCCCCAGCCCCACCCCCTTCCCATTTATCTCTCCACCCCTGGGGGTCCCAGCCTCATTCCTGATGAAGGGCTCCTGCCCGAAACATCGATTCTCCTGCTTCTTGGATGCTGATTGACCTGCTGTGTTTTTCCAGCAACACACTCTCAACTCTGATCTCCAGCACCTGCAGACCTCACTGTTTCCATACTTTTTTTTGAACCAGTTAAGGCCAAATCTGTGCTACGGATTGTCTGTAAATAAACTTTATGTGATATAGATTAACTCCCTCAAAGAGAATACAGCTAAATATTTGTTTAAGAATAGATTTGAAGGAATTAATATGAGAATACAGGCATAAAGAAGCTTACTAATTTTGTTTCCAGAGAATATCAGCTGTTTTTGCATCATTGTTTAAAACATAACTAATGTCTAGATTCAACACAGGAAAATGATTACATATGTTTCAACCACAAAAGTACCCAGAGGGGATCTTAGTTTAACCAAAACACAGCACCTCCGACAGTGAAGCACTCCCTCGGTACTAGACTGGAGTATCAGCTTTGACTTATTATTCAAGACCGGGAAGAGGGCTTGAACCCGGAACTTTGTGAGTCAGAGGCAAAAGTAATCCATTGAAAGGACTTGACAGCTGTTAAATTCCGGCTAATAAGTGAAAGCTTAGCTTAATTGCGACATGCAATAGAAAAAGAAGGGGAGTACCTGATAAGCAATGTTCTACATTTAGCTGGAGATTGTAGACTCGGAGCCGCAGGCAGCTGTCTGTCAAAACAGTACAGGCAGTTAGTTATTAATGTAATTAATTCCAGCACAGATGCCAGTGCGCCTGCTCACCTCTGCCGCCATGGCCGATGGGGAGTGTAGTTTAATCCGCCACTTTCGAGTTTAGCTTGGTGTCCGCATTGGTGAGAGAGTGTGTGTTGTCGCGACGTTGGGAGATGATGGGACTCTTGGCTCTACTGTCCTCCTCTCACCTGAATGTCCTCTCAGGGAAATGGCCGCTACTCCCCCGACAGCGACGGCCTGCTCATCTCTTCTCGCGAGAACATCTCTCCCTCTCCCATCCACTGGGCAATGATCCAAACCACAGACCTAGCAAGGCACACTCTACCACACTACACAATGTGACAGAGATCCTTATATTTGAGCAACTTGAAATTATATTTAATAATATAGCAATGCTTAAAGCATTTCATTGTGTCTCATTGTGTTTCACAGACGTGGGAGTATTTTTAGTATTGAAGCAGGGATAACAGCAATCAAATTTGCTCACTGCAAGTTCCCCCATAACGATATTGTGGTTGCCACGAGACAGTCTCAGACACTGGTTCGGGAATAAATTTTGCTAAGAATTGCAGGAAGGACTTCCCTTCTCTAATCAATGGTGCTATGGGATCACCTGCAGGGTGTTAATGGAGCTTTGCTTTACTTTCTCATTGCAGAGATCGATTGCATAGCACTTCCTCAGTGTTACATTGGACCATCAGTTGAGATTTAGTGCTTATGAATCTCTACAGATTTAATAGACTCTATATCATCCAACCCCCGCCCGCCACCTTTCTGTCGCCCGGAATCACAGAAAACAAGAAATTAGAAAATCGCTGACTATCCCCGATGCACATGGCACGTCACGACCATTCTTCTGGCCGAACAAAAGCAAATTCTTGGAAGGCAAGGCACCAAGTATTTATTCGCCCTCCCCAGCTGCCGTAAATGACAAGGTGCAACAAACAAAAACGTTTCGCACAAAACGGAGACAACGCAAATTAGATTAGATTAGATTACTTACAGTGTGGAAACAGGCCCTTCGGCCCAACAAGTCCACACCGACCTGCCGAAGCGTATACCACCCAGAAAGTCCACACCGACCCGCCGAAGCGTATACCACCCAGACCCATACTCCTACATTTACCCCTTCACCTAACACTACGGGCAATTTAGCATGGCCAATTCACCTAACCTGCACATTTTTGGATTTGGGAGGAAACCGGAGCACCCGGAGGAAACCCACGCAGACACGGGGAGAATATGCAAACTCCACACAGAGAGTCGCCTGAGGCGGGAGTTGAACCTGGGTCTCTGGCGCTGTGAGGCAGCAGTGCTAACCACTGTGCCACCCACAAATGTTGTACTATGTTCATCAGTTAAAATTTGTTGCTTCAAGAGAGCAAACTATTGCAAATACTGAGACTGGAACTAAAAATGCTGAAGAAACTCAATAGGCCTAGCAGCATTTGTCGAAAGAGAAACTGAGTTTTGAGTCCAATATGACCTTTCTTCAAAACTGTTGTCATTTTACCCCATTTAGTCCATGGAAAATATCTCCAGTGGCATCAATCTTGAAGGTTCCATGTTTGACTGCTGGTCTGTTTATATTGGATGACCTTTGGCAGGATAGTGGTGGAAAACTCCACTTAATTTCATCTTTGCTTAAGATAGGGAAAACAAATCAAGATTTACTCGACACTCTTGCTACCCAGTGGGCATTAACAGAAACCTGTGCATATGAATTGCGGTGAATGAAGGATTGGAGAACTTTGAAAAATCTAGTGTTTGATTGTCTACTGAAATTCTCAAGGCTGACAAAGCAAAAATAACAAGAGTAATTGGGACCTTGAAGACTGTACTTTGGATTCAGTTACTATTTGTAGATAAGGGAATGATAAAGGAAAAATGACATTTTATTACTGCTAAAATCTATCAATTTAGCGTATAGAAATACGCAGCATGGAAATAGAGCCTTCAGTCCAACTTGTTCATGCCAATCACATAGCCAAATTAATCTAGTGGCATTTGCCAGCATTTGACCCATATCCTTCTAAACCCTTCCTATTCATATACCCATCTTTTAAATGTTGTAATTGTACCAGCCTCCACGACTACCTCTAGCAGCTCATCGCGTACATGCCCCACACTCTGAAAAAGTTGCCCCTTAGGTCCCTTTTAAATCTTGCCCCTTTCACCTTAAACTTATGCCCTCTAGTTTTGGACTCCCCTACCCTGGGGAAAAGGCCTTGACTATTCCCCCTATATATGCCACTCATGATTTTAAAAACCTCTATAAACGTTACCCCTCAGTCTCTGACACTCTACAGAAAATAGCGCAGCCTCTCCCTACAGCTCAAACCCTCCAACCCTGGCAACATTGTTATAAATCTTTTCGGAACCCTTTCAAGTTTAACAACAAGTTTCCGAGACCAGGAAAGGCCATAACTGCTTACATTATTTCAAAGGTGGTTTACCAATGTCCTGTATAGTTGCAACATGACTTCCCAACTCCTATATTTAACACACTGACCAATAAAGGCAAGCATACCAAATGCCTTCTTCACCATCCTGTCTACCATTGACTCCACTTTCAAGGAACTATGAACCTGCACACCAAGGTCCCTTTGTTCGGCAACACTCCCCAGGACCTTATCATTAAGTGTATAAATCCTGTCCTGATTTGCCTGACCAAATTGTAGCACCTCATATTTATCTAAATTCTATCCACCACTTCTTGGTGTATCTGATCAAGGTCCCGTTGTACTCTGAGGTAACCTTCTTAGTTATCCACTGCACCACCAATTTTGGTGTCATCTGCAAACTTACTAACTATGCCTTCTATATTCATATCCAGATTATTTATACAAAAAGACAAAAAGCAGCAAACCCAGCACCAATCCCTGCAGCACACTACTGGTCACAGGCCTCCAGTCCAAAACCCTATTATCACCACCCTGTCTCCTACCTTCTAGCGAATTTTGTATCTAAATAACGAGTTCTCTGTTGTTTTCTATTACTGCCTTATAGTCATAGAGATGTACAACATGGATACAAACCCTTCGGTCCAATCCGTCCATGTTGACCTGATATCCCAACCCAATCTCGCCTCACTTGCCAGCACTTGGCCCATATCCCTCCAAACCCTTCCTATTCATATGCCCATCTGAATGCCTCTTAAATGTTGCAATTGTACCAGCCCCCAACACTTCCTCTGGCAGTTCATTTCACACACGTACCACCCTCTGCGTGAAAAAGTTGCCCCGTTGGTCTCTTTTATATCTTTCCCCTCTCACCCTAAACCTATGCCCTCTAGTTCTGGACTCCCCGACCCCAGGGAAAATACTTTGCCTCTTTACCCTGTCCATGCCCCTCATAATTTTGTAAACCTCTATAAGGTCACCCTCCGCCTCCGACGCTCCAGGGAAAACAGCCCCAGCCTGTTCAGCTTCTCCATATAGCTCAAATCCTCCAACCCTGGCAACATCCTTGTAAATCTTTTCTGAACCCTTTCAGGTTTCACAACATCTTTCCGATGGGAAGGAGACCAGAATTGCACGCAATATTCCAACAGTGGCCTAACCAATGTCCTGTACAGCCGCAACATGACCTCACAACTCCTGTATTCAATACTCTGACCAATAAAGGAAAGCATACCAAACGCCTTCTTCACTTTCCCATCTACTTGCGACTCCACTTTCAAGGAACTATGAACCTGCACTCCAAGGTCTCTTTGTTCAGAATCATTCCCTAGGACCTGACCATTAAGTGTATAAGTCCTGCTAAGATTTGCTTTATCTGAATTAAACTCCATCTGCCACTTCTCAGACCATTGGCCCATTTGGTCAAGATCCTGTTGTAATCTGAGGTAACCCTCTTCGCTGTCCACTACACCTCCAATTTTGGTGTCATCTGCAAACTTACTAACCTGTACCTCTTATGCTCGCATCCAAATCATTTATGTAAATGACAAAAGGTAGAGGACCCAGCACCGATCCTTGTGGCACTCCACTGGTCACAGGCCTCCAATCTGAAAAACAACCCTCCACCACCACCCTCTGTCTTCTACCTTTGAGCCAGTTCGGTCTCCAAATGGCTAGTTCTCCCTGTATTCCATAAGATCTAACCTTGCTAATCAGTCTCCCACGGGGAACCTTGTCGAACGCCTTACTGAAGTCCAAATAGATCACATCTACTGCTCTGCCCTCATCAATCTTCTTTGTTACTTCTTCAAAAAACTCAATCAAGTTTGCGAGACATAATTTCCCACGCACAAAACCATGTTGACTATCCCTAATCAGTTCTTGCTTTTCCAAATACATGTACATCCTGTCCCTCAGGATTCCCTCCAACAACTTGCCCACCACCAACATCAGGCTCACTGGTCTATAGTTCCCTGGCTTGTCCTTACCACCCTTCTTAAACATTGGCACCACGTTAGCCAACCTTCAGGCTTCTGGCACCTCACGTGTAACTATCGATGATACAAATATCTCAGCAAGAGGCCCAACAATCACTTCTCTAGCTTCCCACAGAGTTCTAGGGGACACCTGATTAGGTCCTTGGGATTTATCCACTTTTATTCGTTTTAAGACATCCAGCACTTCCTTCTCTGTAATCTGGACATTTTGCAAGATGTCACCATCTACTTCCCTACATTCCATATCTTCCATATCCTTTTCCACAGTAAATACTGATGCAAAATACTCATTTAGTATCTCCACCATTTTCTGAGTCCACACAAAGGTCGCCTTGCTGATCTTTGAGGGGCCCTATTATCTCCTTAGTTACTCTTTTGTCCTTAATATATTTGTAAAAACCCTCTGGATTCTCCTTAATTCTATTTGCCAAAGCTGTCTCATGTCCCCTTTCTGCCCTCCTGATTTCTCTCTTAAGTATACTCCTACTTCTTTTATACTCTAAGGATTCACTCGATCTATCCTGTCTATACCTTACATTTGCTTCCTTCTTTTTCTTAACCAAACCCTCAATTTCTTTAGTCATCCAGCATTCCCTATACCGACCAGCCTTTCCTTTCACCCTAACAGGAATATACTTTCTCTGGATTCTCGTTATCTCATTTCTGAAGGCTTCCCATTTTCCAGCCGTCCCTTTACCTGCAAACATCTGCCCCCAATCAGCTTTCAAAAGTTCTTGCCTCATACTATCAAAATTGGCCTTTCTCCAATTTAGAACTTCAACTTTTAGATCTGGTCTATCATTTTCCGTCATTATTTTAAATCTAATAGAATTATGGTCGTTGGCCCCAAAGTGCTCCCCCATTGACACCGCAGTCACCTGCCCTGCCTTATTTCCCAAGAATATGTCAAGTTTTGCACCTTCTCTAGTAGGTACATCCACATATTGAATCAGAAAATTGTCTTGTATACACACTTAACAAATTCCTCTCCATCTAAACCCTTAACACTATAGTAGTCCCAGTCTTTGTTTGGAAAGTTAAAATCCCCAACCATAGCTACCCTATTATTCTTACAGATAGCTGAGATCTCCTTACAAGTTTGTTTCTCAAAGTGTGTTCGGACAAACGCTGCAGTAAAACAGAACATTGGTAATTGTAAAAGGTCCGAAATGTGATCCTTCACCACTGCTTTAAAAGCCAATTTGACCACAATAGTAAGAAAATATATTGTTGTTCTTAATGCCCCAGCATCGGAAATTTTCTTTAAACCTTGTTTCTAATCAGTCCTAGTGTCAACTGCTAGACAAATTGAGAAGAAAAGGTACGAGAACGTACTTGGTACTTTTGCAACTGTAGCACAGCAGGAATCAATGATCTGAAGATAGGAACAATAAAATAAAAGTATATTGGGAAATCTTCAAATTATCTATCATGTATATTTCCCCAAAGCCATCAGATAGAAATTTTATTAATAATAATCCTTGTACATTGGATCAGATATCTTTCAAAAACTGCAGACAAAACTTTCAGTCATTAAGCTATTGAATTTTGAGAAGATTTGTAGCTCAGGTTGAGTTTCTGGATATAGGTTTGCTCTCTGAGCTAGAAGGTTCGTTTTCAGACATTTCATCACCACACTAGGTAACATCTTCAGTGAGCCTCCGACTGAAGCAATGGTGTAGCAGCCTGCTTTCTATTTATATGTTTGAGTTTCCTCGAGTTGGTGATGTCATTTCCTGTTCTTTTTCTCAGGGGGTGGTAAATGGGATCCAAGTCAATGTGTTTGTTGATAGAGTTCCGGTTGGAATGCCACGCTTCTAGGAATTTTTGTGCGTGTCTCTCCGTTTGGCTTGTTCTAGGATGGATGTGTTGTCCCAATTGAAGTGGTGTCCTTCCTCATCCGTATGTATGGATACTAGTGAGAGTGGGTCATGTTGTTTTGTGGCTAGTTGATGTTCATGTATCCTGTGGCTGGTTTTCTGCCGCTTGTCGATTGGAACGCCTAATTATGTCACTTGTGGGAGCCACTGAAAAAGGTAAGCTGCAAGTTTTTATTCAAAAATGCAATGAGGGAGTTCCAACAATACTTCTTTCAGGTCAGTTTATATTTGCTAATATAAGTTAATGTTATCATAAGATAAGCTTTAAGGAATAACTCAACTGGTTGTTAACTTTGACAGTCATCTTCTAACTGTTGTGAACACTATTTGGTTTGTAATGTCAAGACAGACAAAATTAAGCATTTTTATTATTTTGTGCACTATTTTCTTTCAAATGTAAAACTTCACATTAATTTTTTTAGAATTTTACAGTATTGTCCATCTATCTCAATCTTGCTAAGATAATGTTCTTCATGCTAGCAACTGACCATATAATAAAGGATGCTTCAGATATGTTTTGTATAGTTTAATTTAAATTTTCCTTAAATAGGATATTTATAGGAAATGGAAACCACAAAATTCATTTGTAAACCCCACAGAAAAGCAATGGTCATTATCTTACATTGAAAGACTACTTAATCGGGAATCACTAAACTCTTACATAAAAGAAAGGAATTAGGAGTTATCACCTAACTATTTTAACTTATAGTTCAAATTTTGAACTAGAATTGAAATGTCATCCAAAAACATATAGCCCTTGTTTTATTTAGCATAGTTGAAAAAGGCTCAATTTTGCCTCAATCCATAGACACTAATTACCTTTCATCACTTCATTCAGATAGTTATCATTCATATGTAAAGCTCAAATCAAGTGTTAACCGTCAACTCAGCTGTGATACATCTCACAAGAAAGTTCTATTTATTGTCTCCTTATATAAACATATGCACACTTTCAATGGAGATTGCTGGAAAGAACCCAGGAGTAAAATTTTTAAAATGATTAAAAATACAGGTAGCATTTTTAGATATTGCTCATAGAAAGTAGACATCACTAGAGACCATTTTTGTCCATTCTTAGCTGCGGAGATTAAAGAGGCTCAAATTAAATAGAGGTAAAGCTTCTCTAAAAACAAAATGTTGAACAGTAAGATTGAGGCAATTTCACTTAATTTTCAATAAGCTTCTAAAGAGTGGGTTATGGACTAAGATATGATGTCACAGAATAGTACTGTACATAATTAAAGTTGGTTCAAACGGAAGGAAAATGTAAACTGAACATTTCAGTGGGAAAGTGGTACCTTTTGATCAGCTGCAGAACAAGTCACCTTTTGAGATTTTTGCCTTGTAAAATTAGGAAGATTTCAAGTTCATTTTTATTACGAGGTTAAATTTGGCCCATCAGAGTTAACTTTCAATAACCCAACACAATCTGCAATGAATGGAGTTTGATGTCGGAGGGGCAGCTAATCTTCCCTTCTGAGTTTATGGGTCAGTGCAATATGAAGTGGTGAAGCATATTGAAGACCCTCATCCAGAATATACTGTGTCCATGTTACCCTTAAGTGCAGATTTTGTGGTATTCAATATGAAAGTGTGCTGATTCACAGAGGAGTAGTAGTCAGCCACCAGCTTTCCATTTGGTCTGAACATAAGGTGTTTTGAATCAACTCCCTTGATCATTCCTAATCATGTGCCATGTTGTAATCAACTAGGAGAAACTGAGAACTGCAGATGCAGGAGATCAGACTCAAGAGTGTGGTGCGGGAAAAGCATAGCCAGTCAGGCAGCATCCGAGGAGGAGAGTTGATGTTTCGAGCATAGGTTCCTCATCAGGAATGAGGGGGTGACCCTCGTGAGTGGGTTGGCCTAGGACAATGCTTTAATGACCTCCTGCAGTGATATTCGGGGATGAGATTATGTTCCTTTACATCTGATGTGACTCCAGCTGACAGTCCATTGCTGATTCTGACTGAATCTAATTCTAGGGTTACTGTCAGGAACAGAGTGACTCAGTGTAGAATTGCCAGCCTCTGTCCTGCACTTGTATTTATATAGCTGTTCCAGTTTCTGGTCAATGATAATTGCCAAGATCTTGAGAGTGGGACTACAGTGGTGATAATGTTGTTTAATATGAAGTAGAGATAATTAGATTCTCTTGCTGGACGTGATCGTGATCATTGATCAGCATTTGTGCAAGATGAATACAGTTCACCACTTATCAGGCCAAGCATGATATTGTCCAAATCTTGCTTCATCCAACTCTCTCACAATTCTTTAAAATGTCAGCACCTCCAGCCCAATTTTGCTCTTGTAAGAAGCTACCATTTTACCTGCACATTTCAACAACTAAATGGCACTTCATAATCCTCAGAATCTGCAAATGCCCCCAAAAACAATCTCAGAACACGGGGTTGCCCAGATAAAACCAAGATGGGGAGCAATTTCCTTTTTCCAGAGGGTGGAGAATGTATAGAAATGTTGCCATGGCATATTTGAGTTTGAGATATACATCCTTCTATTCATGAAGGGTTTTAAAAACAAGGCAGGAAAGTGGAGTTGAGGATTATCAGATTAGCCATGGTCTCCATGAATGACAGAGCAGTCTCCATGAGTTGAATGGCACACTTCTGCTCCTCTATCTTATGGTATACACTCAGTATCATCTGCAATGTTGTAATTAAAAATATAAAAGTAACACGCTTTTGATTTTAACAGTTATTTAATTTACCAATGTACAAGATAGGCATATAAAATAGTATATTGTAACATGTTTTATTTTATTTTCTGCTATGGAAGGCCCTATTTCCACAATTTTCAGGAATGGAAATCTAACTTTAAGTGAATATAATTTGTGTATCCCGGCCACAAAAATCAAAATAAATCTAACCTGGCTATTTAGCACCCAATTAGTCTACTTTCAAGAGGATTATCAAGTGACACTTATTCAATAACCTGCTTACAAGCTCAATTTGGGGTCTGCTAGCATCATTCAGCTTCTAACCTAATTGTAGTTTTGGTCCAAACAGGAGCCGAACTCCTGAGGGGAAGTGCAGGTCACTGCTTTTGATATTAAGTAGCATTTGATGACTGTGGCAAAGAACCCTATGATACTGGAGTAATTGGGAATCAAGAGGAAAAAAACTCTCCAACGTTTGGAGTCATACCTAACACAAAGAAAAATGATTGTGGATTTGGAGATCAATCACCTCAGCCCTAGGACATCACTACAGCATCCTCGGTTCAAATATTTTCAGCTGCTTCAATCACCTTCCATTCATCATAAAGGTCAGAGGGGTAATGTTTACCAATGATTTCAGTGTTCAGCACCATTCTTTATTCCTCAGACACCGAAGGAGTCCATATTCAACTGCTGCAAGATTTGAACTATGTGGCTTGGGCTGATAAGTGACAAGTAACATTCACACTACATGAGTGTGAGGGAGCAACCACATACAACAAGAGACAACCCAACCACCATGCCTTGATAATCAATAGCATTATCACAATTGAATCCTCCACAATCATTATCTGGGCTACCAACGAACAAAAAAAAAACAAACTGCACCAACAATATACTGTGGCTCTAAGATGAGGAATTCTGCAATAAGTATCTCACTCAGGACTCCTTAAAATCTGTTCACAACTTACAAGGCAGGAATGTGACAGAATACTCTCCACTTGACCATTTGAGTGCTACGCCAACAACACTTTCAAGAAGCTCATTAGAGGACAAAGCTTGATTGGCACCCCATCCACTCCCTCTACAGTGACATGCAGCAGTAGTGTACAAGGCCACCTATTTATTTTAACATTACATAAATCAACATCCTGACTTTGTCAATTAGACAATAACATCCCAATCCGTATTTCCCTTTGCAATTTCTATCTCCCTCTCGCAACATTGACAGAGGGGTAATGTGATGAGTCAACAAGAAGTCTTTACTCATATTGCAATATTTTCTATTTGAAACAACCTAGATATTAATGTCTTGAGTTTAATGTTTCAAATATAAAAATAATAAAAAAGGGATACTAATCTTATTAAAATAGATGCATAAGCTGCAGTTTAAGAAAGCATGTTTCAGTTATTGCTGTCAAAATCATGGCTAAATCAAGTTCAGGGCATTGAAGGCACTTAATGAAGGAAGACCATGCAAACATATTCAAACTGAATTCTATGTCAGACTTAGTAAACTGACTGGTTAGATAAAGAATGCTGAAAAATTAAAGACTAATATGAGAGTGGAGCATAGAATACTAATATCAAAAAATGCAATTCCCCAATAAGTCTAGAGTTGGAGAATGCACGCTTTATGCATAAACTGACCCACATAGTATTAACAAAATAAGATTCTGTGGAGAAAGCTGAGAGCTTTGCAAAGAAAATAGATGTTGACAACTTTAGTCAGAGCAATAGCTTTTTTTTTGCTGTTTAAATCACAACATTACCTCATCTGCAAGCAGCTTTGTGGACAGCGCTCATCTGCAAGTCACTTCAAATCTGAATGACTGACAAATGTTTTCAAGAAATTATCAAGATTATAATTCAATGGATATCTTGAATACAGATGAAACTGCCCTCTTCTACAAATGCAAACCAGATAAAATTTGCCATGACAAGGACCAAGTTGCGGTTTGTGATAAGGCACCAAAATATTCAGTGTCACTTCTTGCTGGAACTGAAAAACATAGCTTATTACTCATCAGCAAGTTCAAAAAGCCAAGATACTTAAACCATGATAACAGAACCCATTATCATTCATAACGTACTAACACATACAATATGTGGCACAGTGGTTAGCACTTCTGCCTCACAGCGCCAGAGACCCGGGTTCAATTCCCGCCTCAGGTGATTGACTGTGTGGAGTTTGCACATTCTCCCCGTATCTGTGTGGGTTTCCTCCAGGTGCTCTGGTTTCCTCCCACAGTCCAAAGATGTGCAGGTCAGGTGAATTGGCCATGCTAAATTGCCCGTAGTGTTAGGTAAGGGGTAAATGTAGGGGTATGGGTGGGTTGCGCTTCGGCGGGTCGGTGTGGACTTGTTGGGCCGAAGGGCCTGTTTCCACACTGTAAGTAATCTAATCTAATCTAATATGTGGTCCACTACCATTTTGGATTGGGAATGTTGACAACCTGTTATGTCAATAAAGTGTACACGGGCCCAGAGATGTCAGCATTAACAGGTATCATCAACAAGATACTGCAACATTTTACCAAGCTCCTTAACGTCTTCTAAACACACAACCTCTATCATTTAAAGCAAGGACAGTAGATACTTAATGAAATGCAATCACAGGTTTCTCAATGACAAAATCAATAACTCAGTTTTTAAAAATGATTTAGCAAACACATTCTCAGCAAAATTATTTCAATCTTAATATCCTTAAAATGTTTCATTAATGGTTAATGTAATACTAACATGCATGTAAAAATGCACTCCTTGGAAAAAGTGCGATATTATTTTTATAATGGTGAAGGCAGCATTTTTTGACAAAATAGTGCACGGGATGCAAGATGCAAAAGCTTCAGAGTTCCTGGCCTAGGTAATAATGCCACATCTTTATTGCCAATTTTTTTAAAAATCCAAATTACTAGCAATAGAATACAAAGCAATAGCATACAGAACTTGCACTCAAATAGTACATTCATTAGCTTACAACATCTAAAGTGCTTCATTCTAACTAAAGTACTTTCAAAGTAGTCCTTACTGCTATGTAGGCAAACTGTTGCAGTCAATTTTTAAAAAAATGTTGAATTTAAAATAGAATTATATAGTACAGAGGAGGCCCTTTGATCCATCACGTCAACTCTGACACAAACCTCTGAACCTACACTCATCCCTCTTTCCAGGACTTGGCCCATAGCCTCAAATGTTATGACATTTCAAGTGTTCATTCATTTCCTTTTTAAAGGTTGTGAGGTTTCCTGCAACAACTACCCTTCCAGGAGTGCACTCCAGATTCCAACCAACCTCTAGATGAAAAAATGTTTCCACACATTCTCTTTAAACTTCTTACCTTTCACCTTAAAATTATGTCCCTTGTTATTGACTTTTCAATAAGGAGAACAGCTGGTTTCTATCCACCCTATCCATGAGCTTCAATCAGGTCCCCTCAGCCTTCCCCTGCTCTTAAAAAAAATAACCCAAGCTTATCTAGCCTCTCTTCTTAGCTAAACTGCTCTATCCCAAGCAACATCTTGTTGAATTTCCTCTGCCCCCTCTCCAGTGCAATAACAGCAACTGCACACACTACTCTCGCTATGGCCTCCACAAAGTTTTGTACAGCTCCAAAATAACCTCCCTGGTCCTATAATCTGTCAATACTGATAAAATCAAATTTGCCATATGCTTTCCTAACTACCTTTTAATCTGCTGCCTTCAGGGATCTCTGGACAAACACCCCAAGATCTGTCTGTTCCTCTAAGCTTCCTAGTGTCCTGTCAGTCATCAAATACTTCTTTATCTTACTACGTTTAGTGCACATTAACTCACATTTATCAGGATTTTTATTCCATCTACCGACCTGTAATCCAAGACCTTCTTTTTCATTGTCAACCACTCTGCCATCTTCATGCCATCCATATACAGGTCGCTATGACACCATCGTGGCAGGACAGATATCAAATAATAATGAGTCACAATACAGAAAGGAGAAAGAGGGCTTGGTTTTGTGATTCAGCGATAACAATCTATCTCTCAATGTCAGCAAAACAAAATAACTGATCATTGACCTCAGAAAGAAAGGAGAACACACCCCATCTACATCAACAGAGCAGAGGTTGAGAGGGAGGAGAGCATCCAGTTCAGAGGAGTGCCAATAACCGACAATCTGTCCTGGATTCCTATGTAGACGTGATGGTACAGAATGCACAACACTACTTTTTCCTCTGGCAGCTTAGAAAATTTGGCATGCCCATAAAGACCCTCACCAACTTTTACAGATGCACCACAGAAAGCATACTATCCACATGTATAATGGTCTGGTATGGCAACTGTTCTGCCCAGGACTGTACAAAACTACAGAAGATTGTATGCGCAGTCCAGGACATCATGGAAGCCAGCCTTCCATCCATGGACTCCATTTACACTTTTGTCTCTGCGGAAAGTTGGCCAACAGCAGTAATGCTCTTCCACAATCTTGTCAGGCAGAAAATACAGCAGCTTGGACACACACCAACCTGTTCAAGAGAAGCTTCTTCTCTGCTGTTATTATACTGAATGGACTCATTAATTTCAAATAATGTTGATCATTCTTCGCACACCTCATGTACGGTTCAGTCTATATGCCACACTCTAAGCTCACTATGCTCTGTATATCCTTGCTTACTATGATCTGCTGGTACTGCTTGCAAACAAAGCTTTTCACTATACCGAGGTACACATGACTACAATAAATCAAATCAAATACCTACCTTACTATTCACCCCATATTTTCTTCTTTTTGTTTGTATACATATATATCACTAAAAAAGAAAATACTGATTCATGATAGACAATTTGACATTTGCCTCCAACAGGGGGAATGATGGCCTCGTGGCATTTTCACAGGACTGTTAATCCAGAGATCAAATAATGTTCTGGAAACCTAGGTGCAATTTCTGCCATGGCAGATGGTGTAATCTGAATTTGATAAAAATCTGGAATTCAGAGTCTAATGATGACTATGAAACAATTGTCAATTGTTGGAAAAAAAGCCATCTGGTTGACTATGGTCTTTGAGAGAAGGAAACGGTCATCCTTATCTGGTCTGACCTACATTTGATTCGACTCATAGCAACGTGATTAACTCTCAACTGTTCTCTGTGGCAATTAAGGATGGGCAAAAAAATGCTGGCCTAGCCAGAGACACCCAGATCCCATGAATGAATAATTTTGTTTAAAAAAGTCAAATAGCCTGCTACCACCACCCTTGTCTCCTACCACTAAGCCAATTTGAGTCACATGTGCCTTCTTTGCCAATATCTCTCATAGAATAGAAATTTATTGTCAAGTGTACTTCTACAAGAAAAATAAAGTGAAAAGTTTTATAAGTTGCCTTACCAAGGCACCATATATGGGTCCTAATCAATGGCTTTGCTGAAATCCATACACTATCGGGTTTTGAGAAGATTTGTAGCTCAGGTTGAGGTTCTGGGTGTAGGTTTGCTCACTGAGCTGGAAGGTACATTTTCAGACATTTCGTCACCATACTAGGTAACATTGCAGTGAGCCTCCAAACGAAACTTATGAAAATGAATCTTTCAGCACAGTGAGAAAACTTACATCCAAATCCATATGAACTACACCAACTGCACAATCCCCTTCAACAAACTTGGTCACATAGTGGAAAGATTCAATCTAATTTGTTATACATGATCTCCCTACAAAAGTGATGCTGTTTATTCCTGACCAACCCTTGCCTCTCCAAGCAGAGATTAATTCATTCCTTCAGAATAATCTCCAATTTTTCATTTCAAATTTTATAACCAATTTTGTACTTCTGAAGTGTAATCATTCATGATCAATTTACAGGCCCATAAACAAAGTAATCAGATAATGTGCATTACAGATGTTGGTTGAACAACTATTGGAAACAACATCCATTCTTCATTGAATAAAGAAATTTTTTATATTCTTTTATGGGTAGCATGGTTGCTCAGTGGATAGCACTGCTGCCTCACAGCTCCAGGGACCAGGCAACTGTCTGCGTGGAGTTTGAAAGTTCTCCTCGTGCCTGCTTTGGTTTCCTCCGGGTACTCCAGTTTCCTCCCACAGTCCAAAGATGTGCAGGTCAGATGAATTGGCTATGCTAAATTGCCCATAGTGTTAGGTGCTTTAGTCAGAGGGAATGGGTCTGGGTGGGTTACTCTTCAGAGGGTCGACTTGTTGGGCCGAAGGGCCTGTTTCCACAGAATGGAATCTAATCGAATTTTAAAAAAATCAAATGTGCAGGTTAGGTGAACTGGCTATGCTAAATTGCCTATAGTGTTCAGGAATATGTAGGTTAGGCGCATTGGTCAGGGGAATTGTAGAGTGGTGGGATGGAGGAGTGGGTTGCCTGCTCTTCAGAAGGTCAGTCTGGATTTGTTGGGCCAGGTGGTCTAATTCCACACCGTAGGGATTCTATTAATATTCAATTAGAAATATCTTCTAGGAATAGAATTAAAGTATCATATAAAAGGAGTGAACCTACATTAGCATTTTGAAGTGTGAAGTTAGCCATATAGATGAAGTCTCTGGACGAATTCAGCTTTGCTGAAATTCCATCAAGTTAATTTTAAAATAATCACTGACTTATTGTGAGCTGTAATACAGGGGAAGCATTTAAACTACTGATACATTTAATGACAATACTAGGATTACTATTACAATGCAACAGAAAACAAATGCTATGCAAAATAGTAGATATGTATTCGACACAATTTAATGCAAAAAAACAGGTTAAACAGAATTGCAAAGATTACACATTACATTTTAAATAAGGAAACAAACTCAGTAAAAAAAAAGGCGCGCTAAAGTTAAACCACATAATATTTAGAATGAGCCCAAGAAGTGATGGAAACACAAATGAAACATGACAAAGAACGTCAAGATTTCAAATGGAGAGAGTTGAGCAGGATTTAGTGTCTGACCAATCAACTTGAATTACCTAAAAACATAATCCGGCGTTCTCCCATACACCATCTTTAAGAACAGAAAAAAGCGTGGTGACAAAATCTACACACACGCAATAAAAACCAAAATTGTAACCATGGAGAAACCACAGACCGTCAGCAAAAGGCATTTTTGAAAAAGGCCATCCTTTCACTCAGTTCCGCGCAAACCGGCACCTCAGCAACATGACGCATTCTACCATTTCCCGCATATAGACCCGCCCCTTTCTCCTTCTTCTATTGGTCAGACCGCCACGACAGCACATTATCTAGAGTACGTTTGGTCAATGGGACTGTCTGTCAAAGTACGTCACCATACTTCCTTTAGCCGGAAAGAGGTAGCGGACGCCATTTTGTGTTTTTTTTAATTTGGTGAGGGGTATGTGTGCGCGTTTCGAAAGAGTTTTTTTAAATTAAATTCTGCGACTAAACCCATTTCGTGATAGGTTATGTGTGTTTAAATATTAGCAGAGGTTGTTTATGCCGGTAATCTTTTCCACGGGCGACGGCACCTTGATGTTGAGATCTTTTCTGCTGTGAGCGGTAGTGTGCAGCAGCGAGATGGCTAACAAAACGGCCATTGGAAACCACCAGCAACAGCAGCAGCAAGCGGGGGGAAGTGTTAAGCCGGCCTCCTCCATTAAACAGGGCAACGTGCTGCCACTGTGGGGCAACGAGAAGACCATGAACCTCAACCCGCTCATCCTCACCAATATTCTCTCCTCACCCTACTTTAAAGTGCAGTTGTATGAACTGAAAACCTACCATGAGGTTGTAGATGAGATCTATTTCAAGGTAAGAGACTGATTGGAGAATTTATTTTAAGGCCTCGGAGTCCTCCATCAGCCATTTGGTTTGCTGGTAGATTGGGCTCCAATGGTGACGCCATGTTTGATTTCTGTGTACGGTAGAGGGAGGAAGGGGCATTTGACCAAGGCTAGAGGGGGAGGAGTCAGTGTTTTATCTTTACACCGTGGTGGCCTCAATGGATAACCGTTTCCCTATATTAATGGCTTTAATATATAATTATTAAAAGTATATAGTTGAGTGTTTCTGTCATTCGAAAATTGTTCAGAATAGCTGAGATCAGCTGGAACATTTCTAGGTTGCCCCCAAGGCGGCTAAAATTCTGACGACGATTTGGGAGTTGGATATGTTCTTGCCATACGTGAGAAATTTGGTCGTAATATATGGACCGTTCTGAATCTTGAAAGTAATTGTTTTAAAGTTTGGATGGCATTGTTGGCATAGGTTGTTACTTTAAATGTATGTTTACGCCAAAATAAATGTTACTCTTATGTCTGTAGACACTTACTGTCAAGTTTTTCTACTAAAACACCTTATGTACAATGGAGTCTGACGGTGTAAGTTAGACGCGTGCGTGCAATATACTGAAATCTCCTTTCTCTCCATCCCTCCTAACTAGTGGACATATTGCATTGTTGGTGAGATATATCATTTTTCATGTAATTAGTTTACATTTTAATTTATAGGATTATAAATGGTTATAGTATAGAAAAATGTCATTTTACTAGTCACATCTTTAGTTTGTGTTCAAATAATTATCCAAGCTCAATTAAAAGGTGCACTTGAATTGCTTCCACTGCACTCGGGCAATGCACAGTAGATCTTAAACACTTTTTTTTTAAATAAAGTGTTGCTATTGGTTATTTTGTTCTACGTAGAGCCAGACAGGACGGAAACATCGCTTGAACTTGTTCCACACACAGCACCCTCTGCTTAAGCCACTGCTGACTCTTGACTTGCACCAATAGCAACAGTTTCTTCCTATCTACGTTGTCTCAACTACCTTTTGATTTTTGAATACTGTACCTCTACTATTTCTGTTGTCGATCTTCCTTTCCTTCTGAAAAATGACCCCAGCTTTTCCAAGCTGTTCTTATTTCTGGTTTTTCATCTCTTCAGCTGTCCTTAAATCTTTTCTGAACACACTGTATTGCCTCATTCTTAAGAACCCACTAATCGACGTACTATTCCAGCTGAAGCCAAAACAATTGTTTATAAAGGTCAGTCTTCTTTCGTACTTTATTTATAAAGTCCTGGATTTGGTGACTCTTAGTATCAACATTCTCAACCTGACCTACTACTTTCAAAGAAATAGGCACATATACCTCCAGATTTCTTGCCTTCTGCATCTGCTTTAGAATTTTGCATGCAACTCCTCAGTTTCCTCCCAAACTTAATCACTTCACCTATCTCTGCAATAAATTTTTACATTCAAGTATTCAGTAATTCCATCACCGTAACAAATCTGTTGCCTTTTTAAATCTAAATTTGTCCAATTGACTGTTTAATTGAAATTTTATCCTAAATTATCATTTCTAAAACCTTTTTGCTTCATGTGGGTTAAATTTGATGGCTTGTAGTTAATGGGTTTATCCTCATCTAAAAATGTGGCGGAGACAGGTTCAATTGAGACATTGAAGAAGCCATTGGATCATTATTTTTGAGGATATAGGCTAAGGCAGGAGATTAGAACTTGGTTATAGAACTGGTGCAAGCATGATGGACCTTCTGAGCTGTAACAATCCTGTTTCTGAATGTGGGTTTGAAAGGCTTGTAGATCTTCAGTCCTCTGTCATCACACTGTACCTAAGAGAATTGGGAGATAATGACCAAAGCATCCACAATTTCCATCATTCCTTCAGTAAAGGATCCGCTTTGTTGACATAATGCCAAGGTGGAATACATGGCTGAGGGGACCTTTTTGGGGCTGCCATTTTATTCTAGCTTTGCCCACTGATAAAAATTAATTTATTCAGCATGTTATGAGATGTGTCTGGGGCTGGTATGACTTCATTCTGGGTCTTTTGGCCCAAAGGTGAAGTCCCTACTACTACATCAGAAGTCTTTTTGGTCTCCCCACATATTGGGAAATACTTAATTCCATCAAGTGCTGATATTAGGGTGCCAAAACGTTGACTTGTGTATTCTATTGCCAAAGCTTTTTCTGAATATGCTTTGCAGGATTTGTGTGTGGGGAAATTCCGTAAGCCACTGATCAGTTGCTAACACTGGAAATGAAATCATATTATAATATATTTTTAAGTTAAGTATTTGTGTAATATTAAAAGATTTTAGTGGTTTGTTGATCTCTTTTATCTCGGGATATTTTTAACTCCTCTGCAGGTTTATAATAACAATATCCCATTAATTGCAGGTGGTCCATGTGTTTTAGATGCAATTCTGGTAGTAGATTAACGTGTGGATTTACTGTGCTTTGTTGAGCTTTTTATTAAGTGAGACCTGGAGACTGATGCATGATCTTCTACAACTCAATGTATCCACTCAACCTTTACCCTATTAGGCAAATACTTATTTTTCCATGTATTTTTATTTTTAGAGATGTTTACTTGATCTGAGCCAAAATGTTTTCTCTTTCCAATAGTATTTCCAAAGATTTTGTCAGTAACAGACAGATTTTATTTAATGTTTACTTTACATTTTAAGCTTCTGAACAAATCTAGCATTGCATAGACAACATGCATCTTAAATCTCCTTTCACCAGACATTGCAAATTTTAAAATTAAACTTGAGATTCTTGGAAACCTAAACGTTACTTATACCTGGAGCATTTTGTTTTGAAGACTTCCTGGTGTGTTTTACTCAAGCTAAATGTGCTTGTTTTTCTCAGTGTTTGTTTTTTTTACTCTACCTGTTTGATATTATGATCTACCTCTGGAGTAGATGGGATATGAACCTGGATCTTCCAGCTCACAGGAGCAGACACTACCACAGCATCACAAGAGCCAAGCCCAGTGTTTCTAGGTATTTTCTGATCAACCTGATAAGAAATACTCTTACACAGTTTTGATGTAGGTGAGGGCTTGAACTTCAACTGAGAATGTGTAAAGGGTATGAGCAGGAGGGAAAGAGTTCAGTTCAGAGTTTTGTGAAGGAGGTTCAGCTGAGCATGACTCAGATCAGATAAGAACTTCCAGTTAACAATGGGGTGCTGGAGGCAACAATAATGGGTTAACAAAGTGGAAAAGCATTCATTATGTAGAGCCATTTAACAAGATAAGGAAACATTCAGTATGTAAAGTCAGTTAGCAAGGTGAAAAGTATTCATTATGTGAAGCTAGTTAAGGTTAAGAACATACATTGTGTAACAGCAGATGGCTTAATCTTTACTCTTTATGCTCGCTAATTGTAATGGTCACCCAATCAATATGTATGTTGATTTGTTTGGATATTCCTCCCTGTAAAATGACTGTAATTCATTGAGAAACTGCTATTCCAGAGAAGATTGAGAGCTCATGTCCCTTTGTGCATGGGCAATCATTCTTTCTCCTTCCAGGGCCTGGAATAAAGATGAAGGAGGTAAAACTATGTGAGGTCTCTTGGTGTTTTGCTTTGACTGAGAGGGGGGAAATGGGATGACAATACAACCTTCTCATTCAGAATGTTCAATGTTTCTACGTTTTTCTTCATATCCGCAAATGCTTTCATGTACAACCAGTGTTTTTACCACTACCTCACCATATAACCTTTCCCCTGTTATGCATCATACTCAATGTCTCTGTATATTTTTAATCAACCCATTCAGACACATTACAATCCCGCTGAAGCAGGTAGGATTTGAACCTGAGTCTCCTGGCTCCGAGGGTGGCACAGTGGTTAGCACTGCTGCCTCACCGCGCCAGAGACCTGGGTTCAATTCCCGCTTCAGGTAACTGTCTGTGTGGAATTTGCACATTCTTCCTGTGTCTGTGTGGGTTTCCTCCGGGTGCTCTGATTTCCTCCCACAGTCCAAAAATGTGCAGGTTAGGTGAATTGGCCATGCTAAATTTCCTGTAATGTTAGGCGAAGAGATAAATGTAGGGGAATGGGTCTGGGTGGGTTGCTCTTCGGAGGGTCGGTGTGGACTTGTTGGGCCGAAGGGCCTGTTTCCACACTATGGAATCTAATCTAAATAACTGCAACACAAGCCGTAAATGATAACTTTACTAGAAATTTAGGTATTTTTTAATCAACTTGCTCAAATGTTATTACATACCTCCAGAACATGTGAGCATTGAACCTGGGCCTCCTGGCTCAAGGGTAGGGGTACTTCCACTGTGCTGCAAGAACACCCCTCAATATTTCTAATTCATTTTTGTTAAAAACCATTTTATTTAACTTATTCTTCTAATCAACCTGTTCAATGATGTTATTGCACACCTCTGGAGCCAGTGGGACTTGAATCTAGGTCTGCTAGCACAAATATAGAGATATAGTCATGGCACCACAACCCTCCTTAATGTTTCTAAGAACTTCTACGCTGTTCAAGCGTGGGACTACATTGGGTTCAATATTGGAGGGAAGCTTGGGATGTTAGGTTCTTTTCCCAAGGCTTCACACATGAGATGCAATTCGCGCACACCAACTTCTGCAAACAGTTAAAAGTTTGTTAAAGCCTGTACAACCTAGGTGACCCCCTTTGACCCTCTTTGCAGACCCTCTTTGAGCCAAAAGAGGCCCCAAATAAAGAAAACACAACTCCTTTATACAGGTCAGTTGGTAATGCTTACAGGTACTCTAGCCAAACCACCACATTACCCCAGATCCAATGGTGGGATGAGGTCATCCTCTGAAATAATGTAAATGCCCTAATCCTGGGGAACCATTATGAAGACTATTTCCTGACTCTGAGATTCCCAAAGACAGTGTAGGTGTTATATATTTATGTCCTAGCTTTGGAGCAGCGCTGCAAACGTGTTCTGGCTCCGCTACTTCCCCAGACCATGTATGTGTGATAGGCTTCAGCCTCTGGGATGATCATGCAGGCAAACCTGATTGGCTGGGGATGATTGTGAAAGTATTTCTAAATAGAAGGGGCTGAATGAGAGTTTAATTTGATAATAGTAGGGGAGTGGTAGCAAATCATGTCTGTGCTGTGTCTTTGGAAGCTTTGCCCATTAACTCTACTACTCTGCTCTTTCCCAGAATCCCTGCAATTTTGTTATTTCAAGTATTTATCCAACTCATCTCTGAAAACTTTATTTTTAGGCAGTGCATTCCATATCACTGAAATTTGTTGCATTTTGACAATAAAGTTAGTTCAAATCTTGCCTACGAATCTTCTGTCAATTGCTCTAAATCTGTTTTCCCTGCTTACTTGTTCTCTGCCACTGGAAACTATTTTGTTAGTTATTTTTGCTCAAAATCCTTAATGATGTTTAATTTCCCCTCTAGCATTCTGATTTTACATATAAAATTGTTATTTGTTGTTTGCTTTATGTGGAATACATCTCTTCACAATTCAAGTTGCGATTGTTCTGTAGTGATTTAATTTGTGCCTTGTGTTTATCATTCTAAAATTAGTACTTTGATTATATGTAGTATTAAACTTAGAGCAAACTTAACACTACAGATCGCAACCCAGATTTCCAATTCACATTTTTACCATCTTCATACTGCTTATTTTCACTTTCAATGTATAAGTTGTCTCTGTGCCAACCTCATCTGATCAGTGAAACCCTCCGAAGCGATTTGTTGTCTCTAACTGTTCTGATGTTGTCTTGGCCAGCTTCCCATCTGCATAGAAATTTCATTTTAAAAAAAACTTGTTTCATGTTCATCAGTTAATCCACATTAGCTTTCTGCCCCAGAAATTTTTTAAAAAATCGTTGTTCTAATTTTCCTGTCTGCCTCACTGTTCCATCCCCCATACATTAATAATACTCTCAAAATCTCTGAATTCTTCTGCATCTTGCTCATCTGTTTCACCGATGGCTATGATGCCCTTAATCACATACAATTAAACCCCAGATCTCACTCACTCTGTCTTTGAGATATTTAACCTCTTTTGTTATTCCCATTGACTTAGTGCTTTCCTTTCTATGTTTTTATTTGAAGCGTTTTGGGATGTTTTTTGCATTCAAAGGTCCTATATGAACAGAAGCTGCTGTTGATGTAATTAAATCCATCTTTTAGACTTTAATTTCCATTTGAAACAATTGTTTCATTCATCAGTTTGATTTGATCTTAAACCTGGATCCAAGAAGTGTTTTTAAGTTTCTGATTTGCCTACCATGTCAGCAGTAGCGCCATGGGCCGTAGGTTCAAGCCCCACCCCACAGACTCAAACACATAATCGAGTCTGACACAATGTAGTAATAAAGGATCTTGCATTTCAGCTAAGATATTAAACTGATCCCCTAATCAGCTGGATATTAAAACTGTATGCAATTTGCAGATGAATAGAGAATTTTCCCAACTTCTTGGACAACATGTAAAAATCTAAAAATCTGTTTAGCTCATTATAGTTGTGGAAACTTGCTGTCCATAAATTGGCTGCCAGATTTGTTAAATCGTGACAGTTCTTCAGATTTTGTCTGTGAGGTACTTTAGGAAGAGGCCTTTTAGTCATCAAAGGGATTATGTAAATATCTATACATAGTACAGTTGGCTTTACAGTTGAGAATGGCTTGAATACATTTGAGGTCACTTTGGTAAATCCTGTGGTTGGCAGTGATAGTGTGGTAAGTTTGTATGTTAAGAAATTCTTCATTCTGCTTGAAAATATTCCAACCATTTTTTTTGACAACATAAATAGGAATAGGGATTTCAATCCCTTGAGCTTGCTTGGCCATTCAAGATAATCATGGCTGATCTCTACCTCAACTCCACTCTCTTGTCTACTCCTCATTTGTGTTAAGTCTCAATCTTGAATATACCCCATGTAGCATCCACTTGTTCTGAGGTGGAGAATTCCAAAAATCAAAAAACAAAAGGGATGTCATGTTGAGGTTACACAGAGTGTTGGTGAGGCCTCTTCTGGATTACGATGCACAATTCTGATCATGCTATGGGAAGGATATTATTAAATTGGAGAGGGTTCAGAAAAGTTGTGCCAGGATGTTGCCAGTAATGGAAGGCTTGAGTTATAAAGATAGGCTGGGATATCTTTCACTACAGCGTAGGAGGTTGAGGGATGACATTTATAAAATCATGAGGCATGCATACAGTGAATATCAAGGGTCTTTACCTATGGTGGGGAAGTTCAAAACTAGGGGCATATTTTTAAGGTGAGAGGAGAAAGATTTAAAAATGACATTGGGAAACATTTTTTATATACAGAGTAGTTCGTTATGTGGAGTGAACTGCCAGAGGAAGAGAGAAGTGGGTACAGTTAGTGCATTTAAAAGACATTTGAATAAGTACACAAATAGGAGAGGTTTGAAGGGATATGGGTCCAATGCACGGAAGTGGGACTAGTTTAGTTTGGGAACATGGTCTGTGTGGACTAATTAGACTTGAGGGTTGCTTCCATGCTTTATGATTCTTTGTCTACTTGAGCCCTATCTCTCCCCCATAAAACTGTGTTGACTTGGAGCATATGATTTTCTAAATGTGCTATTAAGTAATCCAAAAGAGATTTTGGGATTTTCTGGATAATTTCCTGTTCACTACTGCTGACAAATAGTCTCTGTTAACTATCTTATAGTTTCTTTTGATGTTTTGAAGTCCTAAATTAAATTACAAATGTTAATCTAGATTGTTGCTTTAACAAAATTTGAGTTAAAATGGTGTGGATTTGGAAAGAGTTTTTTAACTTGAGTTGGAAGTTGGTAGATGGCCAACAGAAAGAAAATCAATGGTTATCTTTTCTGATTAGCAGGGTGTGATGTGTGTATCAGTTTCTGGGCCTTGATGTCTTGCATTATTCATGATATTACATGCAGAATAGTTACGTCCACATTTGCAAGTAACACTAAATTTGGAGTGACAGAGTGGTACAAATGGGAGCAGAAAATTAGAAAAGACCGTTTGAGCAAAACAAGAACAGATGGAGTTCAATGTGACCTCCTGATGAGTATTTTCTAAATGGTAAAGATCAAAATTGTTCACTCATCTTGAGTGATGGAAACTTGATACAGTATTCTCTCCAAAACACTCTGGATGTAGGGGCAATCAGAATATTCAAGATTTATCAGATTTTTGTTGGGTAACTCTATCAAGCAGGATGGAGCAAACAAATGAAAATTAATTGAGGCAGAGGCCAACCATGATTGAATTAATTGGCTGAACAATTGCAAGACGTTAAATAAATAGACAACTCTTGTATGTATTTGTACCACTATAGAAGGAAGCTGTGCTGTGAATGGCAGCCACTTCTGTTTTAGCCAAATGTATAATCCTGCTGAGAAAATGAAGAAGACCTCCTAAAAGTTGATTGTAAGTTTGCAGTGTAATTGAGTTGTTTGGGTGATGGTATTTAAACCATTAGCCTTACTGGTTGCTGGCTTATAGCTTGACTTCCTTTTAAGTTATTCTCCAATATTGAATGTGCTCACAATACTGCTACCAGTTTTATTGAAAGTTTGACCCATACGGAAATGCAATTCATCTTGTGATTCGTGATTTTCTTTTCTCATTGTGACCAAGCAGGTGGCATTTCAGAGGCTGATCTCGAACACATATTTTTCTCTTAAAAGTCATTTATATGCAGATTTTTTATTGCTTATTTTATTATTAAATTATTTGAAATAGTATTAATGTGAACTACTTTAGCAGTCACCTAACTTTGGTTTTGTTTCTTTTCCCTCTGTAGCAGTTATGAAACCTTATTTACACAAGAACATGTCATTTAGAATAGCAAAGTTGCTTTTTTCATTGCTTTAGATTGGTAGGGAGGAGGAAGAATTAGGAATTTTCTTGGAGTCATCTTTAATTAAAATGGCATATAAATGGCTTAATGAAAAATGGGCTCCAAATCAAGAAATGTATTAGTTTCTGTTGCATGAAAGTTCACCCTGTTTCCAAATGTCTTTCAAATTTAGCTGTTCAAAATACAAAGATGTGTAAATGTAGTATTCTAAAACCAATAAGCAATGGATCATTACTAGTTTGGCTTGCAACAATAAAATTTGGTCAAGTTCATAATGACTTGCGACATGAGTAATAAAAATTTAATATGTTTAAATTTAAACAGTTTAATTTATAAGACTTTATCTTAATTCTGTAGTAGGTTAAATTGTACAAACTTAGAAAAACACAGTTTTTGTTGCTGGGGTCAGACAAGCCCCTTTGGGGTTTTTTTTAGGAATATAGGCTTTAAGAAATTCATTTAAGTATACTGGGAAGGGTCATGCAAAGAGGAAGAAAGATATAATGTGTGATTGTTAAACCTGTGACTTTGAGGCATGGTGAAAAGCTTAATATCCAATCTAAATGTTTTAACTGAGTTTGACAAATTCAAGTGAGCATGTGGCAAATTTTCACAGTATTTAGTCAGTGCAACTTCTCCTGATACAGATTCCATTTTGTCTCATTCTGCTAGGTAATGAATTTAAATCAATGTTGGTTGCTGACAACTAAAGTACATCCAAATTATAACCTAATTTTAGAAACAATCTAAATTTAGATTAGCTTGCTTTTTTATTGATGCTATTTACTAAACCTTTTTCTAACATTTTTGCTTTTAAATTACAGGTCACTCATATTGAACCATGGGAGAAGGGGAGCAGGAAGACTGCAGGCCAGACAGGCATGTGCGGAGGGGTAAGTAGAAGTACGTGCTTTACTTTTCAAAAAATCTTATTAATCTGTAGACATTTGCTTGTTTGGTAATTCAGCCAGTGAGGCATTATCTTGAAGACAGCAGTGTTGACATTTCAGATCAGTAGACATAGGAGCAGAGCTAGGCCATTTGGTCCATCAAGTCCTCTCTGATGTTCAGTGAGATCTTGGCTGATCTGAGAATTCTCAACTTCATTTTCCTGCTTCATCCCATAATCCTTGATTGTCATAATGACTAAAAATCTCTCTGTCTCAGCCATAAATATACTTAACAATCAGTATCAATAGCCCTCTGCAATAAAGCATTTCACAGATTCTAAAAGAAGAAAATTCTCCTCCAGACTGCCTTAAATCGGTGACCCCTTCATCTGAGATTATGTCCTCTGGTCCTCGGCATTCCCACAAGGGGGAGCAACCTCTCTGTATCTTCACTGTTGAGTCCCTAAGATTCTTGTATGTTTCAATAAAGATGCCTGTCATTCTTCTAATCTCCAATGAGTAAATGCCCAACCTACTCAACCTCTTGTAATAAGAAAATCCTTCCATTCCCAGGGTCAATCTAATGAACCTTTTCCAACACTGGTATTGGATAAGGGGAGCAAATTGTTTACACTATTCCATATTCTGTCTGTTCAGTGCCTTGCATAGTTTTAGTTATGATTTCCCTATTTTTCATGCTCCATTCCATTTGAGATAATCTCAATTCCCTACTACTTGCTGAACTTGCAATGCTGGCTTTTTGTGATTCATACACAAGGACCCCAAAATATTTGTGCTGTAGCTTTCTGACATACCACAGCCAAAAGGACTAGCCACACTACCATACATCAGGAGCATCTCAGAACTGACAGCCAGACTACTGCGACCCCTAGGACTCATAACGGCACACAAACCAACAGCCACGCTCAGACAACAACTCACCAGAACGAAGGGCCCGATACCCAACATGAGCAAGACGAATGTAGTGTACAAAATACCATGCAAGGACTGCACTAAACACTATATAGGACAAACAGAAAGACAGCTAACAATCCGCATACATGAATATCAACTAGCCACGAAACGTCACGACCAGCTATCCTTAGTAGCCACACACGCAGACAACAAGCAACATGAATTCGACTGGGACAACACTACTATCATAGGGCAAGCCAGACAGAGAACAGCCAGGGAATTCCTAGAAGCATGGCATTCATCCACAAACTCCATCAACAAACACATCGACCTGGACCCAATATACCAACCACTACAACGGACAGCTGAAACTGACAACCGGAAGCGGCAGGGACAGACCACTATAAACACCGGAGGAAACATCAAAGAAGCGCTTTGCAGGAGGCTCCCAAGCACTGATGATGTCGCCTAGCCAGGGGACGAAACGTTTGCAACAAAATCTTCCAGCTCGGCGAACAGAACCACAACAACGAGCACCCGAGCTACAAATCTTCGCACAAACTTTGAGTTTCTGTAGTGTCTTCTCATTTAAATTATTAGTTCATCTTTTCTTCTTGCCACTGAGCATAACCTTATATTTTCCCACATTGTTTTCCATCTGCCAGGTTTTCGCTCACGCATTTAACATACCTATATCCCTCTGTAGATTCCTTGTGTCATCCTCCCTGCTTGCCTCCCCATCTATTTTTGCACCCTCCAAAAACTCAGCAAATTGCATTCACAACCATCATCCAATAGCATATACTGTAAATTGTCAAAGACCTTCAAGAAAATTGAAAGGCGAAAGATATTTCATATGGAATGTTCACTATACTCAGTAATTCAGGCAGAATCTGCGGAAGATGATGAGTATTTCCAGCATTCCTTGCTTTCATTTCAGATTTCTAGTATCCCTTTGTTGTCCCTGTGCTTATCTGTCTACTGACTTGGTTGTGTATTGGTTTCCTTAAACCCTCAATTAATTAGATGGTGTTGATGCTTTTGAGTGACTGCACTTGAGGCACAATTTATTTGTTCCCAACTCTGTCTTAAAATTATGCCTAATGCCTTCAATACTTCCCAGTTACATTTTGTAAAATTCCACCATTCTTAACTAATTCATATTCAGCATAATGTGAATCAGATGAAAATATATGCATGCTGCAATAGTGCTGTCATTTAAGTTTTGATTCCAGGAGCAGAATTATTGTGAATGAACCTCAAACTTCCTCTTCTACCACCCATATATTGTCTTACAATTCATTTGCAGTTTTGTCTAACACATATTCTGATGGTTGTGACACTTATCTGGAACAGATTTGTTCTGATTCATCTGATTTGATCATTGATTCTATGTTTTCAGAGTAATTGTTCCCAACACAAGTTCGGACTGTGATCCATCTGTATGCTTAGTTACATTGGTGTCATGCACGTGTGCAGTTGTACCTGTAATCATCCTTACACACCATAACATTACATTTTAAACTAGCTTCATATATCCTTGGATAGAGAGGAAGAAAAGGAAACAAAAGTGAGGGGAATCTTAAATCCTTCAAGCATTATTGAAGACTGTACCAGCTTTACAACATCTTAAACATAATACTGATACTATAGATATTTAAGCGAATTGGGGTTTTATATTTTTTAATTCTTGCAGTTAATATTTCCCCGAAAGGTTTCTTTGTAATTCCGAAATTTGGCTATAACTGTGTAATTACCTTTTATGCTAA
Source organism: Chiloscyllium plagiosum (assembly GCF_037043375.1). Taxonomy (NCBI): domain Eukaryota; kingdom Metazoa; phylum Chordata; class Chondrichthyes; order Orectolobiformes; family Hemiscylliidae; genus Chiloscyllium; species Chiloscyllium plagiosum. The sequence goes on from NW_028270147.1 coordinate 73,224,419, forward strand.
TTGCTTCACAATCTGCCTTTTAGAACTTCAAGTCCCCTCTTCAGGAACTTTCTCCTTTTCGAAAGACAGTATTACATAAATACAAATTCTTTTATGAACTTGGGATATTCCAAATTGCTTTCCATCCAATACTTGAACTGTTGTCACTATTGCTACGTCAAAGATGGCAACCAATTTGTGACTGCAGTTGGAGAAATATGGGTATAATCTGTTTTTTTTAATTCTGAGGGATATCAGAGAGTACTTGCCACCACCTCTGCATAGTGACATGGATGCTTTTACATTTACCTAAGAAGGCATACTGGTTTCATATTTTATTCTAAAGAAAGTGTAGGACCACCAGTGGTATGAGCATAGGTAATGTGATCAAAGTCTCTTTTTTTCTAGGACCTAAAACCACAAACCTCTGATTTAAAAGTGCCACTGAGCAGAGGCTGATTGCCCAAGGCCGAAGAATTCTAAACTTGGAATAAAGATTTAGCGATAGATGTAAAGAAAAGCTTCCCAAATTTAGCCAAGATCTATTTTTGCATGTTTTACAGTTCTCTTTTCTGGTTCTCCCATTCTGTCAGTTTCTAACTTACACAAGCCAGGCATGCTTTGTTCATTTCGTTGTTTAACCTCTTATGTTCTTCAGACCTATATTTATTTGTCTAATGAAAGCGAAGTGTCCCTGATTTACAAACATCCAACCTAAGAATGCAGTCCCATGCAGAGCTGTAATTTTAAATGTGACATCCGAACATTTGTTCCTTACGGATGGCTACTTAATATTGTACTGATTTCTGTATGAATGGACTTGGAAACCTGTTCACAACCCAGGGACTGCCTGTAGTTCTTTACAGAGACACCATCAACATTCATAATTGATACCAAAACCTCACGCCATGTTACAAATATGGCAGGACATTGTGTCATTATTTAAAAACTGAGCTCAGTAAGCTATTTTTCAAACATTACTGAGTAAATGAAATGCTTACATTTTTTTTTTTTGCAATTGTAAGACCCCACCACCAGGGATATATTTCCCTCCCCACCCCTCTCCGCCTTCCGCAAAGACCATTCCCTCCGTGACTACCTGGTCAGGTCCACGCCCCCCTACGACCCACCCTCCCATCCTGGCACTTTCCCCTGCCACCGCAGGAACTGTAAAACCTGCGCCCACACCTCCTCCCTCACCTCCATCCAAGGCCCCAAAGGAGCTTTCCACATCCATCAAAGTTTTACCTGCACATCCACTAATATCATCTATTGTATCCGTTGCTCCCGATGCGGTCTCCTCTACATTGGGGAGACTGGACGCCTCCTAGCAGAGCGCTTTAGGGAACATCTCCGAGACACCCGCACCAATCAACCACATCGCCCAGTGGCTCAACATTTCAACTCCCCCTCCCACTCTGCCGAGGATATGGAGGTGCTGTGCCTCCTCCACCGCCGCTCCCTCACCACCAGACGCCTGGAGGAAGAACGCCTCATCTTCCGCCTCGGAACACTTCAACCCAAGGGCATCAATGTGGATTTCAACAGTTTCCTCATTTCCCCTCCCCCCCACCTCATCCTAGCTTCTAACCTCCAGAAACTCGATCCCCTGACCTGTCCGGACTTGTCCGACCTGCCCAGCTCCTTTTCCACCTATCCACTCCACCCTCTCCTCCCTGACCTATCACCTTCATCTCCTTCCCCACTGACCTATTGTACTCTATGCCACTCTCTCCCCACCCTCACCCTCCTCTAGCTTATCTCTCCATGCTTCAGGCTCTCTGCCTTTATTCCTGATGAAGGGCTTTTGCCCGAAACGTCGATTTTGCCTGTCCTCAGATGCTGCCTGAATTGCTGTGCTCTTCCAGCACCACTGATCCAGAATCTGGTTCTCAAGTATTTGTCTTGCTCTCTCCAGCATTGGTTATCTTCCTTGTTAGTCTGCTTAAATGTTTAGTGCTTGTGTTAAGTTCTTTTTCCTGAGATCGTTACACAGTTGATGCAACTGCAACACACCAACTTCTGTGAACAACCAAAATTTTATTAAGCAAGTACAGTATAAGCTGTGGAGAAACTCTTAACACACTTCGCCATGCTTGCAAAGCACTTCGAGAGGCCTTTGACCAAAGGAACAAAACCTTTACATCACAATCAGCAATGTCCATGAGACAATCCCTAAGGCACTCCCCCATAGTCACATGTCACTCAAGATACAATGCAGTGACCTAATTATCTCCAGAAACAATGTAATATAAATCATCCCTTAATGGTCAAATCTGTTGCAAATCTTTTTTTTAACTACAGGGGGTAGTCAAAATTCCAACAGTTATGTTCTTATTGGTTTCTGAATAGGGTGATGCAAATGTAAATTATCTCTGAATAATAGGAGATGGCCATGTAGGTGGCTCTGAATGGCCAGGGATAGGAATGTAAATTCACTTGCAATCTACCTGAAAGTCAGAGGCACCCCACCCTAACCTTAAGACATCCAATTTTCTGCAGATCAGCAGAGCAAATTAACTCTTTAATGACACTTGAAATCACTTATACAGAAGAAATAATACATCGGGGAGACAACTATGTCTTGAATCTTCTCTGGCTCTTTGGAAGCATAATCCAGTGAATCTCATGCCCTCTTGCTCCATATCTTTGCAATGTTTTCTCCTTCAGGGTTTTATCCAGTTTTATTTAGAAGGCTGCAGTTGAAATGAATCAATAATTATATCATATAATGTTTTCCAAACGCTAATCACTCACTCCATAAAGGGCATTTTCCTTTTTATTTGGGGTCTGTCTCTTTACCAAGCAAAAATCTGTGCCCTGCTGTTATTGACCCTTTAGTTGTTGAAAACTGTTTTATTTGTTTATGATTATTCCAACCTTTCATAAAATATAAAAAATCTCTATCAAATTTCTCCAGAGCATTCTCTGTTCTAAGGAAAATCGTCTGAGATTCTCCAGTACATGTAATGCTAATCCCTCCTCCTAGCAACCACTGCAGTAAATCAATGGTACTCTATAAATCTTTCATGTCGTAGAGATGTACAGCATGGAAATAGACCCTTCGGTCCAACCTGTCCACACCGACCAGATATCCCAACCCAATCTAGTCCCACCTGCCAGCACCCGGCCCATTTCCCTCCAAACCCTTCCTTTTCATATACCCATCCAAATGCCTCTGGCAGCTCATTCCATACATGTACCACCCTCTGCATGAAAAAGTTGCCCCTTAGGTCTCTTTTATATTTTTCCCCTCTCACCCTAAACCTATGCCCTCTAGTTCTGGACTCCCTGATTCCAGGGAAAAGACTTAGGCATGGATAGGATAAATAGATAGTCATAATTTTGTAAACCTCTATCAGGTTACCCCGCAACCCCTGATGCTCCAGGGAAAACAGCCCCAGCCTGTTCAGTCTCTCCCGATGGTTTAAATCCTCCAACCCTGGCAACATCATTGTAAATCTTTCCTGAACCCTTTCGAGTTTCACAACATCTCTCCGATAGGAAGGAGACCAGAATTTCACGCAATATTCCAACAGTGTCCGAACCAATATCCTGTACAGCCGCAACATGACCTCCCAACTCCTGTACTCGATACTTTGACCAGTAAAGGAAAACATACCAAACGCCGCCTTCACTATTCTGTCTACCTGCGACTCCACTTTCAAGGAGCTATGAACCTGCACTCCAAGGTCTCTTTGTTCAGCAACACTCCCTAGGACCTTACCATTAAGTGTATAGGTCCTGCTAAGATTTGCTTTCCCAAAATGCAGCACCTCGCATTTATCTGAATTAAACTCCATCTGCCACTTCTCAGCCCATTAGTCCATCTGGTCCAGATCCTGTTGTAATCTGAGGTAACCCTCTTCGCTGTCCACTACACCTCCAATTTTGGTGTCATCTGCAAACTTACTAACTGTACCTCTTATGCTCGCATCCAAATCATTTATGTAAATGTCAAAAAGTAGACGACCCAGCACCGATCCTTGTGGCACTCCACTGGTCACAGGCCTCCAATCTGAAAAACAGCCCTCCACCACCAAAGGTCTTCTACCTCTGTGCCCAAATGGCTAGTTCTCCCTGTATTCAGTGAAATCTAACCTTGCTAATCAGTCTCCCATGGGGAACCTTGTCGAACGCCTTACTGAAGTCCATGTAGATCACATCTACTGCTCTGCCCTCATCAATCTTCTTTTTTACTTCTTCAAAAAACTAAATCAAGTTTGTGAGACATGATTTCCCATGCACAAAGCCATGTTGACTATCCCTAATCAGTCCTTGCCTTTCCAAATACATGTACATCCTGTCCCTCAGGATTCCCTCCAACAACTTGCCCTCCACTGAGGTCAGGCTCACTGGTCTATCGTTCCCTGGCTTGTCTTTACCGCCCTTCTTAAACAGTGGCACCACATTTGCCAACCTCCAGTCTTCTGGCACCTCACCTGTGACTACCGATAATACAAATATCTCCGCAAGAGGCCCAGCAATCACTTCTCTAGCTTCCCACAGAGTTCTTGGATACACCTGATCAGGTCCTGGGGATTTATCCACCTTTAACCGTTTCAAGTCATCCACCACTTCCTTCTCTGTAATCTGGACATTTTGCAAGATGTCACCATCTTTTTCCCTACAGTCTATATCTTCCACATCCTTTTCCACTTTAAATACTAATGCAAAATATTCATTTAGCATCTCCCCCATTTTCTGTGGCTGCACAAAAAGGCCGCCTTGCTGATCTTTGAGGGGCCCTATTCTCTCCCTAATATTTTGTCCTTAATATATTTGTAAAAACCCTTTGGATTCTCCTTAATTCTATTTGCCAACGCTATCTCATGTCTCCGTTTTGCCCTCCTGATTTCTCTCTTAAGTATACTCCTACTTCTTTTATACTCTAAGGATTCACTCGATCTATCCTGTCTATATCTGACATATGCTTCCTTCTTTTTCTTAACCAAACCCTCAATTTCTTTAGTCATCCAGCATTCCCTATACCTACCAGCCTTCCCTTTCACCCTGACAGGAATATACTTTCTCTGGATTCTCGTTATCTCATTTCTGAAGGCTTCCCATTTTCTAGCCGTCCCTTTACCTGCCAACATCTGCCTCCAATCAGCTTTTGAAAGTTCTTGCCTAATATCATAAAAATTGGCCTTTCTCCAATTTAGAACTTCAACTTTTAGATCTGTCCTATCCTTTTTCCATCATGATTTTAAAACGAATAGAATTATGGTCACTGGCCCCAAAGTGCTCCCCCACTGACTCCTCAGTCACCTAGCACCTTCTCTAGTAGGTACAGCCACATACTGAATGAGAAAATTGTCTTGTATGCACTTAAGAAATTCCTCTCCATCTAAACCTTTAACACTATGGCAGTCCCAGTCAAATGTTTGGAAAGTTAAAATCCCTGACCATAACTACCCTATTATTCTTACAGCTAGCTGAGATCTCCTTACACGTTTGTTGCTCAATTTCCCTCTGACTATTAGGGGGGTCGATAATACCATCCCAATAAGGTGATTATCCCTTTCTTCTTTCTCAGTTCCACCCCCAAATAACTTCCCTGGATGTATTTCTGGGAATATCCTCCCTCAGCACAGCTGTAATGCTATCCTTTATCAAAAATGCCACTCCCCCCTCCTCTCTTGCCTCCCTTTCTATTCTTCCTGTAGCATTTGTATCCTCGAACATTAAGCTGCCAGTCCTGCCCATCCCTGAGCCATGTTTCTTTAATTGCTATGATATCCCAGTCCCATGTTCCTAACCATGCCCTGAGTTCATCTGCCTTCCCTGTTAGGCCCCTTGCATTGAAATAAATGCAGTTTAATTTATCAGTCCTACCTTGTCCCTGCCTGCCCTGACTGTTTGATTCACTTCTGTTCTCAACTGTACCAGTCTCAGATTGATCTCTTTCCTCACTATCTCCCTGGGTCCTACCCCGCCCCCACCTTACTAGTTTAAATCCTCCCAAGCAGTTCTAGCAAATTTCCCTGCCAGTATCCCCTTCCAATTTAGGTGCAATCCGTCCTTCTTGTACAGTTCACTTCTACCCCAGAAGAGATTCCAATGATCCAAAAATGTGAATCCTTCTCCCATACACCAGCTCCTCAGCCATGCATTCATCTCCTCTATCCTCCTTTCCTGCCCTCACTAGCTTGTAGCACTGGGAGTAATCCAGATACTACTACCCTTGAGGACCTCCTTTTTAAATTTCTGCCTAACTCTCTGTAATCTCCCTTCAGAATCTCAACCTCTTCCCTTCCTATATCGTTGGTTCCAATGTGGACAATGACCTCTTGCTGGCCCCTCTCCCCCGTGAGAACATTTTGCACCCTCTCTGAGACATCCTTGATCCTGGCACCAGGGAAACAACACACTATTCTGCTTTTTCTCTGCTGGCCACAGAAACGTCTGTCTGTACCTCTGACTACAGAATCCCCAGCACAATTGATCTCTTGGAGGCTGACGTACCCCTCATTGCATTAGTGCCAGTATCAATATCAGAAACTTGGCTGTTCGTGCTACGTTCCCCTGAGAATCCATCACCCCCTACATTTTCCAAAACAGAATACCTGTTTGAAATGGGTATATCCACAAAAGACTCCTGCCCTAGGTGCCGACCTCTCTTACCCTTCCTGGAGTTAACCCATCTATGTGACTGTATCTGAGAAATCGCCCCCCCCCCCCCCCCCCCCATAACTGCCATCTATCACATACTGTTGTTGTTGCAAAGTCCTCATCACTTCTATCTGTCTCTCCAACCGATCCACTCGATCTGATAAGATTCGCATCCAACAGCATTTATGGCAGATATAATCCGCAGTAACCGTTAAACTCTCTTTAAACTTCCACATCCGACAAGAAGTACATATCACTGCAAAGGCCATTTTTGCTCCTTCACAATCTACAGACCCAGAAAATAACACCGTCTTATTCCTCTGCAACACACTGCACCAGGTTAAATTAAGAGCTATGGCTTGTATTTTAAGTTTAATCAAAAGACTTATCTCCAAAAACATATAATCAAGAAAAAACCCACTGTACTCACTAATACAGCCTTCCTGTTGGACAGACTTACAACAACAATTTATTTATCTGATTCTGTGTTGTGAACCGCCCAAACCGGATCCTCCAAGATTAGTTGTGAAGATGCAGTCCAATGTCCAGCGACACATGAATTCAACAACAGCAAAGGCAGTAACTGTGCAGGTTTTCTCTTTCCTTCCTTCCTTCCTTCCTTCCTTCCCTCCCTTTTCCCCTTTTTCCCTTCCCTCCCGCCATGTGCCTCCTGTGTCAGGACATTCAGTGTAGATCATTATGACTCAACATGGAGTCAAATGACCAACGTTTGTACTCCTTTTTGTATCTTTGTAAAGATTAATTTGTATCTCCAATGTTTGCAGTGCTATTGATGATTCATAAACTGCCATTATCCTTTCTTGTAGGCGCATTTTGGTTTGACTGTGTTGTTTATTGTATATTAATGTATTGTTTCAAGGATGTTTCCCTGTGCAGATGCTTAGACCTAGAGGAAACAGTTCAAAAATAAGGAATTTTCCATTTAAGAATGAGTTAGGAGTTTATTTGAGGATTGAGAGTTTGTGGAATTTTTTTCCTGGACAGTATTTTCGATTGTAGAATTGGTGAATATGTTTAATGCATATATAGATTCTTAATTAACAATTTGAGTCAAAGGATACAGGAGCTCGTGAGGAAAGTGAGCAGAAGCCGCAATTGGATTGAATGACAGAGGCATGTATGCTACTTTTGTAAGTTCTGCTGACGCTGGGTTCACATTGGAAAAACATCTATTCATCAAGAATTCAAAGAAAACCGGCAACATTTGCTAGTGCGGAGGATGCAAGATGTCGATTAAATAACCTTTATCTCATGTTTCATTGAACGCCTCAAGGGCACAGGATTTTTAAACTGCATATTATTTTTTCTTTTTGTACTAGACATTATCACCTTTTATAGCAGTTTTATTTTGATGCTTATTTTCTCAGGATTTGTAAATTGCTCCTTCACTTGAGAAATCTTGCAATTGGCTCTTTAGTTTTGATATTGGTGAACGAGTGAACTGTATTTTAATTGAAGTGAAATTTGCTGTACGTTAGAGCAAACAAAATCTTGTTGGCCAACCAAAAGGATTAAATAGTTAGGAGTGAATTCATCCTGCTTCACCTGGTTGAAACTCTGAATTGTTTTGTTTGCTTTAGTTTGACCTTAATTAAGTCTTAATCTAGCCAACAGTTATTCTGACTTCTTGTTCAACAGGAATTGCACAATTAACAAAGTTGTTCCTATTAGTTTTGGATGCTTCCCAATTGTGTTTCTTGTGTCTGATCTGTTTCAAAATGATGCTTTGTGTATTCTGAAACACCTTTCTTCCTCCAGCACCTCTAATTGACTGCAAATGTTTAATTTTCCTCTTTCAAATTTAAACTTAAATTCAAAAACGTTTTCTAATAAATTTGCAGTTTATGAAATTGCACATATTTAAACTTAAATTATTTTTACTGTATTATGGATTGGCAACTTGTAGTAGAATTCCTACCCACATGTAAAGTTATCAAAGTACCTGTCATTTGTTGAAGTCATTAAAATTGTTTATGATATTAACATACCTACAGAATTCATGCAGTTGCCCTCCAGAACGACTTGTACTGTCAGTATATCCGATTATGAAGTAACAAGACTCAATCACTTAAGCGTTTATTTTATGTGTCAACCTCTGCATAAGTTAGTAACAACTTCAATCATATTCTCTCCAGGTTTTTTGTGTAGGTTGTTGTCATAGTAAACTGCTGCTGGTTTTTCAGAATACCTGCGTAATTAGAGGAACCTCGATTATCCGAACGAGATGGGTGGGCACAGTTTCGTTCGGATAATATGCCTTTCCTCTGAGTTTTGAAGTTTTTTTTTAAGTCTGCTCCACATTCAGGAGACAAGGCAGCAGCCATCCGTCCACCCTGCCCCCTCTCCAGGGAAGCTAGACTGGATACGAACAACAAGATTGCTGCGTTTTTGGGGATGAGTCTCCAAATGGAGCACACACACACAACTCTTTACTGCAATTTTTTGACCGGTTCTGCGTTTGCACTATACAGGATGATGTTGAAGAGATTACCTGGGGAAACTGGGTTTAGGGTACACCCCTCTGTAGAGCTCCAGTGAAAGTGTTTGGGGAGTGGGGGGAGGGCAGCGGGAGAGAGTGCAGTCATTTGGAGGCAGTGCCTGTTTAATCACTGTAAACAAAAGACACGATCAGTGTTGGAAACAAGTCTTTGATGTAATATTTCGATCGGGACCTCAAGATCTCCTTCGGATAATGTTATTATAAGAAAAATAGCCTAGGAAATCATCGAAGGACAGTAGATATTTTGAATCAAATCACATCCAATTCAAGGAAAATATTTTCAATCCATTTAAACCAGTTAAAAAAATTAACTACTTACAGCCACTTCCTTTCCCGTAGTTACTTTGAAGTGCCATGATATCTTATACCTTTTAAGCAAGTGTTAAAATAGTGGGTGGAAAGGATTTTTTGAAAAGAGGAGAAACCTAGCTACATAAGATGAGCAGTGGAAACACTGGTCACAACTCCTTGGGAGGGAGTGAATGAATTGATTTGTAGCAAAATAAAGTGAGCTCGAGTGAAATTGCATTAAGCAAATCAGGCAGTATCTATATAGAGAAATACAGTTCATGTTTAGGTTATTGATATTTTGTCAATGGTTTAAAAAATAGAATTTTATTTCAGACGTTTATATGCGCCTATAGGCAAGGGCAGCATTTATTGCACATCTATATTTCACTTTGAAAGAGTGATGGTGAACTGCATTTTGAACCACTTCAGTTATTCTTTATGGTGCAAGGACTCTCTCAAGTCTAAGAGGGTGTTCCTGAGCTTTGTTCAAACTATGATAAGGGGATGATGATTGCTTTATTTTTTATATTTGGCTGATGTTGTCCTTGATGCTTCCATTTGCTGGCTGACAATTTCTATCCAGGCAATGGGCTTGGGAAGTGAACTTGTTGAAGCTTTTCACCTTGCAATTATCAGAACTAATACTTTTATTGGGGGAAGAAAAACTTGAAAAAGGAACACCAATTTTTACAGATTGAGAAAAAAGTGATTGGGGCCATGGGAGTGCAGCTGGAGCAGGTAGTTAAGCAAGTAGATTCTGATCAGTCAGTGTTGTCAGAATGTAGCAGAGATTGGTAGTTTCCATGATCCCATTTTATTTTCCCCAATGAGAAAATGCAGTGCATGTATAAGTTCCTTTTGACTACATAGATGGAGTTCTGTGTGTTAATTAGCGGCTTCTAGCACATGTAAATACGTCACACCATGAGCTCGACTGAAAATCTGAAATTGGTTTGCAATTTAATTGTGTAACGCTGTTAAACCTTAATAAAATGCTGCATTGCATCTTGTAGATACATACGTTGTCATTGTGTGTCAATGTTAGACCAAATTAGTATTTAAAATGCACTGGCTGCCATTCAAGTGGCTTGATTTGTGCTGAATGTGTTCAACTTCATAAATGTAGTGGATCTGCATTCATCTGGCAAGTGCAGCGTATTCTATAATTTTCAGATTTGTTTGTAGGTGGCGCAAAGGCTTTAGGGAATCTGGAGTCAGGTCACACTAATTGTAGAATATCCAATCTCCTGCAGGCACAGTTTTTGTGTTTGGTCCAATTAGGTTTCTGGTCAGTCATAAACTTTATGAATTCTTTGAGATTTTTAAGAACAAATAGCTGTCCTCCATTATTGAAGATGATGAGTTAATCCTTCTCACCTCACCTCCGATCCAAGTATTGTCTCAAGGGAGAAAATAAAGTGTTTACTGAAATAACATTCCATGTAAGCTCATACAAAATTGTGTTCTGATTCCTATTTCAGGTACGGGGTGTTGGAACAGGAGGCATTGTTTCTACTGCCTTTTGTCTGCTCTACAAGCTATTTACCCTAAAGTTAACTCGTAAACAAGTGATGGGTCTAATAACACATACTGATTCTCCGTACATCCGAGGTTTGGGATTCATGTATATTCGGTATGTCTGTTTTTTGTTATGAGCAATTGCTAAAAAATAGATAATGTAAAATAACGTGTATCTAAGTAGGGTTTATGTCGATTGTGCAAAATTAATTTTAACCAGTCTAAAGCATCAGAGGCATATGAGGCAGGTGATGGTAGAAGGGACCGTTGAACAGCGAATCAAGCCTCCATGCTAATGCTCCCTGCAAGCAACTCACGAAGCATTGATGCAATGCATCTTATACTTAAGAATTTTAAGAGATTTGTCTTGAGCCATCAGTCAGTGTGCTTCTGAATGTATTACAGTGATAGTTGGCTGCTGTACTTTAAACAACACATTAGTGTTCTAGACAATTTTCTGTTTAAAATGCTTGAAACGGAGGAATGATTTACTGTTGTGAGGGTGTGCACCAGAAAATGGGATCCACATGTTAAGATGTTAAGAGTCTGAAAGATAAGTTTGTTAGTCGGGACCTTCATTTGGTATGTATATGCTTTAGTTCGGTATGCAAAACAATTGTAATGTCAAGCTCTTAAGGGTGCTTTATTTTGGAAATGTGTAACTAAAGCATGAGCCCCTGTAAATACACTTGCTGCCTTACTTGGGGGTAAAAGTAGATATTCTGAATTTGCCATCTCCTGCATATGTGATTTGCCAATTCTCCTTAAGTCTGGCATTTGACATAGCATGGCTCCAGAGTCTATAAGTTGGGGAGCTATGTCAAGTGGCCAATATAGCTCCGATCTGCAGATATCAAATTGTAATGTATCAGATTTAACATGCCCATCAGTGATAACTTGTTTTGTTTGTGTATTTGTAATATTTTGAATATCTTTTATTTTGAAGGTACACACAGCCCCCAGCTGATTTGTGGGATTGGTATGAACCTTTTTTAGATGATGAAGAGGTATGTTGGCAAGGATTGTGTTTTTCATTGTCTGGGCTTACAGACAAAAAGTTGGACTTTAGATTTATCTTTTTTCAAATGAATCTATCTCCTATGTATTGAATCATTCTAATATGTAGGTGTAAATGTTTGTATTCATCTGTGAGGAGTAATATTTTCAGTAAGTTTTGTGCTCATAATTCTGTTTTATTTGTTTTGTCCTGGATGCTGTGACTTAATAAATTGACTGATCCCATTAAGAATCAAATGTCATATAATTAGGGGACCCTCCAAGCCACTGAACCACTGTTCTGGAATCCTGTAGACTTGAATTCATGGGAATGTAGAGCTGACTACAGTTAATGCTTGTAAGAGACTCCTCTGCTAAGTCCAGTTTGATTTATTGCAGAATGGAAACTTGAGGTAAAAGAGACAGAGATGTACAGCATGGAAACAGACCCTTCGGTCCAACCCGTCCAAGCTGACCAGATATCCCAACCCGATCTAGTTCCACCTGCCAGCACCCGGCCCATATCCCCCCAAACCCTTCCTATTCATATACCATCCAAATGCTTCTTAAATGTTGCAATTGTACCAGCCTCCACCACTTCCTCTGGCAGCCATACACATACCACCCTCTGCGTGAAAAAATTGCCCCGTTGTTCTCTTTTATATCTTTCCCCTCTCACCCTAAACCTATGCTCTCTAGTTCTGGACTTCCTGACCCCAGGGAAAAGACTCTGCCTATTTACCTTATCCATGCCCCTCATAATTTTATAAACCTCTATAAGGTTACCCCTCAGCCTCCGATGCTCCAGAAAAAACAGCCCCAGCCTATTCAGCTTCTCCCTATAACTCAAATCCTTCAACCCTGGTAACATCCTTGTAATCTTTTCTGAACCCTTTCAAGTTTCACAACATCTTTCCGATAGGAAGGAGACCAGAATTGAACGAGGTCTCCTTAGTCCCAGAGGACCACAGAACTGCTCTCTCGTTAGAGATGACTGGTATTGATTTAACCTGAGGGTCGTCATACCTCAGGTGAGGTGAGAGGTTTAGAAGGAGGGTCCTTTGTGGTAACCTCAGCTTGTACATGAATTGAACCCATGCTGTTGGCATCGCTCTGCATTTCAAACCAGGCAAAAACAGTCATGCAGCCAGTTGAGACAACAAACCCCTTAGGTTCTTGGTAGAACATTTTAGTTCTCTGTTTAGGAAGTGAAGGGAGATCTTGGGTGCTGTTGTTGTAACAACATCCTGCACTATAAAATGAATATCATGCTATGGCTACCTGAATATAGTTGCCTCCAAAATGTGTTGCTTTTTAGATATAGAGATACTGAACATACAAAAAGGGACAGACAGTTGTCCTGGCACAGTGTAACGTGCACACTATACTGGATGGAAAGAGTTAGCAGTGACAATTTTTCATAACTGTTGACCAATTCAGGGAGAAACTGGAAAATTCTTCATCTCAAGCTAGTTGCAAGCCATCACGATAAATAGTAAAACAGCCACAATTTTTATGTTGAGATATTAAGTGTTCTTAGGATCTCAACTGCTTTGAATATGTATAGAAAATCAACATTCACTGCAGATGCTAGCAACTTAGTCACAGTTTGACAGTGAAAACTACTTCCTTACAACTAACCTGGACTCAGCAGTAGCATTTACACCATTGATTCGAAAATGTGTTCATTCAGACTCTGCGACAATGACTTGAGCACTTAGTCAAAGCTGACAGTGAAATGTAATACTAAAGGGCTGCTACCTTTGGAGGTCCTGCCTTTAGAATTAAGCATCAAATCAGAACTGTCCATCTCTTGCAGATGTTCCTGTAAGATGATGATCAGGGATGTTCTTCCCAGTACTCTGACCAAAGTCATTAAAACTTATTTTCAGCTCTTGTATCTCATTGCTGTCACCAAGGCTCTGCATTGTGCAACTTAGCTCTCCCACAATTTCCCTACTTTACAATAGTGACTATACTTCCTAAAGTGTCTCATTAGCTGGAAAGCACATTGGGATGTCCTGAGATTGTGAAAGACGCTTTCTTTAATCTGCTGAAGTTTTATTTTTGATAAGCTGATTGTATGCTCTTATGTCTTAAATTTAATATCTGCTAATCCTTCCTGATTTAGGGAGTTCATCCTTCTTTTAACATCATTGATCGTGTCTCAAACTGTGCTTTTCCACTTTAAACATCACCAGCTCCACGTGTCTGTCATAGCTAATTTAATGGCTGTGGGTTTGTCAGGTTCGAAAGCCTTCCCTCTAAGTTGTTCCAAGGTTTCAATACCGCTATTGTGTCAGGATAAAAACCTGACAGTCTGCTGGATATAATCTGGCTCAGACCTTCTGCATGTAGACCATAGGAAAGCATGAACATGTTGCAGTCTTCAAAGTTAGCAGACATCAGGAATAGGCACATTACCAGTATCAAGATTCTCCTGTGATCTAAACATGTAACACTATACACACCATTGTATCACTTGCAGTTTTTTCATGGTTTCTCAATGCAGTCAGAATTGCAGAGCTGTGAATGTTCTGTGTGTCAAAACTTCATTAAACACTGTATGGTGTGCAGTCTGGCCACCATATAAAAGGATTTAGGGGCACTGCAGGGAAGACTTACTAGGATGTCAGAAATATTTGGGTGCACCCATCAGGAAAAAATTGAGGGTATCTGTTGTCTCTTTTGAAGAATAAATAGTGACCCATTAGTAGCCATTAAAACTCTGAAAGGTTTTGATAGAATGCATCTGAGGGCAAGGGGTTTAGATGGTTGCATTGATGGATTTAGATAAGTAAAAATGAAATTAAAAAGTTGGCCTAGACTGCGTAGGCCAAAATGTTTGCTTCTGTGCTATTTATCCAGTATAATCCAATTATGGATTTATTCAGTTTGTTACTAAATTACAAAAGATGGTGAAAAGAAATGCGTGTCATTCAGATCTTTGCACACTCTGCCTTGCAATATCTGCTACTATTAAATTCTTAACTTTCTGCTTAAATTCTGAAAATAAACCAGGTTCACAGTTGGATCTGGCGACTGCACATATTGTTTAAAGTTTACTAGGTAATCTTTTGACAGAATAAGTCTCAAGCTTGGTGAATTTAAATTGTTTATACTTCATGGACAATTGTTTTTTATGTTAAAGTACAAACCCTGATTTTTACTATCTTCACATTTTATGTAAGCACATATATTAATTGGATGAAAACAGTGCTGATAAAGTAAACCTGGCAGCATCTGCACAGAGCGCGAAACATAATATTTCAAGTTGAAAATAATTGTTTTTTAGAACTGCAGTCATATTTGACTCATTAAGGTAGCTTCTCTTCCACAAATGCTGAGTTTTCCATCACTATAGCTTTATTTTCACATTTCTAGCAACCACAGCATTTTGCTGTTAATTTGTTAGCTTTATAGGTTACAGAAAATTGAGTCCAGATTACCATTATATCAACAAGTAGTGGTAATTCTGACTCCATGAAGGTATGGTCTTCATATGATATTACTCATAACTGCATTTTTTTAAAGGAAGATTTTACAATTTTGTTTTAACTCCTGGGAAAAGAACAGTACATTATTACACTACAGAATTTTGGACAGTGATTACCAGAGGTCATTGGTACCTATATGCAACAATTCATTCGCCATCCCTCTTAATTGCATAACTTGTAACATATAACATGAGGCAAAAAACTATCCTAGACGTTATTATGAACATTAACGAGAACATCTTGTTCTGGTGTAGTCTCTGTCTTTTTCCATGAAATGTCAGCAAAAAAAATTGATCTTTCTTTGAATTGATTTAATTCAAGTTTATATTTTGTGTGTAACAAATAGCTTACTCTGAATATCTTAAATATTTCCTATGTTTAAACTATTTGCTGGTGTTAGCTGTTCTTTGCTTCTACTTAAAGCTGTGCATTTAAAGTCTTGATTGGTTCCTTTTGTAATAATTTTAGTTATAGATGTATTAGGAAACTTATAAAATACATGCACAAAAGCATCCAGACTAAAATCCAGTTAATTTGTGGTTGTATTAAACCTATTTTGGGAAAAGGAAAGAAAGGTGATACAGCAGAGACTTTAATAGTTATGTAATTATTCCATCCATGTCACGGACGACTTAAAGTCAGAAGTCATACAACACCAGGCCAACAGTCACCTGACGAAGGAGCAGTGCTCCAAAAGCTTGTGATTTCAAATAAACCTGTTAGACTATAACATGGTTCCATGTGACTTATGACCTTGTCCGCCCTAGTCCAATACCAGCATCTCCACAACGTAGACATTTTAAACTGTATTTATTCATACCAACAAAAGTAACTATTACATTAAAAAGAACATTAGTTTCTGTTGAATGCGTTTAAGAAGTACTTTTTATTCTCCCTCCATTTTACCTATCTGCAGTGCCTTGGTAGTACTGGACGCGCTCTAAGTAGTGTACTGAAATGCACTGTTAAGACATGAAGCTACCATTCTGCCTGTGATTACATCTGCCACCATCGGAAATTAAAATTTGAGCCTGAGTTGAATGAAGCTCTGAGACTGCTAGCAAATAAGCTAATTGCCCTGTTTTCTTCTTTAGATCTTCATTGGGCAGCAGGTGAATTTGGAAATGTAGCTGAGCAACACTATTGATTAATGTGTGTGAGTGCAAGCGCTTATTTTATGTTTAGACTGTCTTTTTTGTTTTGCTAGCCTAATAAAATCTGATTTTCCTGTGTGCTTGCACTGTAGGTGGAAACTGACAATAGCTGACTAACATGTCCTGAGCTGTGAGAGGGCATGGCAAGGAGGCAATCATGCGGTAATGACCCTTTTCCAAAGATGATGGTCATTGTGGACAATACAGTTTCAAAATATATTATATTGAATGTTAATTGATAATACCTCACTGCTTCATGGCAGTTGGTTTGCTATTGCTTCAAAAAGTTGTTTTAATGTTAAGTTCAGTGAGGATCACAACATACAAGATGAAAATTGAACAGCGTGCCCTAGTTTTCAAATTTAGCTGTTATCCTTGTATCTTCGTAAATGCTAATTAAATTTGCATTGCTGGTACACTAAGTAATTTCTGTAAAATCCTACCAAGATGGGTTGTGGGAGGTTTTTCCAAGCAGGATTATTAAAATTCAGCTTTAGATCAAATATTATGGGGTTGCTTTGTCAGTCCTAGAATGGATTGTACCTAACATTTTACATGTACATGCAAAACAGTTTGCATAAAATGTTAGTGGATTACAAAGTTTCAATAGGAACAGTCTAATTTTTTAACCATTTTATTACAGGCCTCAACATTAATTTTGGGATAGGCTTGAAAGTTTTGCAGGTAGAACTGCATGTGAAAATGAGTAGTTTACATCAAAGGTAGTACATTCTTCTTAATCAAAAAGCTGGGGTTCTGCAATTGTTTCACATGCTAACTCAAATATTAAAGGTGAAAAATCTGTTTTACCAATAGTATGATAATTGTTATGTTTTTCAGGAGCTTGATGTAAAGGCTGGTGGAGGATGCGTCATGACAATAGGAGAGATGATTCGTTCTTTCCTTACTAAACTAGAATGGTTCTCTACCTTATTTCCAAGAATTCCAGTTCCTGTTCAAAAGAATTTGGACCAGTATCTTAAAACTCGACCAAGGAAGATTGCCAAAAAGGATGGGAAGGATAGCATGGAAGAGCCAGAGCGCCTTTCAGAGCGTAGACATTCAAGGTAATGCATTTGAAATTATTTAAATGCCACAGCATATGTTAAATATGCTACTTCTTAAAACATATATGGCAATTTTATTTTACTCTTTCAGGTCACCAAGAAGATCTCTTACTCCTCGTAAATCTCCTAGACGATCTAGAAGCAGAAGCCGTCATAGAGAAGGCCATGGCTCTTTTGGTTTTGATAAGGAATTAGAGAGAGAGAGAGAACGACAGAAAAGGGAACGAGAACAGATAAAAGACAGAGAGCGAAGTGAGAAGGATAGACATAAATCTAGAAGCACAGACCGAGGTTTAGACCGTAGGCGGAGCAGAAGCAGAGACCACCACAGAAGTCGAAGTAGAGATAAAAGAAGTACTAAAAAAGATAGAGAGAGGGAGAAGGAAAATGAAAGAAGTAGAAGGCGAGACAAAGATTATGAAAAGGACAAAGAAAGAGTGAGTGATCGAGACAGGGACAGAAATGTTGAGAAAGATTCTGAGAGATCAAGAGACCGGGATAAAAGAAGTCAATCAAAGACTGAAGACAGAAAACGTAAGGAAGAAAAAAGAGAAAAAGATGAAAAAAGACACAAGGATGATAAAAAGGATTCAAAAAAGGATAAAAGGCATAGTAGAAGCAGGAGCAGAGAGAAAAGGCATAGAAGCAATAGTCCTGGTAGGGGTCATGTCAGCAAACGTAGTAGAAGCAAAAGCAAAGAGAAATCTAAACATCGAAATGAACATAAAGAAAAATCAAATAAAAGAAGCATTAGCAGAGAAAGGACTGATGAGAATAATGGTGAACGGATAAAGAAACAGCGTAGTCATAGCAAAGAGAAAGCTCGCAAACGCAGTCAAAGTAAAGAACGATCTCACAAGCAAAGTCACAGTGATGGTAAGGACCATTCAAGCAAACTAAGCCGCCGAAGTCTCAGTACAGAAAGAGAGAACAAAAGCAATGCAGAAGGACTATTGCAAGGCAATACCACTGACAATGACTGAAATATTCTAAATCTCTAATTGTACAGTGAATAAATTGTTTTGCTTTTGAACATTTTTTAAAAATTGAATTATGCTATGGCTAGGATAAACACGTCTTCAAATTCCAGTAGCCTGCAGATGATATTTCCTGTTTGTAGGAAGTGCCTTTGGTATCCAACTGTTCAACTTACCACTGTAATTCAAGACCAACTTTATTCTGTACAATGTAGTTGATACAGATTTGTTTTTGTTTGAAATAATGTTTTTGCAAGTATACTATGTACATATGTTCTGAGAGTTTTAGTCATTGGCACAATTGCCATGTTGGTTCATTTTGTATGATGGGCAATAAACTGCCAGTACTTAAAACAGTTGTGTTAATACACTTATAGCATTTATGCCTGACATACTTGCCCTTGAGTACATATCTTTAAGTTCAACAGGATTGTATTGTTTTTTTTTTATTTATTTGATGAGACCATGCAAACCTTTGAGTTTTAGAAAAGAAGTGGATGGTGGCATTTTATTTGGGAGATATTACATTGACACAAAATTGGTATTTGTCTCCATGGCATTCGTGCAAATATTCTACATAGAAATAGCTAACTTAAAAAAAACACAGTATTAAAATGTATCACATTGTGTGAATAAGGAAGTTAGACTTGGCTTCTTAATATTATGCAGTAAATATCTTGCAAGGCTTTCTTTTGGCCTTGCATTTTCATTTTGTACCTTGACTAATTTAATGATATGTTCATTCTTTTAAAATATCAGAACATTGAGTGCTATAATGTGACATTCAGCATGGATCTATTTAATTTAAGTTTTAATGGACTAAATATAATTTCAAGCTTAAATACACTTTTATAAAACCATTGTAATTTGGTTATAGGAGAAAAGCAAGTTGATGCATTTTGTGGGTTTTTTTTGAGATGGTAGCGAGAGTGTTTTAATGGGTTGAACAGATTTGTTCATGGTCCGGGAATGTTTTAGGGTCTAAGAAGGCCTATCTATTTATTGTGATTTGCTGAAAACTTTTAATATAACATTGGAGAAAGGTTATCTTGATCCAGTAAAGAAATTCTGATTTTGGAGCTTACTTTTTGAAAGCTGATATTTACATTGACCCTCTGTACCTAATATCAATCAGTGGCAGTAGAATGAAATAAAGTGTAAGATTTCAAATTATTCCTCCTCATAAGAGGTATTTCACAAATGGTTAAAAAGCTGGTTTATACCTGCTCTGAAGTGTTTTAGTGGCAATGCATCTATGCCTAACTACTTTGGGACTCTCATATGAATGAATAATTCTCAAGTACAAAAATAATAAATGATCCACATAATACTAATTCCCTAACTTTGTACAGAGATGTTTTCCCCAGTTACTGAGGGGAAACATTGGTCAGGTGACATCAAGATGAGAATGCTTATTAGCCATGAGTGCATGAAAGACAAATGTTACATGATATTGGTGTATAATGTACAGTTTATTAAGGACATTTCAGAAAATGTGGAGGTCTTAATTCTTTAAAGGTGAAATCTATTAACATTAGGATTTGTGACTGTGTTAAGAGGTTATAGATTTGGACATTTGGGGAAACCTTTTAAGGTATTTAAGATTAGCAAAACTGCTAAGCACTGTTGATGACCAATTCTGCTTGAGAACTTAGTTTCTTCAGCACTGGAGCCTGAAACTAAGTGTTGGGTGTACTGTATGTGATCTATAAAGATAGCCGTAATTTTTTTTTTCCCCTGAGTGAGAGGACAAACGCATGGGAAAGCTACGGTTTGTTGAAATCTTGGGGCTACATTTTTGCTTCAGATGCTTCAAATGATATTTGGGTGGGCATTACACAACTGATTGGCATGTCAGCCATTGCTTTTATTTAACAAGTTCATTCAAAACCATGCCATTCATTTACCTGCTTCACAGGTAATTTTTTCAGCCTCAATTTTATATTTTTCAGATCCAACACACACTATTGGAGGAATGGTTCTGCTAAATGTAATTATTTTACTTGCTGTATTCACTGTAGTATGCCTTCTTATGAAAAAACTTGCAAAGGTTGCGCATGCAGTTCAATGTTTCTTCCACTGTTCTCAACAACCAAGTGTTCGTGGCATGAAAATTACACTGCATTTTAAGAACATTAACATTAAGGAACAAATGCTTTTGTGAGATTTAGTAGAGCAGCAAAAATGTACGGGTTCATTGATGTATTTAGAGGGTTCTAATAGGGTGACTCATACATATAGGAAGTGGCTTTTGTCAAAATTAACTGGAGTTAAAACTGAAATGATGATTTAATATAATCCAAAACCGACCCTTTGCAGCAATGTGGTTTATAGTAACCTTTTTTACTTGACCAAATATATTGTTTAAACACCCCAGAGAAATGCCATGGAGCTTGTATATAGGTGCTTCTGCAAATGTAGAATTGGAAAACAGCCATTCATGTCCCAGCCCACACAATTTTCTAAATCCCTTAAGCTTTACAACTAATTCCATTTGACTGAGAGAGAACCTGAATATCAATGCAGTGCAAGAGTTTTATTTTATATAAAACTCTTTTGAAAATTGTAATTATTTAAGCAACCCCTGGATTTTAATAAGGTTTTTATCGCTTAAATGAACAAATTCAGCTTTGCTAATTGCAGGACCACCTTTCTGGAGGATAAGTTCCACCACTCATTCAAATTCACAAGTGTTTCAAGTCACATATACGGTACTCAGAATTATTGCGCCAAGATAATAAAGGGCAAGTATTTATTTTTGCGGATGGAAAAAATACTCCAGTCCAATTGTTGTATGCCTGCTTTTGTGGCAAGAGTGGTAAAAACAATGACTGCAGATGCTGGAAAGCAGATTCTAAATCAGTGGTGCTGGAAGAGCACAGCAATTCAGGCAGCATCCGAGGAGCTTCGAAATCGACGTTTCGGGCAAAAGCCCTTCATCAGGAATAAAGGCAGAGAGCCTGAAGCGTGGAGAGATAAGCTAGAGGAGGGTGGGGTGGGGATAGAGTAGCATAGAGTACAATAGGTCAGTGGGGGAGGAGATGAAGGTGATAGGTCAGGCACACCTCCTCCCTCACCTCCATCCAAGGCCCTAAAGGAGCCTTCCACATCCATCAAAGTTTTACCTGCACATCCACTAATATCATTTATTGTATCCATTGCTCCCGATGCGGTCTCCTCTACATTGGGGAGACTGGACGCCTCCTAGCAGAGCGCTTTAGGGAACATCTCCGAGACACCCGCACCAATCAACCAAACCGCCCCGTGGCTCAACATTTCAACTCCCCCTCCCACTCTGTCGAGGATATGGAGGTGCTGGGCCGCCTCCACCGCCGCTCCCTCACCACCAGACGCATGGAAGAAGAACGCCTCATCTTCCGCCTCGGAACACTTCAACCCTAGGGCATCAATGTGGATTTCAACAGCTTCCTCATTTCCCCTTCCCCCACCTCATCCTAGTTTCTAACCTCCAGCAACACTGTCCCCTTGTCCGACCTGCCCAGCTCCTTTTCCACCTATCCACTCCACCCTCTCCTCCCTGACCTATCACCTTCATCTCTTTCCCCCACTGACCTATTGTACTCTATGCTACTCTATCCCCACCCCACCCTCCTCTAGTTTATCTCTCCACGCTTCAGGCTCTCTGCCTTTATTCCTGATGAAGGGCTTTTGCCCGAAGCTTTGTGGCAAGAGTGTCAACTCCTACCATGTGCTTGATCTGAACCTTGGTGTATATCACGGTCATCATTAGCTTGGACGCAGTTAAATTGAAATTTATCTAAATATTGCCAGTTTCTTGGGTACAATGAATACCAAATTCTATGTATGAATGTTTGCATCTGATCTGTACTGGTGTAATATGTTCTGGTCCTCATTGTGGACGAGTAGCTGGTTGAAATTGGTATTCCATCAGGAGTTTTCTTATTGTGTAAACCATTGTTCTGGTTTTGATTAGATATTTTGATTTTACTGGGGTATAACTGGTACAGTAGAAGTGCCCTTTCCTCATTACTTAGCTCCATACCAGTGCTGTGGGTGCAATGGCCTCTGGAATTCTGAAGCAGGCCTAAAAATAATCCCAGTGTTGGCAGTGGCCCCTCTTAGGACCCCTGTTATAGTTGAGATCAAATGTTCTGTTGTATAAATCCATTTCTGTAGAATTCTGCCTTGCACTTCTTCAGGATTCCCTTGATATAATTTTGATGTTACAGCCTTTTCTGGGTTAAGTGCATAGCATGTCTCAACAATAGCACCAGTTACATGGCAAGCTTAACAAATACCTTTTAAGCTTATACGTTTGAGTGTTAAAATTCCCCTCCAGAGGTGTATCATGTTTATGCCAGGCTGACATTCCAGTTATTCTTGAAGTTTTGGTTCCCCTCATATGTGTCTACAATACAGAAAAAAAGCTCTTTCACTCATTGTGTCAAAAACAGCCACTTTTTAATTCCATTTTCCAGCACTCAGCCCAAAGCCTTATGTCTTGGCATAGGAAGAGTACATCTCAGTACTAAAATATTATGAGCATTTTTGTCCCTACCACCTTTTCAGACAGAGTTCCAGATTCCCACTACTAACTGACTGAAACTGTTAGAAGAGGATTAATTTCTTCTCACTTATTCAGCGTGCCTCTTGCCCTCCCTCTTCAGTTTCCTCTGCTCCAATTTTGCTTCATAACTAAAAGTCTCCAGCCTAGGCAACATCCTGCTAAATATCCTTTTGCACCCACTTCAGTGCTATCACATCTCTCCCACATTGGATTCCAGAACTGTGCATTAATAAATCTTAATAGTTTTCAGCATCACCTCCATACTCTTAAACTCTGACCTTGGTTTGCTGCTTTAACCCAACCACTTTATGGACTGGTGGATATGCATACCAAGGTCCTTCTGATTCTTGGTGATTCTAAGGGTTTACTGTCCTTCTATTCCTACGCCATGTTTTTCCTGCCAAAGTCTTCCTCTTGCTTATCTGCACTGAATTCTATTTAGCACGGATCAGACCATCAATAACAGATGTTTTCGAATGTTATCCTCATTATTTACCACCCCACCATTTTTGGTATCAGTTGTGAATTTATTGGTCAACACACCTATATTCAATTCTAAATCATTTTTAAGTTCAGTTGATTCTGCTATAGCACTTGTTTCTTCATGAATTGGTTTTAACGCGATTGAAAAAGTTACGAAGTTATTTGTAGAACACGTACTTTCCTTACCTGTATTGGCTTTGACGCGATTCCGGCCACAGTCGTTTAAATGGCGTTGCTATTGCTGCATTTTCTTATAACGCGAGATCGTGCAAGAATGGAACTACTCTGTTATGTTGAAACCGAGTGTGCCACAAACAACAAGGACCCTAGTGCATCACTTCAGATCCCCACGACCCAGACTTCCCGTGTTGACCAACTGCTTCCTAGCCACTCATTTGTGTTTCATGGCTTCAGTTTAATTACATAACCGTTTTATATATGTTATGCAATTAAATGTATGAGCGAACTTACAAATTATCCACAATACAGCTATGACTGCACTTCAGAAAGTACTTAATTGGATATAACGCCTTGTGACATACCAAGTTGCAAAATTGTTTCAGAGCGAATTCTTGCTTTCCTTCTGTTTGCTGTTGATCAAAGCTGAAGGTGCAAATTGAGTGGCAATGAATGAGGTGTTGGCATGAGACTAAGGCAGTGGCCCCTGAGATGATTATGGAGTTTGCTGCCCTGAGACAATTCTTCAAGTGCAGTAAGAACTCAATCCTTAATGCCATATGGAAGCAATGTCACACGGAGTCAAGTTCCCCACTCGTCACAGATGCTTTTACTGACTGCACCTTGGTGCTGTTCCACTCCCCAGGTTACTCCCAGTTTTGCAAGGAATGCAGAATACTTTGTTCATCTCACTTCGTTAACTTGAACTTTTTTTGGATCCCAAGTGCTATTCTCCAAAACTAATCCTCACCCCAAATTGTAATCCCCAGGCTCTACAGTCCCCAAACTTTATTTTGTATTTTTACTTGTGGTTGGACCTAAACTGTCAAGTTCAAATCTTGCTTAATGGTAGAATGTGTTACATCAAGTTCCTTAAGCGTAAGCAGGTTAATGAATGCATTTGTCATAATCTCTTTCTGAACAGGAAAAATTATTAGGCTAGAGAGACTGAGTAGCTGTAGTTTATTTTGGATTTATGAAGGATGCAATTTAGAATTTAACGCTTTATGACCATTTTCTCTTTGTATAAATAAGCATCCTATTCACTGTATTGATAAAAAGCCAGTTTGATACTATTTTGTGGTCGTTCAAGCTCAAAGAAGTTGCATATATGCAGGGCATTCAAATCTCAAGGAGATTAAAATACCTAAAATGAAATCTCCATCTTTGTTAATGCAGTGAAGACATGTCATGAACGTGGAAATGATTTGTGTAGCATTTGGAAGACTTGTCAGTAAAAGAAAACATTGAATTCTACAATCAAGTAAAATATAAGTTTGACAAACGATGTATTCATATAGTAGACTACAATGAACATTGTACCCTGATCATGTAGTTGTACTGGCCCTATTTTTCCATAAACGAATGTCATGAGTGTTCTCTAGCTATTGTTTCCATACTGTCTACAGGCTTCGCTGGATACAAATTTGCTAGCACATTTCTGTTATTAATGGAATGTTAGTAACGATACAATTTTAATGAGGGTACAGAAATACAAAAAATCTGGGATTTAAATACGCAAATTCTTGAAATGGTAAAGTTATTAAAGCTGACGAGACATTTGCCCTTCAAAATAGAGGCATAGAATACAAAAGCAGTTCAAAGTGTCATGAGTTTGAACTTATTTCTTAAGTCTTAGGTCTTTAAACTTAAAGACTTATCCTTAAATCTAAGTCTTATGTCTTCGACTTATTTCTTAAGTCTAAGGAACTTGAATTCAAAGAGAGGGCTAAGGTTGATAAAACGAGACATCTTCTAAGGCAGATGAAACCGACTTCTAGTTAGAGAAATGGAGATGGGCCGTTTGAACCAGTTTGGAAAATGGTTCAAACACTGAGACAAGTGGCCAGATTTTCTACTAGCCGGAGAGTCGTTATGCAAATATAGATAAGAAATTGCGCCAGGGTACCTATGAAATCCCCATGACGCAGAGTCCAAAGGGATTGCTCATTTGCATTGAGTAATTCCTGTATGCCTGGTACCCTTCAAAAATCTCCGTTTAAATTTATGATTTGGAGAATTCCAGTGAGATTAAGTAAAATAATTACTCAAGAAAAATTAGGTTATTAAATATATAGTCTAACTCTTGAGTAACTCCCCTTAACAAGACTCCCATATTTACCTCTCTTAATTCCAACTATGCCTCCTCCAGACCCTAAACAGCACTAGATTCTAATCTGACATACCCCTTTGTATCTGACCACACCCCTGATGCCCCACTGCAGCAATTCTTGCCTCTCCAAGCTCGTTGCCAGACCTTGCCTCAGCCCCATCCAACACAAAGTACCCCTTCTCCTGTTGGACCCTACCCTGTCATGCCTGATTTCATCCACCTACCCTAACATTGCATCACTTACCTTCCCACTTTGCAGCCTGGCACCAATGTTGGCTCTAAGCTATGCATGTACATAGCAGCTCCAAGGTTCTGTGCCCAGAATTGGCATTGGCACACTAATCACTATCTGGCACCCCATGTCCTCACCTGCCTGGCAC
Source organism: Chiloscyllium plagiosum (assembly GCF_037043375.1). NCBI lineage: Eukaryota > Metazoa > Chordata > Chondrichthyes > Orectolobiformes > Hemiscylliidae > Chiloscyllium > Chiloscyllium plagiosum. Next base: position 73,250,736 of record NW_028270147.1, read on the forward strand.
ATAGAAATCTACTCATCCGGCATCCTATTCCTGATACCTCATAGCCTCCCCAGCTGTCACTCTACTCATATTGCATCCTGTTCACTTGGCACTTGCCTGTCACCCTGACCCTAACCCACTAGTATCATGCTCCTGGTACCCTACTAAGTGAACTATCTATCCTCTACTCATCTGGCATCCCATTTCAGATACCCTACCCCACCCCAGCTTGCTCAATTTTTAGTTGGTATACTGCTCCTGGTACTGTACTCTCCAAGCACCCTAACATCACACTTATGTAGATACGATTTGACAGCAGCTGTCAAAGTGACCCGGGATCTTTAAATGTCAGAATACAGCAACTGACTGTTATAGAGGGGGCATTCTTTTGCCTTCCTCTGTCAGTTCTGTGCGAGGAAAGAACTTTACGGATGGAAGTATGGCTGCATTCTGAGGGAGCCCTGAATGGAATGTCCTTTCGGAACTGCAGAGCTCCCTTCTTTCCTAAGATAGTAGTGGCCATCTGAGACTGGCACCCTTTGGTAAATTCAACTCAATGTTTTTAAGTGGATGTGTAACCATTTAGAAAATAGATGCTTAAAGTGATTTTAACTTAATTGCAAGCATAGGATAAGGAGACATCAACTCATATTCATAGTCTCATGCAACAGTTACAGCAGAGACAGAGGTTACTCAGCCTGTCATGTCCATGCCAGTCCTCTGTAAGAGCCATCTAGTTAGTTTCAGTTACTTACCCTTTCCCTGTGGACTCATTGCATTTTTCTAAATCTTCAAGTACTTTGCTAGGTCCCTTCTGACTGAACCTGCCTCTATTACCTGTCAACGCAGTGCAGTCCAGATCATAACTACTTGCTGTTTAAGGAAATTCTTACCTCATGTTGCTTTATGCCAATGCTATGAATCTGTGTTTTGCAATTTTAAACACAGCAAATTGAATCATTTCTTTCCCTTTACTGTTCGGTCCCCTCAAATCTCCCCTTAACATTCTGTAAGTATAAAATGCTCAATTTAACAAAATAGCTCATTCCACTCTAATTTTTCCCTAAGATCTTCACATCCTACCTCAGGTATTGAGTCCAAAACTGGACACTACTTTTTTGTCTGAAGCACTGTTTCATAAAGGTTAACCATAACTTTGCTTTTGCTTTCCATGAATACATCTTTAAAAGTCAGGATTCCAACTGTTTTTTGGCCATTTTGTTCTAGAATTATAGCAGGAGTATTTCTTCCCACAGTGTAAACGGCACTTGAGAAGGAGTAGAATTGTGGCAGCTGAGTGCTGTCTTTGTTCTCTGAGACTTCATCCCGGTTGTATTATGATGTTTTAGACCCTCTAGCCTTCATCAAAAGGAGCTACAATACACATCCCAAAAAAGTCTTCTAAAAATAATTGCCAGCCAAAAGCAGCAGTCCAACATAATTCCTTCCAACATTTTATTTCCCAATTGTGAGATAACCTTTTCCAGAGGGTCAGCCATCCACATACCTTCTTTACCAACAGATTGACCCTAATGCCAACTCATTGTTTGTCAACCCAGACAGAGCTCAAGAACTACTTTGACATAAAATAATTTTAAAACCTAATGCAGCTAGGTTAAAAAGGCATTTATTCAAGAAAGTTTAATCTTTTATTAAAAAAAACTTTTATTCACACACCATGTCAAAAACAGTTAATCTTTAATAAATTTTTTAATCTGTCAGAATACACTCTGAATAACCCTGCTGAGATAAATTTATCTTCTGAAATTCAGACAAGCATTTATAAAGAGGCCATAGTGAAGTCTCAAACTGAACTGTTCAAATTGCTAGAATAGTTTCAGTTTAGTTGTCACTGGCACCTGCAGCCTGTTTTGCTTTTAGTTTTAAGAAGTTAGGGATTCACATAACTTCAGATACTGTCAAACAGACTTTATCTGCTCTTCAGGAGCATTTACACTGACTCCATAAATTTGTACCTCCAACACTGTAGGTTAAGTCAAAATGGGGTTTGTTTGAACATGGCAGTGAGTTCAAATGACCATTCTGAGTTTGGGTTTCCCTCCCATTTGAGTCAAACTTGTCCTCTTTCTGCTATTAACAAAAATTAGATTAGTCAGAAATGAGTGGGCCCTTAGCACAATCTGGTAGCTCCACAGAGTTTCATCTCCATCGCTCACAATTCCTATAACTTCCTGACTGACTTCTCATTTTCTCTCCTCTGTGATTTTGTGTCATTCAAAACTTACTGTCTGTGTCCGTGCTCAAGTCCAGCTTATCCATCATCCTGTGCTGACCGTACTAGCCCAGTTCCTATGTGTACAGCATAGCAAATTAAAATTCTAAATAAAACCTCGCCCATCCCTCATCTTGCCCCACCACCACCAAATGGCCTTACCCTTCCTTTTCTTTAATTTCCTGACCCACAGCTGTCTGTGATCTCTGTCCCCATCTAATTCCTGTCTCTTGAGCATTCCTGATTTTAGTTGGTACACCATAAGTCTTTGGAACTCTCTTCCCCCAGAGAGTGATGGAAGTAGAGTCTCTGAGTGCTTTTCAGGTAGAGGAAGATGGATTGACCAAGGGAGTAGATGGGACTGTGGAGTTGATACCACAATCCAATCAGCCATAACTATATTGAGTAGCGGAACACAAACTGTTTTAGAAACTGAGTTTTCTACTCCAGTGACCTTGTTCACATAAGTTTTGGCGGTTTTACTTTGCCTAAAGTATGGAAATCTCCCCAGAACTTCTCTCTTTCTCTTCTAGGGTACTCTTTGCCCTTCACACTAACAGGAACGTATTGGTCTGGATTCTTGCTATCCCATTTTTGAAGGGCCTCCATTTTTCAACTGTCCCTTTACCTGTGAAGAGCATCTCCTAATCAACGTTTGAAAGTTCTTGCATAATACAGAGGAACCTCGATTATCCAAAGGACTTGGGTGGGGAGTATTTCGTTCAAATGATCGAATGCCGGAAAACATAGTTTAGCTGAGCATCAGAACCTTGCAATCTTGCGGATTATTCGATATTCAGATAATCAAATGCTGTCTAATAGAGGTTCCTCTGTACTGTCAAAATTACCATATTCCAATTTAGAACCGTAGCTTTTGGATCAGTTCTGTCTTTTCCCATAACTATCTTAAAATTAATAGGAATATGATTACGGCCCCAAAGCACACCTCTATTGACACCTCAGTCACTTGCCCTGCATTGTTTCCCAAGAGAAGGTCAAGTTTTGTTCCTTCTCTAGTAGGTACTTCCACATATTGAATAAGAAAATTTTCTTGTGCACACTTAACAAATTCTTCTCCATCCAAGCCCTTAACTGTACGGCAGTCCCAGTCTATGTTTCAAATCCCCTACCATTACAACCTTCTTATTCTTACAGATATTTGAGATCTCCTTATGTATTTTCTTCTCGATTTTCTGATGACTATTGGGTCGTACAGCCTTAGCAATTTCTTACTCTTTACTGCATGGTAAATGTAGTTTACATTGTCAGAAGAACACAACACAATTTAAGTTGTGCATGAAGCAAAATGATCAAGAATGTGCAGCTAATACATTTTTAGTCAGAAGCTTCTTATAATGACCCCTAAAAATCCGAATAACTCAACATCCATTAGTTGAAGCCTAGAAATGAATCTGTTGCAAGGTGAACAATTTCTACAGTTGTCAGGTCTAAAATATAATATTGCATGAAAAATTATTCATAATGAACATTTTCTGTTCAGGGATTGATAGTAATTTTTTAAATACTAGAAATTATCCAAGATTGTAATTTGGAAAAGTAAATTATACCTCCAGAAAGATGTTGAACATTTTTGAAACATGTCACTTACTTCTATCAATCAACATAAAAGGCAGCTTCTGTCATTCAAATCAGTCAAGCATTTCTTTGTTTCCATCTTATTTTCTGAAAGAAGATACCCCACAAGCCTCACTCCAATGAACATGAGTATGTCATTAGGTTGGCAATTTGAAATAATGTAAGCAGAGTTGATTAAAGCTATTTGTAATTTCAGAGTTTGCTTCACTGACCTCTCTGACCATTGACTTCAGGGTTTGAAAAGCCCTGTTTTACCACGATGCATGTGTATGGGTGATACTTGGATCCCACTGCTTGACAATGATCTAGCCATCAGAAATATTTATGAGGATAATGGAAAGAAATGCTTTGGCCATACACCAGAAGTCAAGTTTCTGATAAGGATATTTAACAAGGCACAGTTTTGGAGCAGAGAAAAGAAACATCTTGATCATTGATGGAACCTGCTTAAAAAAAAATGCGACCAGCCTCCTGACCTGAGGAACTGAATTAGAGATGACGGGATGGTAAATAAAGAGAAATTAAAATAAAGAATGCAAGGGTGCCTCATTTGTCAAAATGAAAGGTGTAGAGGTGGGGGTTTTTCCAGTAATATAATAGGCAATTTGAAAGTTGGCTGCTGGAAGTTCAAGGGAAGCCAAGGGGTTTTGTGAGGAAACCAGTCCAGAAAAGGGTGCTCCAACCTTGCGTGGAACCTTCTTTCAGCACTGTTCACAAATGCGTGGTCTACCCACAATGATTGACCCTCCAGGAACAATTCTCTGGCTGCTGTAGAAGCAGTCAAAATCCCTGAATGATATCAAGGTTTTGTCTTCAAGAAAATATTCTGTGCCCTTCCAGAGAAATGATACATCAGTTGCCCTACTAGGAAAAAGTGGGCTACCCAATCATTACCAAGTGTGAACAGCATGATCTTCCTACCAGAGAGCTTGATGAATGCAAAGGTTCTGGTAAAAAAAAGGTATTGAAGCTGCCATTGCTGTTATGAGAGTTCTGCTTATAGAGGGGAGGCCAGGATGCAAAACAATTACAGGAGGAAGTTCTTGGATTAGTACTTGACCATGTAGAGATCAGTTCCATGCCTAAATGAATAAGTAATAGCAATGAATCTGTCTTTCTAAAATCTCTAGACTCCAGTAGACAAAAAACAAGGATAATAGGTTTGCAGAATTTCAGTACTTCATCCCAGAGGTTAGCATGTATAACACAGATCTCTTGAATTATTAAGATGTAAATGCATGCTACTTTTTATATTCATTGTCTTTTCTGGAATAGATGTGTTTCTGTATGAATTTTCAAGAAGCATGGTTGCAAATATATTTGGGAATTAAAGAATAAGCATTTATCTTTCCTTTAAAATGTACAAGTAAAGCTTATAATTTGTCTGTTAGTGTGTGCAAGAGCACCAAGAGGCTAAAACATCATCTTTAAAAATATATCATCTTTGGTCAGCTGAAAGGTAGAAAAATGGGTACCATCCCTATCAGCAGTCCATAATAGCTTGAAAATGTTTCATTCTCATGGTCCATCTCAAGTTTATTTTAGAGATCATTGAACTCAATTTCTTTTGCAATTTTGGTAATCTATCCTAGGCAAATTTGTTCTAAACCTCAAGAGATTTTTAAATCACTTGCTACCTTGAACCTGTTAGGATTTATTCCAAAGGTATCAGCTTTCGAACTATGCAAATGTTTCTTGCCACAACTGAAATCTCAGTTTCTGACCAAATTCAAGACAGAATTCTGTTTTTTGTGGATTTTCCTGAAACCATACTGTTTAGTTAATGCAGTCTCTGACTTTATATCCAAAGCAGCAATAATTTAATACTTAGAAATGAAGTTCAGGTACGTGTGCTTTTTTTTTTGCTAATTCTATTCCCGCAAAAATGATAACTATTATGATACAAATTATAACAACTTCTCCCAACTATTCCTTACTGCAAGCTAAAGCAGTAGTGAATAAACAGTCTAACAATGTCAATCCTTGGTTGTTAAGCAGGTTGAAATACCACATTGTTTTAGTGGTTGTGTTATTAATTGGGACTGCATATTTAAGTAAATTGAATGAGTTATAATACTAAATGGCTATACTATGCAAATTCAAGATATATACAAACATACTAATTACAGACAGAATAGACACAGGTACAATATTATAAAAACAACCTGCGTATCAGTGGGCAACTTAGCATTATGTAAATTCAAATGTGAATATGTGGGTATAACCATACATGATATACAAGAGTTACATGTTCACCTTCTTGTGACTTGGATTGTGTAACACAATTACATGTCAGAGTAGTACTAAAAATTAGAAACTCAAAACAAAGCTTCATATTTCCAAAAATGGATTATAAAATACCTACGAGTAGGAGTGGCTGAGATACCTGGATACAGAGAGCAGTTAATGGCAGTTGATGCACAATTTCTTCTCGATTGTTCTTCCAGGTTAGGTATCTTCTGTTATATTTTAGTAAACTCAGGACGGTGTTTTATAACATTCATGTGATGTGTTTTGGGGTGCTGTACTATTTCAATGTGCTAGACAAATTCAGATTGTTCTTCTGATTGAATGCCTTTACTATTACAAAATAGAAAATTGCTGATTCCACATTGTTAATGCTACTGGCATAGATGTAGGCCATTCATTCCCCAGAGTCTGTTCTGTCATTTAATGAGATCATATTGAACACAAGAGTTCTGCCTGTCTACATGTTGTATGGTTTTTCAGATTTGAAACATGCAAGCTTTTATGTCACACTTTTACAAAAAATGAAAACTCATTACATTACTTGCTGATTTGTGCTAATCTCAAATTAATTTCTGGATTTGCTTAACAGTAACTAACTTTCTATGTAACTCAGCAAGATATAGGTAATTACACCTAATAGCCTTAAAGGATTAAATGCTGTTAAATGTTGCACTGCAAGTAAATATAACACCATTCTCCTTACAGAAATGCACCATATGGTTTTTATAGTCCTTTGGTCTATAACATAATTAGGATGAAAATACATCCCACTTGCATTTAAGATAGATATTACATTTTTTTCTAGTTTAAATCTTTTTGAACATCACTTAGAAAAGTACTAGAAAACATATTATGAGCTAAACCAAAATAGCTAGTAAAATGCTGAGATTTTATTTATGTGCAGTAAAACAGAAACAGTACTTCACAATGAAACTGGTAAAAATATATTTTTATACAAGCTGCATTGATTTTATATTTGAAATAATTGTACGTCTATAATGAAATTGCACTTCCTTTGCATCCCATAAGTTCAAAGAAAATCATTCTATTAATCTTAAATCATAAAGGTATAAAACAATAATCATGATAGAAACATCACAAAATAAAATATATTAGAAATATGTATAGAAAATGTAACAGGATGTCTACTGAGCATTTGCAATTTTCATTACCATATCTTTCCAAGGTAATCATACCTCCAAGAGGCAAACAATCAAGCATGTTAAAATATTTTCTATAGTATTCTATATTACTAGCTTTTCTAGACTTGCTTGGTAAACCATCATTGTGGCAGATAGATAATTTACTGTAACTAAGCTAAATGGTAAGTGATTTTTCTCATAAATGTGAGATCAGAATTCAACATTTCCACTTGCCATGTAAAAAAGTATTTCTTACATTTAATGGAATTGTTTTATTTGCTGACACTTTCACAACACTTTCATCAACTGGAAGACCAGATAAACTGATGTAATCATTATAACAAATTCAACGTAGATCTGTTACACATTCTTAGTTGTGTCATATAATGTTTTCCATCTCTTCAGGGAGCCGGTTTGCTTGCACTTAGTATCAGTTCTAATAAAATGCTTCTGGAGCAGGAGAAGAATCTAGAAAAAATAGCAAAAGGAAGACATAGGTGATGAGACCCTAAGCTTAAAATATTAAATGTTTCTTATATACTGTATATTTCTACCTGTATCAACTTTTTCCTATAGAAACCACAGAAATTTACCATTAGATTCAAGACACCTGCACTGGCTTTCTGATAGAACAATTCAAAACTAACCTCTCTGGCCTGCACCCATATCATTGCTTTGAAATATTCTCTGCTTCAAAAATAACACTTTATCCTTCAAAGATAGAATGATCTTTGCATTAAGCATTCCCGGTCACAAAAATTTCCATTTTGTCAATCATAACCTGTTGAACTTACTATCTGTCAACCACTGTCCTCATTTATTTAACTAGAATTTTAAATTTTACTGCTTAGCATAGACTCAGGTTGAGGAAAATTTTTTCTTTATTCACCATCATAACAATTCATCATTTTGAAAACCTGTAAAACTTTTCTTTTGGCTTGTTTTCTCCAATATAAATAGTTCTGGGAACTCAAGCCCCTTATCATTACTTTCAGCAGAGATAATTAAAATCAGATACAGACAACAACCAAAATGATTAATTCTGTGCAAGTTTCATAAATAGAGGACTACAATATAATGGATGGAAGTTACATTGGAGGTATACAATAACCTCATTAGACCACAATTGGAGTATTGAGAGCAGTTCGAGGCACGACACCTTAGGTAAGACACATTGCCTTGGAAGGACTGTAAAAGAATTCCAAGATTCAAATCATAAAGAATAATTAGAAACTTATTTTTCTAATAATTTCAGAAACTAATAATTTCAGAAACTTAGAAGCTTAAAGATGATTTGAACGAAGATTTCAAAATATTAAGGAAATTTTTAAAAAATCTTAGAGTGGTTGTGGAGTCTAGTACAAAGAAGCACAATGTAAAAATTAATCAGATCTTCCAAAAGCGAAGTTAGGAAACATTTCTACATAAACATGGCATAGAAGTTCAGACTACTGTTTTGCAAGCTGCTAGGTCAATGGTTAATTTTGAATGTGATTGATAAATTGTATTAAGGAATGTGAAGAGATCTTGTGGTCCAGTGGTAATGTCCTTACCCCTAACCTAGGGGGGGCTGGATTTAAGTCCCACATGCTCCAGACTGTATAATCACATCATTGAACAGGTTAATTAGAAGTATATATCAAGGCAGGTATATGGTCACAGATTAGTCATGATCTCAGTAAATGGCCGAGTAGGCTGAGGAGCTAAATGGCCTATTCCTGTTTCTATAGCTCAAATACTTTCCACTGAATGGTCTTGATTACTTTAAAGACATTTTTATAATAAGGTACCTCCAAACTGATCACAATGTATTTTAGCAATGTTATCAACCAATGTTTTGCATGAATTTTTCATTGCTCCTTCTATCTCATACTCTGTAACTATAGTTGTAAAGTTCAAAATGTTAATGATCAGTTATACACTATACCTGTCTTTTCAGGGAATTATACATTTGAAGCCAATTGTATCAATGAGTATTCGGTACACTCATTCCTCATTTTAAAAAATTCTTTATGACCTGATTTCTGTATGTTAATTTCATCCAACAATTGTACCATATCATTCTTGATTTAATCTACAGGTTAATTTCAACTATTGCTTGCAATGGAAATTATATATTTAATATTTCTACAACATCCTCATTCTCAACAATTAAACTTTCTGTTTGAGTAGCCCTAACCTTAAGTAGTTAGTTTCCTATATACTTAAAAAATTATCTATTTCCTTCTATGTTATCTGTGCATGTGTTTCCGTACATCCTTTTAACCTGGTAAATTCCCTTTTTAATCTTCCTACTTCATTCTTCATTTTATTTGCAATTTTAAATATTGTTAATCTTAGTTTTATGACATTTTAAACTTTTTCAGGTCAGTTTCTGGACCATTTTATCAATAGTAAAGTCATTTATTTAATTTTCATAGCATAATGGATAATTGTGATATCAAATGTTAAAACAAAGACTAAAATGCCCAGGATACAATATAGTAATTATTGTAACTGAGTAGCTTTGATGCCAAATAGGAATATATTCATTTTGTATTCAACTTAATGCAAATCAGTCAACCTGTCTGGTTCAGATATCTTTTTGTCTCAGTTGACATTTGACCTTTTCTAGATAAAAACAATGACTGCAGATGCTGGAAACCAGATTCTGGAGTAAAGGGGTGCTGGACAAGCACAGCAGTTCAGGCAGCATCCAAGGAGCAGGAAAATCCGACGTTTCGGGCAAAAACCCTTTATCAGGAATACAGGCAGAGTGCCTGAAGGGTGGAGCGATAAATGAGAGGAGGGTGGATGTGGGGAGAAAGTAGCATAGAGTACAGTAGGTGAGTGGGGGTGGGGATGAAGGTGATAGGTCAGGGAGGAGGGTGGGGGAAGGTAGCAAAGAGTACAATGGGTGGATGGGGGTGGGATGAAGGTGTTAGGTCAGAGAGGAAGGTGGAGTGGATAGGTGGAAAAGAAGATAGGCCAGTAGGACAGGTCATGGGGACGGTGCTGAGCTGGATGTTTGGAACTGGGGTGAGGTGGGGGAAGGGGAAATGAGGAAACTGTTGAAGTCCACATTGATGCCCTGGGGTTGAAGTGTTCTGAGCCGGAAGATGAGGCATTCTTCCTCCAGGCATCGGGTGATGAGGGAGCGGCGGTGAAGGAGGCCCAGGACCTCCATGTCCTTGGCTGAGTGGGAGGGGGAGTTGAAATGTTGGACCACAGGGCGGTGTGGTTGATTGGTGCGGGTGTCCCAGAGATGTTCCCGAAAGCATTCTACTAGGAGGCATCCAGTCTCCCCAATGTAGAGGAGACCGCATCGGGAGCAACGGATACAATAAATGATATTGGTGGATGTGGAAGGCTCCTTTAGGTCCTCAGATGGAGGTGAAGGAGGAAGTGCAGGCACAGGTTTTGCAATTCCTGTGGTGGCAGGGGAAGGTGCCAGGACGGAGAGTGGGTTGTAGGGGGGAGGGTGGACCTGACCAGGTAGTCACAGAGGGAACGGTCTTTGCGGAAGGCAGAAAGGAGTGGGGAGAGAAATATATCCCTGGTGGTGGGGTCTGTTTGGAGGTGGTGGAAATGTCAGCGGATGATTTGGTTTATGCGAAGGTTGGTAGGGTGAAAAGTGAGCATCAGAGGGGGTTCTGTCCTTGTTACAGTTGGAGGGGTGGGGTCTGAGGGCGGAGGTGCGGGATGTGGACGAGATGTGTTGGAGGGCATCTTTAACCACGTGGGAAGGGAAATTGCGGTCTCTAAAGAAGGAGGCCATCTGGTGTGTTCTGTGGTGGAACTGGTCCTCCTGGAAGCAGATACGCCAGAGGCGAAGGAATTGAGAATACAGGAAGGCATTTTTGCAGGAGGTGTAATCCAGGTAGCCGTGGGAGTCGGTAGGTTTGTAAAAAATGTCAGTATCAAGTCGGTCGTCATTAATGGAGATGGAGAGGTCCAGGAAGGGGAGGGAGGTGTCAGAGATGGTCCAGGTAAATTTAAGGTCAGGATGGAATGTGTTGGTGAAGTTGATGAATTGCTCAAACTCCTCGCAGAAGCACGAGGTGGTGCCAATGCAGTCATCAATGTAGCGGAGGAAGAGATGGGGAGTGGTGCCGGTGTAACTACGGAAGATGGACTGTTCTACGTAGCCAACAAAAAGACAGGCATAGCTTGTTTGACCTTTTCCAGTCCAATGCTTATTAACCTTTTCTAATTTTACAATTAATACAATCAATGTATGATCACTATTTACCTATTGTTCTATTCACATTAATTATTTGTGTCACCTTATTTCCCAGAATTAAAACAGGCAATTTTTTTTTATTGCTGGATTATAAACATCCGAATTTAGGAATCAGGCATGGATTCCGTAGATTTGGACCCCACATCTGCTTTTACCTTTGTCACTGATGATGGATAGAGGTAATGTTTTCATCCATGTTAGCCTAGTAACAAAATAGATACCTGAGAATCTAATTGACAAATTTCAATGTAACAAGATCCAAAGAACTGTTCCATTTTTGGTGAGGATGGAGATCCAGTTTAATGCAAGTTTTTAAAAAGGATCAGTTTACTTTGATAATGTGATCTGATTTTTTTTTGTAAAGTGGTGGATTGTTTTATTTCGAATGTTAATGATGGTCTCACTGTGATGTGTCAAAATGTAAGCAGAATTTTCATAACAGGTTATTGGAGGTGATTAGCATGAAGCATTCCCAGTGAGCTAGATGTTTTTGATAAAATATTTTTTTCATTTTTGCAGAGCATCAAATGGTGAAGAAACAACCTAAAGGAAAAGCTGCATAATTGTATTAAGATTATAAATTTTACTGCCACTTTTTATGCAACAATAAAATCAGCCAGAATTGTGATAGAGGTGCGTGCTGCACTATGTATCCTCCTTACTTTTTTAATGTTCCATTTATGGAATGTGCAAGTCGTTGGCAAGACCAGCACTTTTTCCCATCCCTTACTGTCTTGAGAAAATGGTGTTGAGCCACCTTCTTGAATCATTGCAATCTGTGTGGTGTAGTGCATGCTGAGTGCTGTTAAGTAGGATTGATCCAAGATTTTGGCCCAAAAACAAGGAGCAAATGGCAACATACAGAGAAACCTTGATTATCCGAATGACACGGGTGGGGAGTATTTTGTTCAGATAATCAAATGCTTGGATAATCAAATGCCAGATAACACAGTTTATCCAGCAACGGGACCTTGCGATCCTGTTTGGATAATCTGAAACTTGGACATTTGAATGCTGGATAATTGAGGTTCTTCTGTAGTTTAAAATCAGGATGGTTTGCGACTTGGTGAAAATTTGCAGGTGATGACACTCCCATGTGTTTGTTTCTCTTGTCCTTTGAGGTGGTAGAAGCCCAGGGTTGGAAAGTGCTGGTGAATATGTTATCAAGGTCAGGAGTGCTTATTCCTGACATTTAGTGGTAAACGTGTAACCATTGAAATGGCCACTGAAAATAGTTAAAACATTGCACTCGTAATTGTTACAATCAAACCAATTTTACTTGTACAAATGTTATATGGAAAGGATAATTGGGGGAATCTCTTTTCATTCTTGCTGTGACATTGAAACAATCAGAATTAATATAATAAATTTATGAAAATCACAGAACAGATTAAATTATTTTCATAGCAGAGAGCAAACATATAAATTGTGACAAACAAGTAATTGACGATTTACATTCTTCATATACGGTGTATGTCTACCATGTAAATTTAGCAAATGCATTAAACACAAAATGCACTACAGTTTAGGAAGTTGGATTGGCAACTGACTGCTTCTAAATTGATAGATATGAAGAAGATATTGAGCTGAAAATAATCTGGAATTGACAATACAACATCAGTACAATGGCTCAGATTGTCTATTTCCTTCTCTAATTCTCCACTTCTTTAACTTTTCTAGCAATGCAAGCTTAGGAAATCTATTGGTTCTGGAAAGTATCTCAGCCCAATAACAATGTACAATTTCCCAAATCAAACAATTACTTGCGGACTGGTATATGGACTTCAATAAAATCCAGCTTGTAAAATTTGGAAATAGTGAATCACAACTGAATTAACTGCTGGTAATCCTGTAATTGTTGTGGATTTGATTTATATAATTCTGACAAACATTAAATGGCAATTAAAAACCAGAAATACAAAATTGATTTCTGCTGTCCTCACAAATAAAAAATATCATTTTTGCTCTACATAATTTGCTCTAAAATTTTATTGTGCAGTCAAATGGCACTTTGGTCTTGAATGTGGCATGAATACTTAGATCCAAATTTTGATCTTTTAAAATTTTGCCATGGAATGTGGGTATTAAAAAGGGAGGAATTCAAGTTAGTAGACGGTGTCAATCAAGAGGGCTTCTTTGTTCTAAGTGGTGTCAAGTTTCTTCAGCATCAATGGAGCTGCACTCATCAAGGCTAGTGAGCAGAACTGTACCACCCTCTTAACTTGTGCCTTAAACGAATATATGAATCATGAGCAAGAGTAGGCCACTCAGCCCTTCAAGCCTGTCCTGCCATTCAATAAGATCCTGGCCAACCTGATTTTAACCTCAACTCTGCATTCCTCATCAAGAATCTATCCACCTCTGCCTTAAAAATACTTAAAGATTCTGCATCAACTGCCTTTTGAAAAAGTGAATTTGAAAGACCCACAACTCTTTCCTCTGCTCTGTTTTAGATGGACACCCCCTTACTTTTAAAGTACGGCACTGGGCGGCACAGTGGCTCAGTGGTTAGCACTGCTGCCTCGCAGCACCAGGGTCCCAGGTTCAATTTCTGCCTCGGGCGACTGTCTGTGTGGAGTTTGCATGTTCACCTCATGTCTGCGTGGGTTTATTTCTTTAGGAGATTACAGGGTGACCTGGACAGGTTAGGTGAGTGGGCAGATGCATGGCAAATGCAGTTTAATGTGGATAAATGTATGGTTATCCACTTTGGTGGCAAGAACAGGAAGGCAGATTACTACCTTAATGGAATCAATTTAGGTAAAGGGGCAGTACAGAGAGATCTGGGTGTTCTTGTACACCAGTCAATGAAGGCAACCATGCAGGTACAGCAGGTAGTGAAGAAGGCTAATAGCATGCTGGCCTTCATAACAAGAGGAATTGAGTATAGAAGCAAAGAGGTGCTTCTGCAGCTGTACAGGGCCCTGGTGAGACCACACCAGGAGTACTGTGTGCAGTTCTGGTCTCCAAATTTGAGGAAAGAGATTCTGGCTATTGAGGGAGTGCAGCATAGGTTCACGAGGTCAATTCCTGGAATAGCGGGATTACCTTACACTGAAAGACTGAAGCAACTGGGCTTGTATACCCTTGAGTTTAGAAGATTGAGAGGGGATCTGATTGAGACATATAAGATTATGAAAGGATTGGACACTCTGGCAGCAGGAAACATGTTTCCGCTGATGGGTGAGTGCCGAACCAGAGGACACAGCTTAAAAATACTGGGCAGACCATTTAGGACAGAGATGAGCAGAAACTTCTTCACCCAGAGAGTGGTGGCTGTGTGGAATGCTCTGCCCCAGAGGGCAGTGGAGGCCCAGTCTCTGGATTTATTTAAGAAAGAGTTGGATAGAGCTCTCAAAGATTGTGGAATCAAGGGTTATGGAGATAAGGCAGGAAGAAGATACTGATTAGGAATGATCAGCCATGATCATATTGAATGGCAGTGCAGGCTCGAAGGGCTGAATGGCCTGCTCCTGCACCTATTGTCTATTGTCTATTGTCTAAACCATGACCTCTAGTTCTAGATTCTCCCGTAAGAGGAAACATCCTTTTAACATGCACCTAGTTAATTCCCCTTGAACCTCCTGTTTCAATTACTCACCTCTGATTCTTCGAAACTCCGATGGACACAGGCTACCCTGTCTAGTCTTTCCTTAATGGGAAATACGCTCATTCCAGGTATTTATTTAGTAAACATTGTCTAAAAAACTTACAGCATATAACATCCTTCTGTAACTACAGTGAGCAGTACTGCAAATGTGGTCTCACCGATGCCCTGTATAACTGAAGCATAACAACCTGACTCTTAAATTCAATTCCCTTCACAATAAACCATCATATTGTATTAGCTTTCCTGATTACTTGCTCTACCTGCAGATGAACATTTTGTGATTTATGCACTTGTAGATGATGGACAGGTATTGGGAAGACAGAAGGTGAGTTAATTGCCACAGACTTCTTAGCCTATGACCTCCTCTTGTAACTAGAGTATTTAAATGGCTGAACCAATTCAAATTCTGATTAATGGTAACCCCCAGGATGTTGATAGTTGGAAATTCAGCAATAGTAAGGCCATTGAATGTTAAGCGAAGAAGATTAGTTTCTCCCTTGTTGGAAATGGGCTTTGGTATCTGTTTGGCATGAATGTTACTCTTCACTTACAGCCTGAGCCTGGATATTGTCCAGGTCTTCTGTATTTGTACATGGTGTGCCTCAATATCTGAGGAGTAGCGAATGGTGCTGAACATTGTGCAATGATCAGTGAACATTCCCACTTCTGACCTTATGATGAAGGGAGGATAACTGATGAAGCAGCTGAAGATGTTACCCTGAGGAATTCCTGAAGTAATGTAGGAGAACTGAGAAATTTAGTCTCCAGTAAATACAAGCATCTTTCATTTTACTAGGTATGACTCCAACCAGTGGAGGGTTTTCCCCCAAATACCCATTGACTTCAATGTTTCCAAAGCTCCTTGATGGTCCTTCGTCAAATACCTCCCTGATGTCAAGGGTAGTCCATCTACAAAATACTGTGCAAAAGTTCAACAAAGCTCCTGAGATAGCACCTTCCAAATCCATGACACATACCATTTAGAAGGATATGGCAGCAAATACATAGTAACACCACCACCTGCAAGATCCCACAATTCCCTTCCAAATGACATTGTGGAGTAGGGACACCAAGTGGACTGCAGTAGTTGAAAGAGGCAGCTAACAACCACCTTCTCAATGGCAACTAGGGATATGCAATAAATGCTGGCCCAGACACCAATACCCACATCCCATGAAGAAATAACAAATTCTCAGTTCACGTCTGGACCAAGAATGTAATGAGGGCCATTGCAGAACCCAAATTGATTGTCAGTCAGCAGTGATTCCCTTGTAAGTGCATTTTTTTTAGAATTATCAACAACACTTCTTGTTTTGTGGACAGGAAATGCGTGGGCAGTTTGCCATATTGGCAGATTGATTTCAGTGCTGTAGTTGAGTGGAATACCATGGCAAGTAGTGGACTAGTTCTGGAGCAAGCTTACAATATTATTGCTGGGATGTTGTTAAGGCCTTTTGCTTTTGTACATCCAGGACCAACAACCATTTCTTGATATCATGTGGAATGAATCGAACTGGCTGAAAAATAGCATCTGTGATGCTGGGGACCTCAGGAGGAGGCTGAGATGGATCATCAATTCAGTGCTTCTGCTTGAATACATATTATGTAGGTTTCCTATATACGTAACAAAAATCAGATACAAATTAAATATGTAGAAAAAGTGTGTGTATGAAGGTTACTCATTTATATATTTTATAAAATAGTAGATCAGAGGAAATGGTAGATGCAGGTACAATACAACCTTTAAAAGACATTTGGACAGGTACATGAATAGGAATTTTATGGACAAAACACAGACAAGTGGGACCAGTTTAGTTTGAGAAACCTGGTTCGGCATTGACGAGCTGGATCAAAGGGATTGTTTCTGTGATGTATAACTCTGTGACTCTATGAGCTCTATCTGCAAAGTATGAGATAAATTTGTATAGTGCCATGCAATAAAAGTGGAATTTGACAATCCAATCACCACGCGTTAGATAGTACAGCATCTACTGCCTTACAATAAAAATTTCCAGATAGATCTGCTTGTTGTGATATGGTAGTCTTACTTCCAAACCTTTACTATCACTTAACTTTACAGTTAGAAAGCTTACCTTGCAAGAAATTAACTTTGAGGGTTTCACTTTCACCAGCAGAATTTAAAGCTACAATTTCAATTGTATCTTTCTGTACATTTGGAGCTTCACAAGAGGGTGTTGATGTTGTACATATCTCACTCCTTTCTGAATTAGAAACTGCATATACAATATATTGTGTAGCGTAAACTGACTCTGTCCATGAGATGAATAGTGTATCATTTTCCAAAGAAGCAATAGGATTGTTTGGAGAGCAAGGAACTGAAACAAACAAACAAAAAAATCACTTTATAAATCGCTGTATATAATACAAACTAAAGAAGTCAAGATGTGATCTCATACATGTTGTTTATATCCAGTAATTGACTTACTGGCTGATTTTTTGGACAATCCTGTGTCGTGAAGTGATATTTAGCAAGTTAGAACTGATAATAACTTAGAGTTTCATGACACTTTGTTAACTTAGGGAAGATTATTACTGTTTACCCAATATAAAACATGTCACGATAATGGCTTGATCTGTGCATGATATTCTTTCTGTGTAAACATCTAATATTCCAGTGAACAAAATCAGTTGATACAGTTTATGGCTTAATGATTGGAAAATGTGACTGAAGGTGATCGGGATTGGTAATTAAATATACATTTTCAGGACAATTAAGGAAGGAGAAAGGGCAGTGTGTTATTAATATAACAAAGAATCACAGCATTAGAATGCTTGGAATGAAATTGAGAAGTGGTCCAACTATAATCCTTTTGGATTGGACTATTGAATTGGCAAAGGAAACTGGGAATCTAACAGAGTGAAGAACATATTTTGGGAAGAAGAACAAGTAATGGATAAACACACTTGAAGGTTAAAGAAACCTTGGAATGGAAATAAATAATTTTGGAAGTGCAAATATATTTGATAAAACTATAAAAAAAATTAATAGAATTTTATGAAAAGGGTGTAAAACATAACAAGAAAGTTATGACAGTTCTGCAGGATCATGGTTATTATATGTAGCACAGTTCTGAAAGGACTTTAAAGCCATGGAGAATATAGAATGCATTGTCCGAGTATGATTCCCACGATGAAGAACAATAGTTACAAGGAGCAGATGACATTTTGTCCACTGGAGCAAAGAAAGCTAAGAGAAGATTTAATAGAAATGTGAAAGGTAAAAAAATGAGAAAGACTTCTTCTGTTTCTGACTGGAAAGCCTGTGAAGACTAATCATGGTTAAATTCCTTGCTACAGAAAATACATGAGACAGAGACTAATCCATCATGTGATGAAAGTGAAAATAAATATTGGAAGCAGAGGAACGTTGTAGACACAAAGCATGATCGAAGGATTGGTGTTATAATTTGGCATGCTCTGGCAGGGATGCCTAAGAATAGGGGAATTAGGGAACAGATGATGGTTGTACATTAATTAAATGATGATTGGGTGAAGACTGAGCATTGACAAGTAGTCAGTGTGTTAAAGTGTTGTGATGTGAGAATTGGAATCCTCAACGAATTTTGTATGTTTTAATAAGGTTGCTTCCCATTTTTCTTTATTCCAATGAGTGCAGGCCCAATCTACTGAATTTCTCCTGATAAGACAGTCCCTTCATACCTGGTATTAGCTGAATAGAAAAGTATATACTTGGACTCTATTTAATCAACATTTTAAAATTGGAGGCAGAGGATGGTCAGCAAGTCAAAGATTGAAAACTAAGCATTTTCTGTTAAACCTAAAGGTTTCTCACTGAATGGTGGAACAGACTCGATGGGCTGAATGGTCTACTTTTGCTCCTATGGTGAAAGTGAGAATTACAGATGCTGGAGATTAGAGTCGAAAGTGTGTTGCTAGAAAAGCACAGCAGGTCAGGCAGCATCTGAGGAGCAGGAAAATTGACATTTCGGGCAAAAGCCCTTCATCAGGAATTAAACACTAGAATTGCTTCTATGTCTAATGAAGAGATATGCGATCATATATATCATTTTCTGAGTTTCCTTTTTAAAATAGTGACATAAGAGGTTGGTGACTTTTGTGAAAAGTTTATAAAATAAACTAGGTCAGACTGTCTTTGCTTAGCAATGACCTAATCCAGTATGTATCAGAGAACAGGAAACTCCTGGAATGTCAATGGAAGATTGTTCATACTGTGTTGCTTATGACAGAGTGGTGTCAACATTGAAGACCATTAGCTTGCTTTTGGTTCAGGATAACAAGAATTAATTTTAATTTAGGAATTGGAGAGCATCAGCTTAATTTAAATTCTAATTTAAAGTAATTTAATCTGGATTTGCATTGCTGTCGAGTGGTGATGCTGGGAAATAAAGTGAGACTTTGATATGATGGGTGGCTTTCAAGAAAGCTTCTTCTAACTGTGTTCCATATCGAAATAATTCATTTTTGTTTGTTTACATCTTTTGTGTACTTAACTTAAACCATAAGACATAGGAGTAGAAATAGGCCATTTCAACCCATCTAGTTTGCTTTGCCATTCAATAAGACTATGGCTGATCCAATAATCCTCAACTCCACTTTTCTGCCTATTCCCCATTACCCATGTTTCCATACAGATTAAAAATCTGTCTACTTCAGTTCTGAATATACTTAATGATTCAGCCTCAACAGCCCTCTGTGGTAAAGAATTCCACAGATTCACAACCTTCCGAGAGGGAAGAAATTCCTCCTCATCTCTTTTTTAAATGTGCCCCCTTATTCTGAGATTATACCCCCGTTCCTAGACTCTCCCATGGAGGCAAACTACCTCTCCGCATCTACCCTGTCAAATCCTGAAAGAATTTTGTATGTTTCAATAAGGTTGCTTCCCATACTTCTTTATTCCAATGAATTCAGGCCCAACCTACTCAATTTCTCCTGATAAGATAGTCCCTTCATACCTAGTAATAGCTGAATGAACCTTCTCTGGACTGTCTCCAATGCTGATATATCTTTCCTTAGATAAGGAACCCAAAATGGTTCACAGTATCCTTGCTGTGGTCTGAATAGTGCTTTGTACAATTTTAGCAAACCTCCCTATTTTATGTTCCATTTTCTTTGAAATAAAGGCTAACATTACCTTCCCTACTGCCTGCTCAACTTGAATGCTAGCTTTTTGTGATTCATATATAAGGACTTCCAAATCCCTCTGTCCTGTTGCTTTCTGGAGTTTTTCTCCATTTAACTAATATTCAGCCCTTCTACACTTCCTGCCAAAGTGCATGACCTTACATTTTCCTACATTATATTCCATCTGCCACGTTTTTGCCTACCCACTTAACCTGTGCATGTTCCTCTGCAGACTCTTTGTGGCATCCTCACCACTTGCAGTCCTATCTATTTTTGTATCATCTGCAAACTTAGTGATTGTACATTAGCATTTCTCAACCAAATCGTTAATTTCTCTTCTGTTGCACATGAAACTCTGCAACCTTGTGTAACTATGTGTCAGTGAATGAACATATACATGTTTTTTATATATATATATATATATATATATATATAATATATATATCCTGTAGTACCATCATCTGAGAACAAAATATTAACAAAATATTGAATGGGAGGAAGACTACATAGAGACAGTTGAAACCAAAGTTAAAATATTGGAAAGCTAATACCTGCACCTTTCATCTGAATATGGACATTATGGCTTGTGGAAGAATAGATTAATGATGAAGCCTGCATTACATCTTTACTGACGAGAAATAAAGGTGTGGCCATGAAAAAAAGCAGGAATGGAAGTAATTTTTTTCAGAATTAGAGATCAATGATTTAAACATAGATGAAGGTTTGAAAAAAATATGTTAAAAAAATAATTTATTAACTTCTCATGAGGTGTGATCCAATTCTGATAAATTCAGGAAGAGTGAAGATAGTTCACACAACTAGAGAAATTCCATCTGGAAATTCCCCAATCTGTGCTGGCATTTAATTTATTAGACTGCACCAAAATATCATGTTTAGACAAACTTCTAGTTTTGAGAAGACTTAAATTTGCAGAAGGATACACAGCTAGAATAAATATCAGAGGCACTACCAAACTTTGTTGGAAAGCATTCATTTCCAGCCATGTTTATGGAACAAAGGGGACAATTGAAGATGGAAAAGAAAATGTTAATAGCTTGGTGAGACCATCTAATGTGTCCCCCTGTACAAGATGTCATATACATGGACTTTAGTAAGGCATTTGATAAGGTTCCCCATGGTAAACTAATGGAGAGAGTGAAGTCACATTGTGTGCAGTGTGTTCTTGCTACGTGGATAAAGAACTGGTTGAGCAACAGGAGACAGAGAATAGTAGTTGAAGGGAGTTTCTCGAAATAGAGAAAGGTGACCAGTGGTATTCCACAGGGATCAGTGCAGGGGCCACTGTTGTTTTTCGTATACATACATAATCTGGAAGAGGACATTGTTGGTCTTATCAGTAAGTTTGCAGATGACACGAAGATTGGTGGAGTAGCAGAAAGCATAGAGGACTGTCAAAGATTACAGGAGAATATAGATAGACTGGAGAGTTGGGCAGAGAAGTCGAAGATGGAGTTCAATCCAGGCAAATGTGAGGTGATGCATTTTGGGAAGTCTAATTCTAGATGCAACTATACTGTAAACGGAAGAATCTTGGGCAAAGTTGATGGGCAGAGAGATCTGGGAGTTCAGGTACATTATACCCTGAAGGTGACTGCACAGGTGAATAGAGTGGTCAAGAAGGCATATAGTATGCTTGCCTTCATCAGACAGGCTATTGAGTATAAGAGCTGGCAGGTCATGCTCAAATTGTACAAGACTTTGGTTCAGCCACATTTAGAATACTGTATACAGTTCTGGTTGCCATATTACCAAAAGGATGTGGATGCTTTGGACAGGGTGCAGAGAAGGTTTACGAGGATGTTGTCTGGTATGGAAGGTGCTAGCTATGAAGACAGGTTGAGTAGGTTAGGATTGTTTTATTAGATAAAAGGAGATTGAGGGGGTCCTGATTGAGGTCTACAAAATCATGAAGGGTATAGACAGGGTGGATAGAGGTATGCTTTTTCCCAGGGTGAGGGATTCAATAACAAGAATTTTAACTAAGAGAAATGAAGAAAGAAATGCTATGAGTATTTTGAAAAGTGAAGATAATTTAAGATTTTCAATGAAATAACTAATCCAAGACTTATTGGAGTGTATTCATTGGTGATTCAGGTGTAATTGTAAGTGCCATTACATCACGTACTGCCCCAAATAGAGATTCAAAGCTAAACAATGAAATGGAAGATTCAGAAGAAGATGTTGACAAGGGTATTTTTTGTATTGACAGAAGGTTTTAGTCCAGTGATGAATGTATTGAGAGCATAACCATTCAATTATGCAGTATTAGGCAGTAGATATATGTCTAAAGTGTGTGGAATAAATTGATTGAAATGCTTAGACTCTCTGAATAATAATGATTGGAATACAGTTAAGGAATTTCTGAGTTCTACTTGTTTCAGATTTAGGGATGATAACATCCTTAAAAAGTATAGCCATTTCTTATAAATTAGTCAGAGTCTTAGGCCATGGAAAGAGGCCCTTCAATCCATTATGTCTATGCTGGTCATTAAGCTCCTATCTACTCTCATCTCCTTTACCAGCATTTGGCCCATAGCTTTGTATGCCAAGGCACTTCAAGTGATCATCTAAAGAATTCTTAAATGTGGAGATGGTTTCCCCTCTACCAACTTTTGACTGAGTTCAAGATCTTCTTCCTTAAATCCCCTCTCAGCCTCCTGTTCTTTACCTTAAATTTATGCCCCCTGGTTATTGATCCCTTATTAAAGGGAAACATTTCTTCATGTCTTCTTTAAAGACTTTCATCCCCACATCTAGTTTGATACACCAATGCAATACTGAAAGAGTGCTTCGTTGTGAGAAGTGCTTTGAGCAAGTCCCTTGAACCAAGCACTTTCAGTCCTATCAGTTGAAGAAATCCAGTGGTACCACTTTGATTACCAGAGAAGCTCTCCCATACCTCTTGACCATTGTCTATCCTTCAGCCAACACCCAAAATAAGATTATCTGACTGTTGTCACATTGATGTTCATGGCACCCTGCAGTGGACAAACAGATTGCCACCTTTTTTATGTTACAGCAATGTCTACAATTCAGAACTAGATCATTGGCTGTAAAACACTATGGGATGTCCAAGAGTATGAAAGGTATAAATGCAAGTTTGTCCTTCTTTCACTTTGTTTGATAAGGATTTAGATCTTTATTTAAAACACAGCAACATTTAAACAAATGGAGTGAACAGATGGCATGTCTAGAAAGGTATTGGGAAACATATATTGAGACAAGTTTGATGGAATGACCTGGTGCTATGATATAATACTGAGTGACTCTAGTTCCATTATGAAAGGATTTTAATAAAGTACATATTAGATTATATGATGGTTATTTATTTTCAAATAACAATCGTTTTAAAGCTCAAAGAAAGTAGAATGCTAGGACTTAATTCCCAGTGATGGCTATGTTTTATATTTAGGAAGTTGTGATTTTTTTAATGATTTGTGATTCTGTTACTTACCAGTGAAACCAGTTGAAGGATTGCTTGGACTGCTGATTCCTGTAGGATTTCTTGCAGTGACAGAAATTTTGTATGTGGAACTGCAAGGAACGGGGAATTGGAAGAAAGTTCTGGCTGTCCAATATGAACGTAAGCTATACAAGGAGAATGGATCTTTTTCAATTTGTCCCTCTACATCTACTTCAAAGTCTTCTGCACAGTGACTGCTATTCCAGGAGACTTCTACGTCTTGTACATCATTATTGGCAGGGCTTAGTAAAACTTGAATGCCTTCTGGTATGCATGGTACTATGTAACATAAAGGATTAAATTACAGAATAAAATTAATTAAACAATCAATCTAGATTATATTTTCTTCAGATTACTAATCATGCATCAAATCTGAATTTATATAAAGCAAACTATAATTTGAACTTTTAATGACAAGCATTTTTTGCATAAAGTAGCATTTTTATAAAATAATGCTACAGTTAAGTTCAAGCAATATAATAATTGGTATTAGTAGAATGTTTACCTGTATCAACTTCATAAGAAGAATTAAGCATACTTGTGCAAATTCCATCATAAGCATAAACATAAATGTTGTACTTGGTGGCACACCTCAGATTTTGAATGTAACAGCTTGTGTTTGTTGTGTCACAATGAAGTAGATCTTCATCACTGGCATTTACAAATGCCATATAGGATATTGCAGTATCGCTATGACCCCATGACAGTAACATTGAGTCATTTGCACAGTCCACATCAACTTCAAGATATTCTGGAGTGCATGGTACTGGAAAATTGGAAAAGATTTGTTATTTCTTGAGAAAAAGCGAGCCACTGTAAATAGTGCCATAGCACAAGTCATAAGCCTATAATGATCAATTTTTACTTAAACTAAATCTTAGATTAATGATGCAGCTTACAGATATTTATGAATGCAATGCAATACTTTAATAAATTAGTGATCTAATTTCCTATTAAACAAGTAAAATAATTCTAAGTTTCTTTCAAAATTTGATTATTATGAATGAAAATGGTGGCTGGCAGCTATTTTTCTCTTTTCCTCTTTGTGACTTCAGAAATACCAATGGCCGAACATTGGTCTATAACATTGCACATGTTCACATTATCCACATAATTAACGAGTAGCTTAACTGGTTAAAGATGACACAACATTCTTGAATTTGGAATGCCCTAAAAGAAACATTGAAATATGAGGTGGAATTTTCTCCTTCCTGGTGTAGTGAAAGCAATAGAAAAATGTTTGGAAAATATAGCGAGATTGTAAAATCAGAATCTCAATGTGAGGAAAAAGAGTTCTGATTTTCTCTTTAAGTTTTAAGTGACAGCCTCAGAATTCTGCTACTTAGCAAGGTTATCCTACTTTATGCATTTACAGCTCACTAGTAACCCATTCCACCTCATTTGCGCGCCATTTCCTATTCTTGGTTGTAAAAGGGGGAGATGGGTTTGATAGGGTTCCTGATTCCTGATGAAGGGCTTTTGCCCGAAATGTCGATTTTCCTGCTCCTTTGATGCTGCCTGACCTGCTGTATTTTTCCAGCACCACTCTAATCTAAACCCCAAATTTCCTGTTCTTGCCAATCCATCATAAAAATATTACTATTTCCCTTCCCATTTCTATCGAACTAATAGAGCTTCCTTTCCCATGATGAATGCAACTCAAAATTACAAATGTGCATATCACAGCCATCAGAGGAGAACTAGCATTGTGCTTCAAAATGAAATGCCAATGAAATTGTAATTATTCTCTTAATTCCTGCTTTACAGTTTGTGTCTCCCTGCTCGCAGATATTACTGATATCTGTCTTCAATACTGCTTTGTGTCAACTGGCCAAAATACTGGTGAAAGCCATTCTCATACCACTCACAGCAAAATCTACACCAAAATCTTGTGTCCTCTATTAATATATATTAATGTGATAAATATTGCAAAGCTTTCACTTATGGAGGATAACTTTTTTTATTAAAAACATTAAGTTTTCATTATTAGTTCAAATAACAGAATAACGCTATCCAAGTAGAGCCAGTTACCTGCTTGCAAACTCTTTGCTGAACTTTCTGAACTGTTACACATCTCATTAACGGCTACTACTGTTAAGTTGTACAACTGCCCACATTGTAAGTCAAAGATTTCACAGGTTTCATCTCTTGCACTGCATGAATGTGTATCACTCTCAATTCCCACTGCAGTTGCAATATAGAAATTGCTCCCATTGTTCAGCTCCCATGATACCATTGCAGTATTTGCATCACAATCCACATAGGCAGAAATTATCTCTGAGATGCATGGTGCTGTAATTATTTGGAAGGAGAAAGACACGTTTAACATTATTCATCACAAAATTCTTAGAGAAATTAGAACTCTGATAATATTGCGATAATGTAAATGATCATCTAAAAATGTTAATTCAAATGAATTTTTAAAGAGTAAAATAAATCTTACATACTTGCACATTATTCATAACTTGCTGCCACAGAAATTGTAAATACCTGAATATTTTATTGCACTTTTACATCTGACATGAATTTTCATCTACCTCATTTCCTGGTACATTTGCATTATGTTACACTGACATTGGCATTTTTAAAACATCTTTGGAAGATTTAAAGGAGAATGCTAGATATTAAAAAGTTTAATGGTAAATCAGGAATCATACTAAAATCTAAAGCTGAAATGAACGTTAATCAAAACGAGAGACTGAAGGAAATATGGACTGGCAGCAAGACAGATTTTTTTTAGATTAGATTCCCTACAGTGTGGAATTAGGCCCTTCGGCCCAACAAGGACCTACACACTAACCCTCCGAAGAGCAACCCACCCAGACCCATTCTCCCTGACTAATGCACCTAACACTATGGGCAATTTAGCATGGCCAATTCACCTAACCTGCACATCGTTGGACTGTGGGAGGAAACCGGAGCACCCGGAAGAAACCCACGCAGACATGGGTAGAATTTGAAGAAATGTTTTAATCATGTAGATAGAAGTACTCGATTAGACTATTAAAGGACTTGTGGTGTAGAAATAAAATCATTTAATAGTGGAAATGTAAGATGGTGTTTTTAATGAGTCTTCACAAAGACTACCTGATGGAATTATTTTTAGCTCAGAAATCAACAAGATCTGGAAAGTACACTTTTACTTTCCCGTCAACACTTACAAAATATTTAAATGTAAGAATGTTTCCCCTAGTTTCATGGGTAATAAGTCAAAGGAAGATTGGATGATTCCCTGAAGTTTACAATTTCCCTTGAAACTTATACAGGACATTTGAGAAAGTCTATATTAGTAATAGATGTGACAATGAAGGGCCTTTTGTTTGCTTTTTTAAAACCTAAAAGTAGAATGGGTTCTAGTTTATGTAAATTTAAAATAGTTGCTATGAAGAGATGTGTTCTTTGCCTTAAAGCCATACACCTAGCCATTTAAGTTTTCTTTTGATGAACGTGATTTAGCTTAAGAAGTGAGGTGAAATGATAATAGTTTGTGTCATGCTCTTTTTCAAGTGTGTGATTTTTGGAAGAATGCAGTACTTGAGTACTTTTTATTCTTTTCCAAACAGTTAATGTGAATTGCAGACATTGTAAGAATAAAAGGGTTGAGATTCCAGAAGAGGTGTATTCACAATCTCAAAACTGAAAACATAGGAGAGCAAATAGAACTTTCAATCACAAAAGCAAAATGCCATGAATACTGGAAATCTAAAACAACAGAAAATGCAATAATTATTCAGCAGGTCAGGCAGCATCCATGAGGAGAAAAATAGTGGTAATGTTTTAGACATAAATTCAGAATTTGGGAAAATATTACCACTCTTAAGTAGGAGATGTTAAAAATACTAACACATTACACAAAAACGATTAGAACACCAAAGGCTGTTCCAGTGAAATTGGGGAAAGTACTTTAAATGAAATCAAAATACAGGGTTGTCAGACCAAAGATGTCAACAACATAGATGATAATTCCAATTGTGAAATCACTGCCAGAAGTCTTTCAATATGAATTTAATTTGCACCAGGCATAATATCTGAATGAAATTTTCAGAATTAAGAAAATAAAATGTAGAGAGTGATACCTGCATGTATATTCACCACTGCACTCTGGGGGCTTTTGCAGAAGTTGTCCGCTGCTAGAACAGAGATTGTGTAATATTCACCACACTGCAGGTCTGGGATTTGAGCCTTTGTGTCACTAGTGTTGAATAAAGCAGTGATCTTTTCACTGTCTCGAGCAGTCACAATGTAAAACTTTGCTCCATCTGTGTTATCCCATGAGAAAGATACAGCATTTGAATCACAATTCAGCTCAGCTTTTAGATTCTCAGGAATACATGGTGCTGGTGAGAAAATACAAATAATGTTCAAACCACATTCTTCATCCTGTAAACGCTTGGAACAAATAAATATAAATTTATTCCCATAGATTTTATTATTGGATATTATGCAAGAATTAACAGCATTACCAGTTTGAGTTTGTACAGAAGTACTTGAAATGCCATTCCGACTATAGCTCATTGTTGTTACAGTTATGTTATAGGGCTGTCCACAGTGTAAATCCTGAATTTCATAGCGTGTCTCTGTTGTGTTGTGTGAGTGTGTATCTCCATCACTGCCTTCTGCAGTTACCTCGTAAGAGACCGCTCCATCTGTCTGACCCCATGATACCACTGCTCTATTAGAATTACAGTCCACGTTCACAATGACTTCATCAGGGGCACACGGAGCTGTGGAAAAGGTGAAGTGAACATTGATGTCCAAAGAGGTTATGTTAAAAAAAGCCTTATAGTTAAATGACCCTTGCCAAACTTAAATATCATCATTAAAGCTGCCAGCACTATACCCACATTGTAATCACACAAAATGCAGATGTTGTGTTTTAGGGCAACCAAATTTAAGCTCAAGATTCTGGGCCATTGTGGTCTGTCCCCACTTTTACTGCTAAGTTTTCCAATTTTTTTCCTTAATTTTAATCTTATGGATTAATGATAACAGACAAATGGTTGAACACAACGATGCTGATTGCAAAATCCTCAGTTTCTTTCTGGTAATCATCATGAGTGAAGGTTGCTGAGGTGCAGCCTGAATGGGGATGTAATCAGTGAAGCATCAGATGCAGTGCTTCCACTTTCTACATGAGCATCCTCCAACCCCTCTGCAGAACGGCAGCTCCAGGGTAGCAGATTGGCACATGTACTGTTCAGTGAAGTTGGCAGGACAGTAGTTTTGTGTCCCACTTTACTTTTGGCTTCTGAAAGGTGGCTAATTAAGCTGACATGGTGGTGGCTGTAACTGTCAGGGCCTCACTTCATATTAATACAAGACAGCTTTGTTTTGTAGCTACTAATTGTCATTACCTCTGTCTGTTCACCATTAAAATAAGGAGGTCAGAAATTCATCAGACTTGGTTAGACATTATACTGAGGTTGAACTGTTCGTCCGTATGCTGTCTTGCCAATAAAACTTTAAACATGCATCTGTCACATCGGTTTTGGTTGAAAGATCTCACAGCACTAGTTTTTGAAGAGTTGCAAATTGTTTCATTTGGGAGCTTTCTTACTAACATTGTTTCAATAGGTTAATTTGATTTAATTGTTTCTCTCAGAGATCCTTGATTTTCAGAGATCCATCAGTGACTGTGTATTGAGTTATAGACCTAAGCTCTGGAATTACTTCTCTAAACATTTTGGCTTCCCTAGATCTTTCTGCTCCTTTAAAAGGCAGTTTAAAAACTATTTTATCAGCAAACCCTTGACAGTAAACCCATTACATCTTCTTGGCTGGGTGTCACATTTGTTGCATACTGTTCCATTATGTCCTATGGGAAGTTTAATGTTAATGGTGCACTGTATGTTCAAACTATTGGTGTTTGGGAGACTGTGTTGTGATCAATCTGATTGCTCTGTTTACATATATGACACTGAGGACCACTGTTCAAAAACAATCCCTTTATGACAAAGTGTTTGAAAGTAACTAAAAGTGTTTTATGAAGGCAAAAGTTATTGCCTTTCTATATTACCTGTCCAAATTTCATAACTGGAGCTTTGGATGCTGCTGCAATTGTTACCAAACGCACGGACAGAGATGTTGTATATTTGGCTGCAGTGGAGATCTGGGATGAAACAATTTGTTTCAGATGTACTGCAGGTAGCTGTGTGTCCATCACTCCCCTCGGCTGTTGCAGTGTATGAGACTGTGAGATTGCTTGGCTCCCACGTTACAGAGGCTGTGACAGCGTCAATATCAACTTGTATATTCTGAGGGGGGCAGGGTGCTATTGAAGGAGGATAGAGAAATGAAAAGTCACAAATTAGTGATATGAGTAAAAAGGTCTAATTGTTCCCTGGCTCTGAATCGCAATAAATAGCCACCTACTGGAGATTGTCCAGAGAATTCAAGATGAACTATAAATTGTGTTTGGGTCATTTGTATACAGGTTTCTAAAGAAGTTGAGAGGAAAAGAAAGAAAAACAAGAGAGCCCAGTGGTCATTCATGAGATGTTCTAAAGCTGGTGGTCACAAATTCAGAGACTGGAGCATTTAAACTCACAGCTCACAACAGCACTTGCCACTGTATCAGTTTAACATTTCCCACACATTTGAAAGTTCTGTACGGAGATCCAAGATGGCGGCGACTCAGCAAGTCTGAGTCTATAGTGCTCCTCCCAAGACCTAGGCAAAGTGGGCCACCCTCCTCCTCCACACTCATCAAATCAATTAAAAATAGTTTTTACTTAATGTAATTAGTGGTTTAGTACTAAATTTATACAGTTCAGTCTCCTGTAAAAATGACTAGGGGGAAAGGAGCCCGCAGTTCTCAGCAGGCAGGAGCCCCTCCCCCACCCTCCCCAGCTGCAGCAGAGGCGTCCGCAGCTGCCCCGGGGGACTTACCTTTGGTGGCCTGCCTCGCAGAAATAATTTCCAAACTTGATGCGAAGATCGATGCTTTCATAGAAGAGTCCCAAAGTCGGTGGAACTCATTCTTGGCCGCGCGACAAAAGCACAGCCGAGACATCGAAGAAATTGAATGCAGAGTCGGAGGGGCGGAGCTAAAGGCTGCGACCTCCGAGGCCATTGCAGAATCAGCCGTGGATCGGGTCCGGACTCTCGAGCAGCAAGTCCGGACCTTAGAGAATTACACTGACAACCTCGAGAATCGAGGTCGTCGAAAAAATATTCGTTTGCTGGGCCTTCCCAAACAGGAAGAGGGCGGCCAGCTTACAAGGTTCATTGAACAGTGGCTTCCGCAGTTATTGAATCTGGAGGCTGGATCAGGCCAGGTAAGGGTAGAATGGGCCTACCGGGTTGCAATACATGGGCTCAGCTTGAACCAGCGCCCCTGCCCGGTCCTGTTCCAGCTGCAGAGCTATAAGGTGAGGCAGATGCTACTGGAAGCCTCCAGAAATCTTGGGAAAGATCCCCAAGCCATGACTTATAAATGATCCAAGATTATGTTATTTCAGGACTTTTCCCCAGCTTTGGTCCAAAAGAGGAAGGCGTTTGATGAAGCAAAGAAGCGTTTAAGGGATTTAAACATTCAATACTCCTTGCGCTACCCAGCTATACTACACTTTAGCCATGAAGGGTCCATGTATAACTTCGGATCACCGGAGAAGGCCAAGGAACGTTTGGACTCTCTTCGACAAATTATAAGAGTTAATTGATGTTGTTTTGCCCTACCCCAACCCCGGTTTACCCCCCTTTTTTTTCCTTTCATTATCTTACTGTTTAATATTATCTCCGGGGGTTGGGAAGAAGGGTTTATTTATTCATTCTTTACTTAGTGATTTCCTTTTCCCTCCTTTTTCTTAATATATATATAGGCCAGGGGGTCTAGTTAATGTAGATGGGGGGAAGGTGGCTACCGTATCTTATTTTATCTTTGTCCTTGGAGCGGGGTTGTTTTCCCCTGTGATTTTGTATTAATATATTTAATTATTATTTGCTGAGACAGTAATTTTATAGTCATATATGTTCATATATGGTATTAACATTACCAAATATATCCAGGTGTTGGTGTGGGTGGGGGGAGGTGGGGGATAGGGTACTCACTGTTAGTTCTAGTGCAGTAGTATACTTGAATTTTCTTTATCCTATCATGGGGTGCCTGGGTCAAGGGTAGGGCACTGGTTGGGAGAGGCTATGATGGGTTTTTTTGGAAAGGAAGTGATGCCCCCTGGGAATAAGGGGGAACATCTCCATTTAAATACATTTTATACTTTTTTTACTATTTAGAAATAGTTTTTTTTATTATAATGGTCTGAATGTACTAAAGAGCTTTTATTTTCGTGAATTTTATATGCTCTATGCTTGGGATGTTTTGGATAAATACGGGTTTTGTTGTGATGTGATGTTAACACATTCCGAATATGTATTTCACTGCTCAATTTATGTGTTATCCGTTGGAATTTTTTTTTCTCTTGAATAATGTAAGAATTTTAATGATACACTCTGGTTAGTTGTAAGTTAGATGAGTAGTTAGTTGAGTTTTGCTTTTTTTTTTCTCTTGGTATTTCTTTTTTTCTTGTTTGATAGATTTTGGTTATCATTTATTTCAGATTCAACTGTATATCAGTGTTTATGCTTGGGTCTTTTTTTTAGTTTTCTTTTGTAAACTTGTTAAAACATGTTAAAATTTTCAATAAAACTATCTTTTAAAAAAAAAGAAAGTTCTGTACAACGTTTACCTGTTTCAGTTTCAAAAATGGAAGTGTTTACACTCTGACAAGAACCATCCATTGCTTTGACAGTGATCAAATACATTTGACTGCAGTGCAGGTCCACAAATTCACAGCTTGTCTCTGTTGTGTTACACTGTGTTACATGTCCAGCTTCTCCGTTTGCAATTGTCACGTACCACAGTGCACCATCACTCTTCTCCCAGGTCACCATCATATTCTTGGTCTCACAGTTTAGTTTGGTGTCAATATTCTGAGGTGCACATGGGGCTGCAAAATACGGAAACACAAACTAGCTGTGGATGGGCAAAATACTGCAACATTTCTGTGTTTCTGTTGTTAGACTTTAGGCAGTTGTACTTACATTATTTAATACTGAATGACAACGTGAAAAGTTGCTGATGGAATGCACTAAATAATCCCTCCAGGCCAAGTCCCTTTGTTGGCTGTCTGCATCTGTCAACTGCAGTCATTAATTTATATGTACATTGTGATTCCTTATCCTAAAAATTGATGTAAGTAGCTTCTGAATTTAATGAAGATTTGTATCACTCAAAACACCAACATTTCCCAAATCTAATATAACGTTACTTCAATTCTTGATCAGTAGCTAACTTTCCTATTCCAGTTTATAAAGGGGCAAGTTCTTTGCAAGAAGTATTTTTAAAGCGCCTCAGACCCTCAATTAAGAAACATCTGATTTTGTATCAAAGACTTACCAGTACTTAATTTAAATACAGAGCTTTCTGAAGCATCGCATACACCATCCAATGCTGTGAGAGTTACATTGTACATCTGTCCACAGTGTAGACTGGTTATTTGACACTGTCTGTTGGCTGTATCACATGATGCTGTGTGGCCATCACTTGCTTCTGCTGTTGCAGAGTATGACACTGCACCTTTAATGTGGGCCCATGACACAGAAGCATCGTTTGTGTTACAGTCCAGCTGCACATCGAGATTCTGTGGGATGCACGATACTGAAAAGAACAAAAATACTTGAAACAGCACTTGCCCAGGAGCTGCTTTTATCTGTAGAATTATCTTATAACTGATGTAAATGTATCTGAGATTTTCTTTGGAGAACAGTAATTTGGACAGCACAATCATCAGTGTAAGTGAGATTGATGAAGTTCTCTTTCAGTTACCTGTTTTCATGGTGATAGAAGGACTTTCAGCAGAGTCACAATAATTATCATGTGCACGGACTGTGATGGTGTAAGTCTCTCCACAGTTTAGCTCAGTGATATCACACATTGTTTGATTAGCACTGCATTGTTGGACATTGCTCCCTTGTGCAGTCGCAATGTATGAAATTGCACCTTCACTTAACTCCCATGAGACTGACGTATATCCAGCATCACAGTTCATATGAGCATCAACATTCTGTGGCGTACATGGCACTGCAAAACAATCATTTGTAAATATTACCTCCTGGAGAAGTAGTGAGTCACAAAACCATCTATAAGGTGCAAAAACCTTAATTTTCCAACTAATCTGTAATGTTAATACATTTTTTGTCTGTACTGTTTTGATTGGCCAATTTATGGGGTACAATGATAGTTTCCTTTGATGCCAATGCCTTGTTATACCCAGGTTTAAAAATATTTAACGCACCGATTGTCAGAACCACCAGCCCTCCCCCCCCCCCCATCCTGGGTACAGAGAACAGACTTTCACAGAACAATATTAGCAAACAAACTGCTCTACTACAGAGGTGGGGTTGGGCAGAGGATGGATGTCCTGGCAGAGAATGAAGTAAGTGTGGTTGTACATCAGGGAGGAGCAGTAAGGAATGAGAGGTGGAAATACAATGGAATGCGGTTTTTGCTTTGGAAGAAGAGGTGGCATTATGACTTCAGGAAATATAGTTGCAGTAAAGAAATTAATTCTACTGCAAATGTTTTCTCTTTATCCATTTTCAAATTCTGCATTGTAAATTCTTGCCCAGAATTACCTGTTTTAATTGTAACAGCGGAGCTTTGAGAGCTGTTACATTCCATGCGGATTGCCTGTACAGTTAAATAATAGTTGAATCCACAATACACATCAGAGATCTCACATTCAGTCCCAGTAGTGTAGCATGATGCCCAATGGTCATTGTTTCCTTGTGCTGTTACAAGGTAGGACTCTGTACCATTGCTGGGATCCCAAAACACTGACACATTATTACTTTCACAATTGATGTGAGCAACTACCTTCTGTGGGACACAAGGCACTGCAAACAGAAGAATCCTTGAATTGAAATAGGTTCAATGCAATCTAGATATAACCAAAAGTTACATAATATTGAAAACTAACTAATGTGGGAAAATGTGGCATACAATTTGTGCAACAAGTACTCTCAGAAGAATATGATAAAATGTAAATAAATTGTTTTTAGCGCTGTTCAAAGGTTAAATGGTGTCTGTGGTAACTCTTAAAACTCTCTTGTAATGACCCAATCACCTATTGCCTATTATATTGATGCTTATGGTAATTCATCTTGTGGCCAACCCAATTGTCAGAGAGTTTGAGTCCTTCTATTTTTCATATTAATGCCTAAGAGAAACACACAGCTAAATCAACAACTGACTATAAAATTCAACTGAAAAATATGTTTCAATGAATGCTAAAACAATGCTGAAAGGGAGCCCAAAAATAGAAAATGTGGATAAAAGGCACTGGTTCTGAATGTATTCAGATGTCTAAATGCCAGCTGGGTAAAGACTCTAATTTCTAGTAATGTACTGAATTCCAGACAGTTTTATATCTTAATATGAGATATACAACATGCATGAGAGGCAACATAATTAGTGTTAAATATCTTAACATGTAAAATATGTTGTAGAATTTGTAAATGAACAGTTCAATAACATTATGTGATTTCTAAATGTTCTTGACTTTGGTGGACTATGGTCTGTTAATATTCATAGGAATATAAAAAAGGTTTTACCTGTTTGAATTTCGAAAGATGGACTTGGTAAACTGGTACAACTCCCATCCATTGCTAATATCATTATACTGTATATCTGACCACATGGGAGATCTATGATCTCACACTCTAGTTCTTCTGTTGCATTGCAGGAATACCAATCTCCTTCCATTCCTTCTGCAATTGCAATGTAGCTTACTGCACCATTACTTGGTTCCCATGATACCGATGCTGTGTGTGTTGCACACTCCAAAGAAGCACTTACAGTCTGTGGACTGCAAGGTGCTGAAGATTATCAGAGAAATAAGATGGAAAGAGACAATCACCTTTTTAGTTAAATTTCACAATATGAGTTTGTTAGAAGTATTCTAAAATAATTCTCCTAGCTCCAATGGAAAAGAGCCATGTGCAGGATCAGTGAAACTCTAAAACTTAAAATATCTTATCTGGTTCATGTATAAAATATGTGATAATCATTTCATACGCCAGAGCTCACCTTGTTACATCCCGTTGTTTCTACAATTTTTGAATAGAAATAAACTTTGTTGGAACTTTAATGCCAGTTGTGGAAAAGTTATTAGATTCCATGTCTGGAGATAATATTAGTGAATATTTTTGAAATAATAGGTTAATTACGGACCATTAACTTGGATTTGGTAAAGACATTTTAATGCTTAATTATTTTAATTATTAGATAAAGGAAATGTAATGACTGTGGAGTGTGCAGATTTTTGGAAGGTGCTCGATAATGTGTCCAACAGAGGTTAGTAAACTGATCCATATGGTATAAAAGGAAATGAAGCAATATGAACAGAAAGTTTACAAAAGTGACAAGATTGGATGTAATGCTAGTTTTAGACCCCTGCTGATTTGATTCTCCATTTAAGTAAATCGAGTAATCTGGGATGGGCTATAAAATTAGCACAAATGCTGAAATACCTGGAGAACCTCAGCGGGTCTGATGTTGAATGGTGACAGTGGACAGAAGGGAGGTCTCCTTTTGCCATCTCTGGGAAACAAGACCTCCCACAATTCCTGAAGGGACTCTGGCACACACAGGCTGTCTGGAGGAAAATATCGAACAGTGAGACCATTCCTTGTCTTTGGTCAGCTATTGTGCATGAGACAGCAGCAGCTCCAGGGATCAACAAATTGAACAGGGCACAAAATATGAGATTTGGCAAACAGTTAGTAAAACTCTTAGGGACTCCAGCAAGATGTATGTTGGCTAGAAGGGAAATTGTGTGTCATAAAATATGGAAGAGTAGTGAGGTGATATATCTTAAGAGGATAAATAAGTATTGACAGTACACACTTAACAGAAACTATTGAAAGATTTGGTTTAATAGAGGAGCTGTGGCATTATTGGTGTAGATTGTATTGAATGTCAATACAGTACATTATTGTACGATATGTTAATTAAAGTTGCAAGAGCATTGCTGCGTTTGTTAAATTAGATACTATATAAATCAATAAATCAAGGAATTACCTGTTTGAATTTCAACAATTGAACTCTGAGATTGGTTGCATGTGCTGTCAGATGCTATGACATACACAGAATATAACTGGCCACAAAGTAACACGGGTGTTCGACACCATGTTTCTGATGTGCTGCATGATGTGATGTTGCCATCAGGTCCTTCAGCAATGGCAGTGTACCACAGAGCACCACTGCTATGGTCCCATGAGACCAAGGCTGCGTTTAGCTTGCAATCCAGTCTTACTTCCACATTCTGTGGGGCACAAGCGACTGGAAATGACATTGAAAGTTAGAATGATCAGAGAAAAACAGATTCAAACCACATGTGTAACTTGAAATAATTAAAGGTATGGATACATTTCAAAATAGCCATCATTCCCGCTGGAGCATATAATTTAATAATCTAAGTGAGTAGAAAGTTGAAGCACACAGACAATTATTCCCACAATCTACGCATGAATGTCAACCTGCCTTGATCTATACCATTATAGCCTAAGCATGTGACTATCCAATTGTATGTAGAAACTTAATTATACTCTAAAAGGCAAGCATTTTATAAAGGATAAAGTGCTTCAAAGAACTTTAAAGCGTTGAATTGGTTTTCATGAATGAGAATTGTTTTTGCTTGGAGGAGTCACCAATAAGCAGTCTGAGCTCTGAGTTATTTCATCTCACTAAAGGTCCTGACAGTTGCACAGGATTGATACAGAGCGTGTAAAAACATGGGTGAGCAGCATGGGTTGACATGAATTAGCACTACGTTGGTGGGGCTAGTGAATGGGTAAAGGGAAATATTTGGCATGCAGAATATAATTTATGGAAGTGAGTGATACCTGAATGTACATTCACCACTGCACTCTGGGGGCTTTTGCAGATGTCGTCCGCTGCAAGAACAGAGATTGTGTAATATTCACCACACTGCAGGTCAGAGAATTGAGTCTTTGTGTCACTGGTGTTGAATGAAGCAATGACCTTTTGACTATCTTGAGCAGTCACAATGTAATACATTGCTCCATCAGCCACATCCCATGAGAAGAACACAGCATTTGAACTACAATTCAGCTCGGCTTTCAGATTCTCAGGAATACACGGTGCTGGTGAGAAAATACAAACAAACATTAATTCACGATCTCCATCCTGTAAACACTTAGACCAACTAAATATAATACTAATAACACAGTAGATGTTAATTAAGTAATAGCAACATTACCAGTTTGAGTTTGTACAGAAGTACTTGAAATGCCATTCCGACTATAACTCAATGTTGTTACAGTTATCTTATAGTACTGTCCACAGTGTAAATCCTGAATTTCATAGCGTGTCTCTGTTGTGTTTAGTGAGTGTGTATCTCCATCATTGCCTTCTGCAGTTACCTCGTAAGAGACCGCTCTGTCAGTCTGACCCCATGATACCACTGCTCTATTAGAATTACAGTCCATATTCACAATGACTTCATCAGGGGCACATGGAGCTGTGGAAAAGACATCAACATTAACATTAATGTTACTTGATTGTACATGAGAGAAATAATTTTGTACATATTTATCTTTACTAACAGAGCTTCAGAATTAAGTAATCTCAGTAAAACAGTCACCACCACACTTTACTTTGAAATGACATAAATCAGATATTATAAGTTTTGGTAACCAAATTTCAGCTCAGGCCTGGGTCAATGTAATTTCTAGTTAGTAAAACCAAGTCTTTTCTGTAAATGTTAGATCTTTGCACTAATGATACCAGATGAACCCACTAGAATACTGATTTAAAAACCTCTAGTTTATTGCTGGTCTCACAGTGTGTGAAGTTTGCTGATGTGCTGGCTGCATGGGGATATGACCAGTGGAACATGGGACTAAAATCCTCCCATTAGTTGAAAGTTCTCCTCCTCTCTCTACAAAGATCACCCTCCCCTCCGATCTATCACCTTTATCCCCACCTCCATCCACCTACTACACTCCCAGTTACCTTCCCACAGCCCCACCCCCTCCCATTTATCTCTCCATCTCCTAGGCTCCCAGCCTCATTCCTGATGCAGGGCTTTTGCGCGATTCATCGATTTTCCTGCTCCTCAGAGATTGCCTGACCTGCTGTGCTTTTCCAGCACCACATTTTTGACTAAAGTTCTCCCATTGTCTACAGTAAAACCTGGAACCTCACTGTAGGACGGCATGTCTGAATAAATTGGCTGCTCAGTTTGTCTATTCATCCAAAATAATATCTTTACTGTGAAGACTTTTCAGTTGGCCTGAGCTGATAAAAACATTTATATAAAGTCAAATTTACTTTATTCAATATTACCTGTCCAAATTTCATAACTGGAGCTTTGAATACTGCTGCAGTTGTCACCAAATGCAAGGACAGAGATGTTGTATATTTGGCTGCAGTGGAGATCTGGGATGAAACAGTTTGTTTCAGATGTACTGCAGGTGGCTGTGTGTCCATCACTCCCCTCGGCTGTTGCAGTGTATGAGACTGTGAGATTGCTTGGCTCCCATGTTACAGAGGCTGTGACAGCGTCAATATCAGTTTGTATATTCTGAGGGGGGCAGGGTGCTTTTGGGAGGTGGAAAGAGAAATGTGATGTCACAAATTAGTGATATCAGTAAAAAGATCCAAAGATGAGCATAGGGACGTAGGTAAAGGAGTAGCTCATTTCATCCTTGCTGTGGTAATCAATTAGATTAAATTACTTACAGTGTGGAAACAGGCCCTTCGGCCCAACAAGTCCACACCGACCCGCCGAAGCGCACCCACCCAGACTCATTCCCCTACATTTATCCCTGCACCTAACACTACGGGCAATTTAGCATGGTCAATTCACCTAACCTGCACATTTTCGGACTGTGGGAGGAAACCGGAGCAAACCCACGCAGACACGGGGAGAATGTGCAAACTCCACACAGTCAGTTGCCTGAGGCAGGAATTGAACCCGGGTCTCTGACGCTGTGAGGCAGCAGTGCTAACCACTGTGCCACCGTGCCGCCCATTAGATTGCAGTTGATCTGTAGTTTTTTAAAAGATTTGTTCATGGGATGAGGGCATCGTTGGCTTGGCTAGCATTTATTGCCCCACATCTAATTGCCCAGTGAACAGTTGGGTGTCAACTACATTGCTGTGGGGCTGGAATCATATAATGATGGCAGTTTTCTTCCCTAAAAGACATTAGTGAACCAGCTGGATTTTTCCAATACTTGACAATTGAGTCATGGTCATCATTAGACTTGCCATTCCAGATATTTATTGAATTTAAATTCCACCAACTGCCTTGGTGAGTCTCGAACCTGGGTTCCCAGAACATTACCTGGGATCTTTGGATTAACAGTCCAGCAATACTGCCACTAGGCCATTGCCTCCCCTTAACCAGCTTAACCATTTATCTGTATATTGGTTCAATTCATATAAATGTTCAATATCTTGAAGTGCCAGGAGACAGCAAAGAGTGACAAATATCCCAGTGGCTGAAGGCTTGAGAACCACATGTCACTGATTCATACTGGTTGGCAAAACAATAGCATGAGAAACCTTGTTATCCAGCAAGTGGTTAGGGGTTGGGATGTGCTACCTTAGAATGTGGTAGTAGGAGATTGGACGATTATCTAAGGAAAATAAATCAGATGATTATCTAAGGAAAAAAAATGCAAGATACTTACAAATTTTCAGGGCAGTGGGGCTATAGGTGCTGCTGCTGGAGAGCCAGCAAGGAATGGCCTCCTCTGTGTCATAGCTAATCTATGATTCTAGCCCTGATTGCTGAATTTAAACTCTATTCATTTGAGTTTTGAACACATTATTAACATTCTTGGGAGAGCAAATTGCAGTTTTCACTATCATTTATGTGGATCAATAATTTCTGACATCATTCTTGAATTACCTAATTCTATTTTTACATCCATACCCTGTGATTGCAACTATTCTCCAACTGGCACCCTCAACCACTCCCAGCAGAGAAAATAACTTTTCTGTATCTATCCTTTCGAACAATTTAATCATTTAAACACCCTTTATTGTCCCTTAATCTGGGGGGGAATACAAGTTCTGTGAGCCCTGGTATCATGCTGGTGAATCTGAATTGCCTCAATATACCCTGCCTGTGATACAAAACCTCGAATTGACCACAATATTTGAGAAAACTTTTAAAAAGAGAATTAAACAAATCAAGAAATTCCCGACTCCTTTGTAATCCAGCAGCTTTGAAATGATGATCAATATTCCACTACCTAGAGGAGATTGATTAAAGATGAGAAGGGAAAGATTTAAAAGGGACTGGACAGGGATCATCTGCATGTAGTGGATGGTGCTTGTATGGAATGTGCTGCCAGAGGAGGTGATGGAGATTCGTTCAATTATAATATTTAAAAAGCATCTGGATGGGTACATGAGCCCGGATAGCTCAGTCGGTTAGAGCATCAGACTTTTGTGGGCGGCACGGTAGCACAGTGGTTAGTACTGCTGCCTCACAGCACCAGAGGCCCGGGTTCAATTCCCACCTCAGGCAACTCTCTGTGTGGAGTTTGTACATTCTCCCCGGGTTTGCTCCGGTTTCCTCCCACAGTCCAAAAATGTGCAGGTCAGGTGAATTGGCCATGCTAAATTGCCCGTAGTGTTAGGTGTAGG
This sequence comes from Chiloscyllium plagiosum, assembly GCF_037043375.1. Lineage (NCBI taxonomy): Eukaryota > Metazoa > Chordata > Chondrichthyes > Orectolobiformes > Hemiscylliidae > Chiloscyllium > Chiloscyllium plagiosum. The sequence continues at coordinate 73,292,062 of NW_028270147.1, forward strand.
GGAATGGGTCTTGGTGGGTTGCGCGTTGGCGCGGACTTGTTGGGCCGAAGGGCCTGTTTCCACATTGTAAGTAATCTAATCTAATAGAGAGGGAAATAGGCCAGATGCTGTTAAATGGACTGGATCAGTTTAAGATATCTGGTCGCCATAGACAAGTTGGACTGAAGGGTCTGTTTCTGTGCTGTATAACTCTATGACAATATTTATTTGTAACTGTCCCTTTATTCCTGTTTGTATACCTGGACCTGAACTTCTATATTTCTCTGCTTCATCAAAGTTCCCGTTCTCACCTTTAAGAAATTACCCTCCATGTTTGTCGTTCTTGATTGCAAGATGGATAACCTCGCACTGAACATTTTCAGCCACAGCTTTGCTCCGTGGTTACCTCTAATACTGAATCAGTGAGTAAAGACCTATTGAAGATAGCCCCACTAGATGTGCATCAGCTACATTTCCATCCAGAAGCAAAATATTCAATAATTTCTGATTGGGGCTTTTGTTTTAATAAATTCCAGAGAGATTGCTCACATGGAAGGGAAGAAGTGAAAAATGTCTTCCTCAATTTTTCAAACAGAGCCTTGTGGTTGCTAAGACAAATTGTTAATGTTAATAACTGGACAGAAACCTGAGGCCAGTACATTCCAACTCTCCATTAAAGAGGTCAGCACACAGAGGAAAACAAGTGGATCTTAACATTCTGAATTACTACTAAGAGCTTGTTGAATCTCAGAACTCACAACAGCACATGTGTAAATTCAGAAAAGTCTGTAGAACTGTTACCTGTTTCAGTTTCAAAAATGGATGTGTTTACACTCTGACAAGAACCATCCATTGCTTTGACAGTGATCAAGTATGTTTGACTACAATGCAGGTCCATGAATTCACAGCTTGTCTCTGTTGTGTTACACTGTGTTTCGTGTCCATCTTCTCCGTCTGCAATTATAACGTACCACAGTGCTCCATCACTCTTCTCCCAGGTCACCGTCGTATTCTTGGTTTCACAATTTAGTTTGGTGTCAATATTCTGAGGTTCACATGGGGCTGCAAAACACCGAAACACGATCTAGCCCTGGTTAAGCAATGAATATCTGCAATCCAAACTCTTCAAAATGGAAAGTAACAATAATTGCAATTTTGCTCAGAACTATACTTAACTCTTTTATGCACTTCATTTTAATAAATAAAATTTTGTAACATATTTGACTGCATCCCTTTCAAATTCACTGTCTCATTTCATCCTACATCAGAAAATATCTCCAGTTCCTTATTGCACTTTTCAGTCCCTGGTTTTCCAATTCCAGATAATTTTCTTCCATTCCTCCTTGTCTCCCCTAGTACCCAATAGTTCCACCCTATGGTTGCCGATCAAGTTTTCAGATATCACAAACTGGTTGTGTGGAATTTATTTAAACTTGAAACCTCTCTACCTATCCTCAACAAGCTCCTTAAAACCCAGATGTTGCACTTTAATTTCAATCCCAACTTCAATCACACCTTCTCCCAATTCCTACGATAAAATAAAGAGCTGCATATGCGGGAGATCAGAAACAAAACCAGAAATTGCTGGCAAAACTCAGCAGGTCGGACAGCATCTGATCAAGAGTCACCGGATTTAAAACATTAACTGCTTTCTTCCCAGATGCTGCCAAATCTGCTGAGATTAACCAGCAATTTCTGTTTTTGTTTCTTCCAATTGTTGTTCAGTTTTCAGATTCTCTTCCTAATGAGGTGTTTTGAAATGAGTTACTATATAAATGAAGATGTTGTTGTGAATTGGTCGTGTGACCTTTGAAACACTTAATTCCATACCAAAGACTTACCAGTACTGAATTTAAATACAGAGCTTTCTGAAGAGTCACAAACACCATCCAATGCTGTGAGAGTTACATTGTACATCTGTCCACAGTGTAGATTGGTTATTTGACACTGTCTGTTGGCTGTATCACATGATGCTGTGTGGCCATCACTTGCTTCTGCTGTTGCAGAGTATGACACTGCACCTTTAGTGTGGGCCCATGACACAGAAGCATCGTTTGTGTTACAGTCCAGCTGCACATCGAGATTCTGTGGGATGCACGATACTGAAAAGAACAAAAATATTTGAAAGAGCACTTACCCAGGAGCTGCTTTTATCTGCAGAATTATCTTCTGATTGATGTAAATGTATCTGAGATTTTATTTGGAGAACAGTAATTTGGACAGCGCAAACATTAGTGTGAGTGAGATTGATGAAGAACTTAGTAATACCGTACAGAGAACTCGAGTTCTCTATCAGTTACCTGTTTTCATGGTGACAGAAGGACTTTCAGCAGAGTCACAATAGTCATCGTGTGCAAGGACTGTGATATTGTAAGTTTCTCCACAGTTGAGCTCAGTGATATCACACATTGTTTGATTAGCACTGCAATGTTGGACATTGCTCCCTTCTGCAATTGCAATGTATGAAATTGCACCTTCACTTAACTCCCATGAGACTGACGTATATCCAGCATCACAGTTCACATGAGCATCAACATTCTGTGGGATACATGGCACTGCAAAGTGAAAATTCATAAAGACCATCAAATAGAAACATTGATACATTTGACTATTTATTAATATAAAGCTACAATATTTAAATACATGTATATATTTTAGAATATTGCATTATAAGTTCTTTGTCAGAATTACCTGTTTTAATTGTAACAGCAGAGCTCTGAGAGCTGTTACACTCCATGCGGATTGCCTGTACTGTTATATAATAGCTGAATCCACAGTACACATCGGAGATCTCACATTCAGTCCCTGTTGTCTTGCATGAGGCCCAATGGTCATTGTTTCCTTGTGCAGTTACAAGGTAGGACTCTGTACCATTGCTGGGATCCCAAAACACTGACACATTATTATTTTCACAGTTGACGTGAGCAACCACATTCTGTGGGACACAAGGCACTGCAGACAAGAGAAAACAGAGAATAGAATTCTTAATCTGTAACGTAGTAAGTCATGTTGAGTTTGCACTGATAGTGGCATGTCTGCCTTCATATTGGCGAACAGGAACCTTTTATTAACTAATTAAGTACATGCAGAGTTTTGTCAGTGAGACATTCCTAGAACTACACTGGCTTGGACCTCATTTCAGATTTTAGATGTGCCTGGTTGTCTGTAGACAACACTCATGATGTCTCCCTTTGATAAGCATAATGAGACATAATCATTATTCGACAGACCGTAGGTTTAACATTTCACTTATATTTCCATAGCTGCATTATATCAGAAATTATGATGACGATGGTATATGACTATCGAAATTACTCTTGCAAGGAGTCAATAGCAAAACTAGCCATCTGGTACAAAATTGGCTTGAAGATAGGAGACAGAGGGTCAGTGTAGGATTGATTTTTGGACTGGAGGCCTGTGGCAAGTGGTATGCTGCAAGGATGAGTGCTGGGTCCACTGCTTGTGGTCATTTATATAAAAGATTTGGATGTGAATATAGGAGGAAAGGTTAGTAAATTTGCAGATGACACTAAAATTGGGGGTGCAGTGGACACTGAAGAAGGTTACCTCAGAGTACAATGGGACCTTGATTAGATGGGCCAAGGAATTTAATTCAGATAAATGTGAGGTGCTGCATTTGGAAAGTTAAATCACGGCAGGACTTATTCGCTTCATGGTAGAGTCCTGGGGAGTGTTGCTGAACAAAGAGACCTTGGGGTGCAGGTTCATACTTCCTTGAAACTGGAGTCGCAGATAAGCAGGGTAGTGAAGAATGCATTTGGTACACTTGCCTTTATTGGTCAATGCATTGAGTATAGGAATTGGAAGACCATGTTGCAGCTGGACAGAACATTGGTTCGGCCACTTTTGGCATACTGTGTGCAATTCTGGTGTCCCTCCTATAGAAATATGTGTTTGGAGTGTTTAAGCCATAGGGAGAGGAGAATAGGTGGAGGGTATTTTCCCTGGATAATCAGAGGCTGAGGGATGAGCTTGGAGAAGTATATAAAATCATGAGGAGCATGAATAGGGTGAATAGCCAAAGTCTTTTTTCTAGGGTGGAAGAGTCCAAAAGTGGATGGCATAGGTTTAAGTTGAGAGGGGACAAATTTAAAAGGAACCTAAAGGGCAATCTTTCAAGCAGAGGGTGGTATGTGTATGGAATGAGCTGCTAAAGGAACTGGTGGAGGGTGATGCAAATACACCATTTAAAAGGCATCTGAATGGGTACATGAATAGAAAGGGTTTCGAGGGATATGGATCAAATGCCGACAAATGGGACTAGATTAATCCAGGATAATCCATGGTGGCATGGTTAAGTTGAACTGAAGGGTTTGTTTCAGTGCTGTACAACTCTATGACTCTATCAAAGGGCTGACTGATTTCCTTTGGAGTTACAACCATTCTAGGATTCTAACATGCTGGGGTGCATTACCAAATGAAAGTGAATTCTGCAACAGAGGGTCTAGAACATAGATCACTACCTACCATTATTAAAATGTCGATGGTTGATTTCGTAACTAAGATTAATAGTGAAATTAGCAATACACAGAATATGTGACAATGTTTTTTTAAATATACAATTTTGCATTGCTATACTAATTGCAGTTCTTAATATCATTTAGGGACTTTATTCTGCTTATTTTCATCAAAACCAAAGGTTTTACCTGTTTGAATTTCATAAGGTGGACTTGGTAAACTGGCACAACTCCCATCCATTGCTAATATTGTAATACTATACATCTGACCACATGGGAGGTCTACAATCTCACACTCTAGTTCTTCTGTTGTGTTGCATGAATACCTGTCCCCTTCCATTCCTTCTGCAATTGCAAAGTAGTTCACTGCACCATCACTCTGCTCCCACAATACTGACGTTGTGTGTGTTGCACACTCCAAAGAAGCACTTACAGTGTGGGGACTGCAAGGGGCTGAAGATTATCAGAGAAACAAGATGGATTAAGGCTGAAGCTTTTTTTAACATAGGCTTATGATTGTGCACATGCATATTGAATTTGAAATGATTTATAATTAATGTAAATGTAATTGTTTCTGTTAACATAAAAAGGGTCTATGTCCAGGAATAATAACGCAACAAAATTAAAAACTTCATATTTGGCTAATAAGGAAATTACATGCTGCATGATAATGTCTTCTTGACTAGCAAATAACAACATTAAGTGCATCTAATCTTAATTGTCACATTCTTTGCACACGCGGGTATTTCAGTCGTATTGCTGCAGTTGTTACCTAATAACATTAGAAAATGGAGTAGGCCAATTGATGTCTGAGACCTGCTCGGCCATACTCTCAGATCATGGCAGTTCTGACTATGACCACTTTTCTGCCTGTCCCCTCAAGCCTTGTCTTGCTATAGGTAAAAGAATCTGTGTAACACAGTCAGAGTTGGAACAAATTTTCCCTCCTTTTATAGATTTCCCTCTTGCAATAAAAACTAACATTCCTAAATATTAATTTTTAATCTTCTCACCTACCATTTATTTTTGTGGCTTTGTGCACTTTCAGTTTGATACCATTCTTAACATCTCTAGTTAGCCACATGGGGCATGCTTGTCACAGATTCTTTTGTTCTCATTGGAAAATCTTTTTTGTTGAGTAATGAAATACCTCCTTCAATGTCTGCTGCTGTTTTTCTACTGTCCCACCTTTTAACTTAATTTGCCAGGCCACTATAGCCAACTTTGTCCTCATATGTCTATAACTGCCTTTATATTTAGGTTTATGCCACTAGTTTCAGACTCAGGTTTCTAACTCCCAAACTGAATGCTATGACTATTATTGCCTGGAAGATCTTTTACTGTGAGACCCTTAATTAACCCTTTCACAGCATACAGTATCATGTCCAAAATAAATGTTGCAACACTGGTCTATCCATGCCATCATATTTTAAATGATCCTATCGTAGTGAATGGAGATTTGCAGAAGGTGGTTGATAAGATGTCACATAAGAATTTTGTTATCAGTATTTCAGGTGCATGATTGAAGAGGAAATGTAGCAACATGGAAAGGCCATTGGCTGAACAATAAGGAACTAAGAGCTAGTGAACATAGTGTTGGTTGCATTGCAGAGGAGTTGAAAGTGATGAAGTTCATTTTTGTTCTGTGGATACAGGTAATTTGTACTTAATGGTTGTGTAGGGAGAATGGGAGAATGGCAAAAGCTTTCCTGAAGAGCTTGTTAGAATGTGTTGACAGTTAATGGTAAGGTCCTAGGGAGTGTTGCTGAACAAAGAGACCTTGGAGTGCAGGTTCATAGCTCCTTGAAAGTGGAGTCACAGGTAGATAGGATAGTGAAGAAGGCGTTTGGTATGCTTTCCTTTATTGATCAGAGTATTGAGTACAGGAGTTGGGAGGTCATGTTGCGGCTGTACAGGACATTGGTTCGGCCACTGTTGGAATATTGCGTGCAATTCTGGTCTCCTTCCTATCGGAAAGATGTTGTGAAACTTGAAAGGGTTCAGGAAAGATTTACAAGGATGTTGCCAGGGTTGGAGGATCTGAGCTATAGGGAGAGGCTGAATAGGCTGGGGCTGTTTTCCCTGGAGCATCGGAGGCTGAGGGGTAACCTAGAACATAGAACATAGAACATAGAACAATACAGCACAGAGCAGGCCCTTCGGCCCACGATGTTGTGCCGAACTTCTAACCTAGATTAAGTACCCATCCATGTACCTATCCAAATGCCGCTTAAAGGTCGCCAATGATTCCGACTCTACCACTCCCACGGGCAGCGCATTCCATGCCCCCACCACTCTCTGGGTAAAGAACCCACCCCTGACATCTCCCCTATACCTTCCACCCTTCACCTTAAATTTATGTCCCCTTGTAACACTCTGTTGTACCCGGGGAAAAAGTTTCTGACTGTCTACTCTATCTATTCCTCTGATCATCTTATAAACCTCTATCAAGTCACCCCTCATCCTTCGCCGTTCCAACGAGAAAAGGCCGAGAACTCTCAACCTATCCTCGTACGACTTCCTCTCCATTCCAGGCAACATCCTGGTAAATCTTCTCTGCACCCTCTCCAAAGCTTCCACATCTTTCCTAAAGTGAGGCAACCAGAACTGCACACAGTACTCCAACTGTGGCCTAACCAAAGTCCTGTACAGCTGCAACATCACTTCACGACTCTTGAATTCAATCCCTCTGCTAATGAACGATAATACTCCATAGGCCTTCTTACAAACTCTATCCACCTGAGTGGCAACCTTCAAAGATCTATGTACATAGACCCCAAGATCCCTCTGTTCCTCCACCTGACTAAGAACCCTACCATTAACCCTGTATTCCTTATAGAGGTTTACAAAATTATGAGGGGCATGGATAGGATAACTAGGCAAAGTCTTTTCCCTGGGGTCAGACAGTCCAGAACTAGAGGGCATAGGTTTAGGGTGAGAGGGGAAAGATATAAAAGAGACCTAAGAGGCAACTTTTTCACGCAGAGGGTGGTACGTGTATGGAATGAGCTGCCAGAGGATGTGGTGGAGGCTGGTACAATTGCAACATTTAAGACACATTTGGATGGGTATATGAATAGGAAGGGTTTGGAGGGATATGGGCCGGTGCTGGCAAGTGGGACTAGATTGGGTTGGGATATCTGGTCGACATGGACGGGTTGGACCGAAGGGTCTGTTTCCATGCTGTACATCGCTATGACTCTATGACTCTATGACAGCTGTCAGAAACAATCAAATATAGGTAAGTGTGGAATCTCAGATTTCTGGGAAAATCTAATGATCGGGAATGACGTTGTGTAAAGGAAAGCTGAACAACGTGCCATAGAGATGATGACAGTTTTTACTTCATGTCATGCACTGCGGTATTGTACAAATTATCAAAATATTCTAGAAGATTACTTCATTGTGAACTACACAATCCATTTTTTTGTCAGTCAAATAAGGAATTACCTGTTTGAATTTTAACAATTGAACTCTGAGATTGGTTGCATGTGTTGTCAGATGCTATGACATACACAGAATACAACTGGCCACAGAGTAACATGGGTGTTCGACACCATGTTTCTGATGTGCTGCATGATGTGACGTTGCCATCAGGTCCTTCCGCAATAGCAGTGTACCACAGAGCACCTCTACTATGGTCCCACAAGACCAAGGCTGTGTTTAGATTACAATCCAGTCTTATTTCCATGTTCTGTGGGTTGCAAGCAACTGGAAATAACATTAAAAGTTAAAATAGATGTAGGATAACAGATTCAAACAATTAGTGTAACTTGAAATAATTACATGGGTGGATAAATTTATTAAATAGTCAATAATTCTTTTGGCATCCATCATTCTATAAAATGCAAAGAAAATAGAAAATAAATCACATTTGTGCATTATTCATCAGTTAGCGGCACTGACTAAAAGTAATAATAATGGTTTTGTCATTATTTGCTGTAACTACCTAGTAGTTCTAACTAATTTCTGCTTCAACCTTTTAATACTGACTCCACATGTCAGCTTCTATGGCATTCTAGTCGATGGGAATGGACATTCAAATTTCCTGCAAAGTTAATTTCACTGTGAAGAAGTATTATAATGAGGCTGACAACAGTGAATAGTAAAACCATTAGGGCTAATAGGGAAAGTATTAAAAATTACTTAAGCAGCCTTTTGCCAATGTTCCTCACTGTCTGAGCCACTTTTCTGTGTTGTATATAATCTTCTTTATCCTATAGGATAGGCAATAACCATTAGGAAAGACATTGTAACAGCTTAGTCCACCACGTCACTTTTCAATACAGTTTCACATGTTTTCATGAGAAATAAACTTCCTCATATGTTCCATGAACCTGGAAAGATGTTAGTTCAATCTATTCTTCCATAAGTACCAAACTCTGCAATAAATGTAATGTGATTAAGGAGTTTATAATGTTTGGCTCAGATGTATATTCTTAGTGATAATATTTCTAACTTCTTAGCAGAAGAAGTTGGTGTTAGGCAAGTTGAAAGATATAAATTTGGAATTTTGGACAATATTACTGGTTGAACAAGGCAAGCTTGGAAAATGTACTATCCAAAACTAGTTTGAACAACAGACCTGCTCTTGTTGTCCTCAAATACCTTTACTGATCCAAACAGGGCATAAAACTGAAGTGTGGGGCATTTCTGGGTGGTCATACTAACAGTATCAAAATACACAAACAGTGATCCTAGCTGTGGTTCTATAAAAGGACGTTTACAATGTAAACTAAACCACGTACAGAGATCCACCACAAAGAATATTAAAATGAACATAAAAGTTCACACATTGAAATACTGCTTATGGATGCAATGTCGCAAAATGATTTGTGGAAGTGAGTGATACCTGCATGTACATTCACCACTGCACTCTGGGGGCTTCTGCAGAAGTTGTCCGCTGCAAGAACAGAGATTGTGTAATGTTCACCACACTGCAGGTCTGGGAATTGAGCCTTTGTGTCACTAGTGTTGAATAAAGCAGTGACCTTTTGACTATCATGAGCAGTCACAATGTAAAACTTTCTTCCATCTGCCTCATCCCATGAGAAGGACACAGCATTTGAATCACAATTCAGCTCAGCTTTTAGATTCTCAGGAACACACGGTGCTGGTGAGAAAATACAGATAACTGTCAGCCCTGCTCTCCATCCTGCAAACACTTAGAACAAATAAACGTAAATTAATTTCTGTTCATATTGTAATTGGATATTAATCAAGAATTAACAGCATTACCAGTTCGGGTTTGTACGGAAGTACTTGAAATACCATTCCGACCATAGCTCATTGTTGTTACAGTTATGTTATAGGACTGTCCACAGTGTAAATCCCAAATTTCATAGCGTGTCTCTGTTGTGTTATGTGAGTGTGTATCTCCATCACTGCCTTCTGCAGTTACCTTGTAAGAAACTGCTCCATCAGTCTGACCCCATGATACCACTGCTCTATTTGAATTACAGTCCACATTCACAATGACTTCATCAGGGGCACATGGAGCTGTAGGAAAGATCAATTGAAAATTAGTATCTACTGGGACCATGACAGAAACTGTTTGCAGAAATGATTGCCACCAACATCTCATTGAGTTTAAACCACATTGATAAAACATTGATAAAACATGCATTGTTTTATTTCAATTTGCTGTGTCTCAATCCAGATTTTGTTTATTCAGCCCAATAAATTTCACCTCAGGTCTCTGGGTCACTATGACCTTTACACAGTTTGACTAATTTATACCAGTGTTGCATAAAAGACATAAAAGGGATTCTAATCTGGAAATTCCTTATTGCTAGCATCAAAAGTCACAAGCAAAATTTGCTGTGGTACAGACTGAAGAAGGGTCTTGTTCCCAGTTAGTCAGCTACATAGCTGAGCATATTCAATAGCTCAGAATTTTGTCCGAGCTAGTATTTCTTTGAATAAGAGAAGAGGGCTGGGATTTGCCGCTTGCTAACATTGTAGAAATAGATTAATGTGTCATTCAATTTAATAGCTGTGAACTTGCTGCCAACAATACTGTGACTATAATTTAAAAATAATCCTTAGTTCTGAAGAATTTTAAGTGTTCGCAGCAGATGAAAAGTTTTATACAAAGTCAAGATAATATTACCTGTCCAAATTTCATAACTGGAGCTGTGGATACTGCTGCAGTTGTCACCGAATGCAAGGACAAAGATGCTGTATCTTTGGCTGCAATGGAGATCTGGGATGGAACAGTTTGTTTCAGATGTACTGCACGCGGCTGTGTGTCCATCACTCCCCTCGGCTGTTGCAGTGTATGAGACTGTGAGATTGCTTGGCTCCCATGTTACAGAGGCTGTGACAGCGTCAATATCAGCTTGTACATTCTGAGGGGGGCAGGGTGCTTTTGGGAAGAGGACAGAGAAATGAGAAGTCATGAATTAGTAATATTATCATTATGACAACTTATATTTATAGTGTGCCTTTTGTGTGATAAAAGCTTCCCAGGAATATCACAGGTTGAAGTGTGACACTGAGCTCCCAAAGAGATGTACTCAGGTGACCCAGTGCTTGGGCAGAAGATAGTTTTTGAGCAAAACAGAAATTGCTGGAGAAACTCAGCAGGTCTGGCATCATTTGTGGGAGGAAAGCTGAGTTAACGTTTCAAATTTGGTGACTCATCAGAACTTCATCAGTTTTGAAGAAGAGCCGGCGAACTTGTAATGATAACTTTGTTTTCCTCCCAAAGATGCTGGCAGACCTTCTGAGTTTCTCTAGCAATTTCTGTTTTTGGTTCACATCTCCAACATCCACAGATAGTTTTTAAGGACAGTCTTAAAAGAGGGGGTTGAGATAGAGAGACGTAATAATGCAAGGAAGGTATTCCAGAACACTGGACACAAGTAACTGAAGGCCAAGTTACCAATGGTGGGATGATTAAAATTGGGGATGCAGAAGAGACTAGAGACCACAGATATTGCTGAAGGTTGTGGGGCTGGAAGTTATTCCAGAGTTAAGGAAGGGTGAGGCAATGGAGGGATTTGAAAACGTGGAGAAGAATTTAAGATGAAATTATTGCTTGGCAGGAGACAACGTAGGTCAGTGAGCACCACAGTGAGAGGGGAACAGGATGGAGCGTTGGCCAAGACACAGGCAGTACATTTGGCATGGGGATGCAGAACAAGGATGACGAGCCAGAAGAGAATTGGAATAGTTAGGTCTGGGGGCTCCAAAGCATCTACGAGGGTTTCAGCAGTTGATGAGCTATGACGGGGCAATATTAAAGAGATGGATATCACTGATCTTAGTGGGAGCACAATTACAATGTTGAACGCTTATGAACAGACTGGTTTCATTTCAGAGCAAAGAGAAATAACGTCTGAAATTTATGGTCTACCAATGATGGGTTTGATGTTTGGTGAAATCCAGCTGTTGGCATCTGCTGGCTACCTGCCTAAACCAGTGAAATTTTAAAGAGGTGGATAAGAGACCAGCGGCCCACCTGCCTACCAATCTATTGAGGTCATTAGGAGGCAAGTTAATGGCCACTTAAGAGCCCATTCCTCCACCAGTACCTGTGCCCTGATGGTCACCCATTGCCCTCCCTGCTGGCCTCTGAAATCAATTCTCCCAGTCGTCAACACTCTTCACTGGCAAACCCTGACCTTGTCTCCAGATCTGAGCTACTCATGGTCAGAGCTGCTTCCCAGACATGTCCATCCTGGCTGACACTGATGGGCGGGCCAAGAGAGCAGCAATAGCTTATTGACAAGACCAAATTAGAGACAAAATTAAAGAGAGCATGGAAAGAGAACAGAAACTAGAGAAAGATGTGAGTTCAAGACTGAAACAGGAAGTACATTAAAGGAAGCTTGACCAGGCAGCCAGGCAACCAGTGCAAGGAAGGGGTGTTGCAGAAGTAGCTGGTAACATGGTCAAGATCTTACTGAACTCTTTGCACTTGTTATTCGAGATAATGATGAAGGGGAGAGGTTTGCAAGGTTTAATACAAAGTTCCTATAGTATTGTTAGATCACTAGTTCAGAAAATGAAGATCTAATGAAGAGATGTCGAACAGCTATGCACTAAGTAGCATGATGGCTCAGTGGTTAGCACTGTTGCCTCTCAGCGCCAGGGACATGGGTTCAATTCGATCCTCGGACACCTGTCTGTGTGGAGTCTGCACATTTTCCTCGTATCTGTGTGGGTTTTCTCCCACAGTCCAAAGACTCCAGTCAGGTCACCTCATAATAGACAGGAAGAAGAGAAACATTCTACCTCCATTCTACAAAGAGAACTTTATGGTCACTAAGGCAAAGTGTTAATGTTAGAAACCAGTGCCATTCAAATGCGTTACAAAATGAGGCCACCACATTGGTAAGAAAAACGTTACCAAAAAACTCTGAAATAACCATTGTGACCTTCCTTAACCTCAAACTTCACGGCACTATTTGCTATCACAGCAGTGTAACATTCACAGCATTCACAACCTCTTTAGGAAGGTTACCTGTTTCAGTTTCAACGAAGAAAGTGCTTATACTCTGACAAGAACCATCCATTGCTTTGACAGTGATCAAGTACATTTGACTGCAGTGCAGGTCCATGAATTCACAGCTTGTCTCTGTTGTGTTACACTGTGTTACATGTCCATCTTCTCCGTCTGCGATTGTAACATACCACAGCGCACCATCACTCTTCCCCCAGGTCACCTTTGTATTTTTGGTCTCACAGTTTAGTTTGGTGTCAATATCCTGAGGTCCACATGGGGCTGCAGAACATAGAATTACAGACTAGCTGTGGCAGAGCAAAAATTATCTACAACCCAAAACATTCAAATCAAGGAGGTCACTTCAATTATACCCGCACTACAGAATAAAATCAAATTAATGCATGCATTTTCTTGGAATTAAGCAAAATCCTTGAATTGCACATTTGGTTGCACCTAATAAGTAGTTACAAGAGAAAATCACATCTCTTTATTTTAACAGAAGGTTTCTCTTTTGAAAAGAACTGGTTGCTTTAACTTAAATGTTGTGTCGATTTTACTGAGAATTACATTCAACATTCTCTAAGTGTTCTAAGATCAAGGCAAACTTTCAATATTCATTGTTTGAACTTTTCTATTGTGAAGAATGTCTCTGTGGTTACACTTTCAGTTGATGTATTTACATTCCTTACCTGCCCTCAAACTGAATGTCACAAGAAAGGTGACTGATATAAGGAAAACTACTAGCGCTATGCGTTATCAAGTGATTTGTGTTTACTGGACCCATAAACATCCATGACTGCAGAACTACTTACACTGTTACACAAGTGAAATGTCTTCTGAGGTCAATGCTGATTTTGTAACCCCCAGGTTCTCCCGACTGAGATTGTACCTTCAGAGAAAGATGGCATGGAACAACCAGTAGACTCCAGGGTAGGAGAGAGCCATTCCAGCTTTCTCAAAGCTGCCAAAAGTGGTCTGACCTGCGGCCCTCTCACCAACTGTGACTTCAAGACCTGTTCAAATGATGTGACCTCAGCGGCTGACACTCAAGTGCTGTACTTAGGCAGTGCTGCACTGTCTGAGGAGTTGCCTTTGGGTGAGATTCTGAAACAAAAAGATCCAATCTGCTCCCTCAGATGGATGTGACATTTCCCATAATGTAGTTTTGAACAGCAGGGGATTGTTCTCCAGTCCTGGCCCATATTTACCTCTCAACGCACTCACAGATGATCAGGTCTCTGTGTGTGGGAGCTTGCACTCTGTAGATTAGCAACCTACATTATGACAATAACTACACTTCCAAAGTACTTAATCGGCTATAAAGCATGTTGGGACATCCAGTGCCTGAGAATGGTGTTGTATAAATGCAAGCCTTTCTTTCTTTTCAAAGTTTCATGGGCCTATGGGGGAACACCTGAGAAAACAAATGGGAGGAAAATCTCTTTGGTTTTCAAACTGCAGGAATCAAGTGAGGTATTCGTTTGAGGGATTGTTCCCTCCAGTTTCTAAAGGACATAAGGCGACAGTGCACAACCTGGTCATACTCAGGTGCTAGGTCGGCAAACTTATTGAGAAAACTGATCCCTTGATCCCACCCTTGGGGGACTGTCTGTGTGGAGTTTGCACATTCTTTTCATGTCTGCGTGGATTTCCTTTGAGTGCTCTGGTTTCCTTTGGCAGTCCAAAGAAATGCAGGTTAGGTGGATTGCCATGGTAAATTGCCCATAGTGTCTGCGGATGTACGGGCTAGGTGGGTTAACAGTGGGACTTGCAGGGTTACAGGGATAGGGTAGTGGGGGTGTGTCTGGATGGGACTCTCTTCAGAGGGTCTGTGTGGATGAGATGAACCAAAAGGCTTGCTTTCACACTGTAGGGATTCTATGATTCTATGAACTGCTAAGGATGTTTGGCATGATTTCATAGTATCTTGTAATAAAACAAGAGAAGGCCATTTGACCTGTCGAGCTGCTCTGCCATTCATTAAGATATGGCTGATATGTCCATTGTCTCAGCTCCTCCTACCTGCATTATCCCCATAACCCATAATTCCCCTTCCATGCAAAAAACCCATCCAACTCTGTCTTGAATATATTTAATGAAGCTTGGGCAGAGAATTCCATTGATTCATTACCATCTGGGAAAAGCAGTTCCTCCTCATCTCTGTCCTAAATCTACTCTCCATAATCCTGAGGTCATGTCCCCTAGTCCTAATCTCACCCACCAGCAGAAACAACTTGCCTCTATCTTACCTTTCCCATTCATAATTTTGTATGTTTCTATGAAAGAAGTGAAAAGACAGGTTCATGCATCAGGAGATTGGGGTAGGATGTCATGTTGTGACTGTACAAGACATTGGTAAGGCCACTTCTAGAGTATTGTGTACAGTTCTGGTCATCCTGCTACAGGAAGCATGTTATTAAACTGGAAAGAGTTCCAAAAAGATTTCTAAGGATGCTACTGGGACTGGAGGGATTGTGTTATAAGAAGAGGCTGAATAGGCAGGGATTAGAAGGTTAAGGGATGACATTATAGAGCTTTATAAAATGATGAGGAGCATAGATAATGTAAATAGCCAAGATCTTATTCCGAGGATAGATGAGTTCGAATCTAGAGGGCATAGTTTTAAGGTGAGAGGGAAAAGATTTAAAAAGGATCTGAGGGGCAACTTTTTCATACAGAGGATGGTTCATATATGGAATAAACTGCCAAAGTGGTAAATGTAGATACAGTTACAACATTTACTTGATGGACAAGTACATGAATAGGAAAGGTTTAGAGGGATATATGGGCCAAACACAGGCAAATGGGGTTTGTTTAATCTGGGATACCTGGTTGGCGTGGACGAGTTGGATCAAAGGGTCTATTTCTGTGCCTCTAAAAGTTTCAGCTTTTATTGGAAGGAATGAATTCAGCACGAATTGTAAAAGAGAATGGTGTGTGAAGCCCTTTCTCAGGTTTGTTTCAATAGAATGGCTTACAGAACCAATCAGAGCTAAAAACCAGGACATGATCACTTCAACGAAAATGCTTCACAGTCAAAAGGGAGAACATTGGAATTAGGGCACAAATGGATATGGGGATCACATTGTGCAATTAAACCATGCCTATGGAAATGGTACAATACACCACAGTGTGCTGCAAAGTTCTCCAGAGCACCACTTGAGGCTTTGCTACAAAAAGTAGACAGGTTAGATGACAGATCCTCTTCTGATGGCACCATGTGTTGCTCTAGATTAGTACCAGAAAAGAAGTTGGAGCCAATAGGCTTACATAGTCAATGTCAGCAGTCTAGGCAGACATGGATGCAATACAAGAAGAAATTTAACAATCTGTCATGCTTGCTAGAGGTCAGTGAGTGCAATCTCCGATGCTATATCCTTACAAATGAACCACGAGCTTCCCCATTTCACCATTCACCACCTCTAGCCATGTGCAAATACAACTCAGAGCTATATTCGCCTTCTTACTCATAACATGGCTGCAAATCTCATACTTACATTTCACAGTCAGTACCCTGTGCCACAGGGGGAAAAAAAACACTCAATCCTGGAAAAGCCCTGTGGCTGCAATAGCTGTTTCTCTCATGAGAGAATGCAATGAACTCCTTCTTCTTGAATCAAGAATGTCAGACACATACCTAATGTAGTAATGGGCAGTGAACTGAGAGATATTATACATGTCACCTACAGCGGTCTGGAGAGTCTCAGCACAAAGAAGTTTATGGCTATGGATATCTTCATAGTCACTGGCAATGCCATCCTTGCCCTGACCTGAAGTTGCATGTCTGGTTGCAAGTGGAGGGAGGAGAATCATGAAATGCAGATGACTTGCATAATTCAGATTAAGCCAGGAGCAGCAGGGAGTCTTTCTGACGCTCCTTGTTTTCAGTGCATCCATCTTATCTTCTTCTTAGCTGCCTCTGCTCCATTTCCCTCTCTTACTACAGTCTAAAGGAGATGGAACAATGTCACCCATGAGTATGAGCAAATTGTCTTTAAATCAGAACTATGCAGTTCTGGTCACCACATTATAGGGAAGATTTGGAAAGGGTTCAGAGGAGATTTACTAGGATGTTGCCTGGTATAGAGGGAAGGTCTTATGAGGAAAGTTTGGGGGACTTGAGGTTCTTTTTGTTAGAGAGAAGAAGGTTGAGAGGTGACTTAATTGAGACATATAAGATAATCAGAGGGTTAGATCGGGTGGACAGTGAGAGCCTTTTTCCTCGGATCGTGATGGCTAGCACGAGGGGGCATAGCTTCAAATTGAGGGGTGATAGATATAGCATAGGTGCAACAGTTTCTTTACTCAGAGAGTAGTAGGGGCGTAGAACGCACTGCCTGCAACAGTTGTAGACTCACCAACTTTATAGGTATTTAAATAGTCATTGGATAGGCATATGGACGAGAATAGAATAGTGTAGGTTAGATGGGCTTCAGATCGGTTTCACAGGGCGGTGCAACATCGAGGGCCGAAGGGCCTGTACTTCACTGTAATGTTCTACGCTCTGTGATCTAGGGCCTGCTCCACATACAGGACCAATCAACGTTCACCGGCTTTAAGCAACTCTGGAATCCATGAAGCACTTCTACAAACTCAACCATTGCCATTAGCAGGAATTAGCAAATCAAAGAATGATTGATGATCCTTTTAAACAGGCAGAGTGGCAGCTGGTGGTAGAGGGAAGGAGGTGGTTCCTCCATCTGCTGAATGTATGTTCCACTGTAACAACAACAGAAATTGCTGGAGAAACTCCAGTGCTGGCAGCATCTGTGCGGAGAAAGCAGAGTTAATGTTTTGAGTCTGGTGATTCTTCATTAGGACTCCACGTGTTCCACTGTGTGAGTTTAAGAGATGTCAAAATTGGCAGCGTCAATGTCGACCAGTTACAAATGCAGCCTACACTGTGTACTTGACACACACTCTAACTGGCCCCTATTTAAATCAATGTTTAAACCACATGTGCTCTGAAGCCCAGTATTTCAACCAAACTAAACAGCGGCCCTATCAGAGGCAACTCATCAACTTCACACTATTATCTCACGGACATTCCATGTTACATCTCATGGTACACAAAACCCTTGTTGTTCTGACAATATCTCCCTATCATAAAGGCACTTTGCTACATGGTATCAATGCCTAGATTGCAAAAATACTTTGGCATATTTTTGAGGTTAGGAAAGGCATTACTTTAGTGACAACCACTCTTTTTGATTTCAAGTTACACTGTTAGCTCACTACGTTCTATTTCAGAAAACATCTCTAGTCCTCTAACCAAATTTTCAGCTCTGGTTCTACTGACTCTAGACTATTTTGTTCTTCCATCTCACCTCACTTCTCTTGTTGTTCACATTTTCCATGTCACCACTGAAGACTGAGTCTTGCAGTGCTCCCCTAGGCAAGGTCTCTCAGTACAGTTACAACACTGGTATCTGCCTGACAATGTGCAAAATTGCCCAGGTATGTCCTGTACACAAAATGCAGGACAAATCCAACCCTGTCAATTACTGTCCCAGCAGTCTATTCTCATTTATCTGTAAAATGAGAGAATGTGTCATCAACAGTGCTATCAAGCAGCACCTGCTCAACAATAAGCTGCTCAGTGATAACCAGTTTGGTTTCCACTGGGGCCCCTCATCTCCTGACCTCATTGCAGCCTTAGTTCAAACATGGAAAAGAAAGTGAAATTGCAGAAGTGATGTGAGAGTGACTGCTTCTGACATCAAAGCTACATTTGACCAAGTGTGACATCAAAGACTCTTAGCAAAACTGGAATTGATGGGAATCAAGAGGAAACCTCTCTGCTGGTTGGTCATACCAAGCACAAAGGAAGATTGTCATGGTTGTTGGAGGTCAGCCATATCAGCTCCAGGACATCTCTGCAGAAGTTCCTCAGGATAGTGTCCTGGGGTCAACCATCTTCAGCTGTTTCATCAATGACATTCCATCCTCAATGCGGGCAGAAGTAGAGCTAATAACCGATGACTACACATCTCTGATACTAAAGCAGTCCATATCAACTACAAGGTGATCTGTAGAATATCCAGGCTTGAGCTGACAAGTGATAAGTAGCATTCTTGCCAACTAAATACTGGCAATGACACAATCTCTAATCTGAGAGAATCTAACTATCACCCCTTGACATTCAATGACATTATCATTGTTGCATCATCCACTATCAACATCCTAAGGGTTTACGATTGACCAGAAACTGAACTGGACTAGCCATATAAATATTGTGATTAATTACTTGAGCATAACAGAAGCTAGGAATACTGCGACAGGTAACTCACTTCCTGACTCCCTAAAGCCTGTCCAACATCTACAAGGCACAATGTAGGAGTGTGATGGAATACTCCCCACTCTCCTGGATAGGGGCAGCTCCAATGACACTCAAAAAAGTTGACACCATCCAGGACAAAGCAGTCACTTTATTGACACCACATCCACAATACTCCCTCCACCACTGACACTCACTAGTAGCAGTGTGCCCCATCTATAAGATTCACTGTAAAACTTCACCCAAAAGGCTCTTTACACAGCACCTTCCAACCTCACAACCACCATCATCTTAAAGGACAAGGGGCATCAAATACATGGGAATACAACCACCTGCACTTTTCCCTCCAAACCATTCATCAGCCAGATTGGGAATATAATGCTGTTCCTTCAACTGGGTCGGTGGCTAAAAATCCTGGAACATGTTCCTAAGTGGCATTGTAGGAAGACCGACTTAAAATGGACTGCAGTTGATCAAGAGGCAACTGATCACCATCTTCTCAAGGAATTTGGGAACTAGGAATGGGCAATAAACTCTGGCTCAGCCAGTGAGGTCCACATTCCCCAAATAACTATGTAGAATTGACTTAACATGTTTATTTCTACCTTCAAAGGCTCCTCAAAACTTAGGTCTGGGATCATGTCTTCAAACACAGATTCTTCCAATTTCTGCTTAATATTCACATTCTCTGTGTCAATGAAGTACTTTGTGTATTTTATTATCAGAAGCAATCTATGCAAAAATCAACTCTTGTAGGAATCATTTGCACCCAATTAAAATCTTTTGATTCCATACCATAAACTTACCAGTACTAAATTCAAATACAGAGCTTTCTGAAGAGTTGCATACACCGTCCAATGCTGTGAGAGTTACATTGTACATCTGTCCACAGTGTAGATTGGTTATTTGACATTGTCTGTTGGCTGTATCACATGATGCTGTGTGGCCATCACTTGCTTCTGCTGCTGCAGAGTATGACACTGCACCTTTAGTGTGGGCCCATGACACAGAAGCATCGTTTGTGTTACAGTCCAGCTGCACATCGAGATTCTGTGGGATGCACGATACTGAAAAAAACAAAAACATTTAAAAGAGCACTTGCCCAGGAGCTGCTTTTATCTGCGGAATTATCTTCTGGTTGATGTAAATGTATCTAAGGTTTTCTGTGGAGAGTGGTGGTGAGATTGATGAAGTTCTCTTTCAATTACCTGTTTCAATTGTGACAAAATGACTCTCAGCAGAGTCACAATAATCATCATGTGCACGGACTGTGATGGTGTAGGTCTCTCCACAGTTTAGCTCAGTGATATCGCACATTGTTTGAGTAGCGCTGCATTGTTGGACAGTGCTCCCTTCTGCAGTCGCAATGTATGAAATTGCACCTTCACTTAAATCCCATGAGACTGATGTATATCCAGCATCACAGTTCATATTAGCATCAACATTCTGTGGGATACATGGCACTGCAAAACAAGCATTTGTAAATGTTACCTACTGGAAAAATAGTAAGTCACATGATCTGGAATTCAGAAGAAACATCTCTAAGAGGACAAGGAACTGACTGACATAGGAATGATTGAAGTATTGATGCATTTAAGAGGAAATCAGAAAGACGTACAATGGATACAGAATAGAAAGTTGTGCTAATAGATCAGAAAAGATTGGAATAGGCTTAATACTTCATGGATTGTTTGTATTCTGTACTAATTGTCCAATGAAAAAACTTTCTATAAAGTATAAAAGTGACAATGTCCAAAAAGCTATTTATAGTTTGAAGAATTTCTTACTTGAAATTCTTGTCCAGCATTACCTGTTTTAACTGTAACAGCAGAGCTTTGCAAGCTGTTACACTCCATGCTGATTGCCTGTACAGTTATATAGTAGCTCAGTCCACAGTACACATCGGAGATCTCACATTCAGTCCCTGTTGTATTGCATGTGACCCAATGATCGTTCTTTCCTTGTGCTGTTACAAGGTAGGACTCTGTACCATTGCTGGGATCCCAAAACACTGACACATTATTACTTTCACAATTGATGTGAGCAACTACATTCTGTGGAACACAAGGCACTGCAAACAGGAGAAAACAAAGAACAGAGTTTTGTTCATCAGAGATTTGCTGTTACATATACATTGCTAAACATTGTTTGATACAAAATCTTACCAATGGAACAATTGCTAGATTCACATTTATGGGTTTAGAATACAAAACAGTTCTCAGCAGGCTTAAAATTGTTTAATGAAGAAATTAAAATTGAACAAAAGAAGATCCATGAGGTACAGTGACCAACTGCTTGGTTGAAGACATAAGTGTTATTAAGTTTTCTGAAGGAGAAATGACTGAGTGGACAACAGTTAAAACAAAGAATGAAATCGGAATAATGGGCTCAGACCTGGCTAGAAAAACAAAATGTACACTCAAATTAATACATAGCTAATCTGGCATGGTGGCACAGTAGTTGGCACTGCTGCCTCACAGCGCCAGAGACCCGGGTTCAATTCCTGCCTCAGAAAACTGTCTGTGTGGAGTTTTCACATTCTCCCCATGTCTGAGTGGGTTTTCTCCGGGTGCTCCGGTTTCCTCCCACAGTCCAAAAATGTGCAGGTTAGGTGAATTGGCCATGCTAAATTGCCCGTAGTGTTAAGTGAAGGGGTAAATGTAGGGGAATGGGTCTGGATGAGTTGCTCTTCGGAGGGTCGGTGTGGACTTGTTGGGCCGAAGGTCCTGTTTCCACACTGTAAGTAATCTAATCTAAGCTAATAACACAAGCTAGAATGAGAGGAAGTATACGTTGGTTGTATACCAGTTTTCTTTACCCATATTCCAACTGGCATGCAATGGACAAACAAATAACTGCTGCCCTGTATAATTGGTAGCGTAACCTCAGAATACACTGCTACAATATCATGCAATTTTTTTTGAGTTTGTAACAGGAACCCTGTCTTTGAGGCACAAGCTACACAAATTGAAAGCAAATCATGGTACTGCTTCTTAATGTATCCTGAGTCTTAGCTCCCTATTACATAAAGGCACCAATTCCTGGAATGTACTGGTTTCTTGGTAATTTCACTTGTAAGTATGAGCTGAACAACATAATTGAGAGGTGATAGATTTAACTAGATGTGGTAGATGTGTTTGCAGCCAGATGATTAACTGTAGCAGTTAGCAATATACAAAGTGTGAGGTGGGGTTTATTAATGGAACATTTGACATTGTTATGTGACTTCTAAATTCTCCTGTCTTTTAGAATCTTTGTTTTATTAACGTTGATAAAAAACAAACCAAAGGTTTTACCTGTTTGAATTTCAAAAGATGAACTTGGTAAACTGGTACAAATCCCATCCATTGCTAATATCGTTATACTGTATATCTGACCACATGGGAGGTCTACAATCTCACACTCCAGTTCTTCTGTTGTGTTGCATGAATACCTGTCCCCTTCCATTCCTTCTGCAATTGCAATGTAGCTCACTGCACCATCACTCTGCTCCCATGATACCAACGTTGTGTGTGTTGCACACTCCAAAGATGCGCTTACAGTCTGGGGACTACAAGGGGCTGAAGATTATCAGAGAAATAAGATGGATAAAGAGCGAGTCAGTTACCTAAATTCCACAATATAATTGCACAAATAGAATTTCAAACAGTCTAAAAGTATTTATTCTTGTTAGGATGGAAAGAATATATTTATAGCTTTGAGAGCATATTCTAAACAGAAGACTTTTTATGGTGTGAATAAACTGTGGGACTTAGAGATTACTTGGTGTATGTTAGAAAAATAAACACTGGTTAATGAAAGATGTGGACAAGATACCTGTTTGAAATTCAACAACTGAACTCAGAGACTGGTTGCATTTGCTGTCAGATGCTATGACATACACAGAATATAACTGGCTGCAGAGTAACATGGGTGTTTGACACAGTGTTTCTGATGTGCTGCACGATGTGATGTTGCCATCAAGTCCTTCAGCAATGGCAGTGTACCACAGAGCACCACTGCTATGGTCCCACGTGACTAAGGCTGTGTTTAGATTACAATCCAATTTTACTTCCACATTCTGCGGGTCACAAGGGACTGGAAATAAGATTTAAACTTTAAATTGGATAAAAAATAAGATAGAATCTTATCATCAGACTAAGTGCAGGTAAATAAATGGATGAATGAATTTACTAAGTTGACTGTAATTGCATTCAAACTTTCATTCTATAAGCACAAGGAACTTCAACAGAAAACTAAAACATGCAGTTTCTCCAGTGAAACAAACAATGAAATACCATAAATGTGGACTTGCCTTGACTCTATAGCATAACAGCCCTAACAACTGACTAATAATATTGGAGTTACTGCTGAGTCACATTCACATATGGAAACTAAAGGTTCTCGAAAGAGCCTTAAACACATCATTTGCTTGATTATTCTGAAGATTGAGCCTCATTCTCTCAGCAGATGTTGGGGTACAGGTGAGGGTAGGAGAGCACAGAGCCACTCTCAGGCAGTCAGATGTGACTGGAGAGCTTTCACGCACAACCTTTATCCTCCCAAGCATCACAACAAATAATTTATGGAGACAAATGTGCCATCAAAAATAGGGATCCTTGGCAAAATCAAAAAATACTGCTAGTTGTAACAAGCTCACAAAAGCCTGGATGTAGACAAAGTTTTAAGAGCTGCAAGACAGTGTTCAAAGACCAAATGCACATATTTTCACTATACATTGGCCTCAAAGTCCTCTCAGCATGGGTGCAGCTGGCCTTGTATCTATCAGCTTTCACTGGATGTACAGCAGGCTGGCTGCATCCCAGGCTTCTCCTATTGTAATACAGCTTCAAGCTGCTTCAAACACCAACTACAGATGCCCACCCAAGATCAATTCATAAGGTTGAGTAGATTTTGCTTAAGGGTCACAAGGTGGAATTGTTTTCATCTGAAACATGAACAATGTGTTTCTATAGCTTGTCAGACCAAAAGATGTGAGCAACATACAGAGGAACTCCAGCTGTGTACACTCTAACAAGAGTTCTTCAATTTAAAAGTTTAAGGTGATTGTGTAAACTTTTGCTATAAATTCTGTGTCTTACAATTGTGTACTCCACAACCACCTGATGAAGGAGCAGTGCTCCAAAAGCTAGTGCTTCCAATTAAACTTGTTGGACTATAATTGGTGTTGTGTGATTTTTAACTTTGTAAACCCCAGTCTAATACCGGCATCTTCAAAACATTCTTCAATTTATGCTGCACCAGGGATTAATGCAACAAGAGCACAATTAACAACATAAAAATTTGATTTGTGCATTTAAATAGTGTGTGTGAAATTTATGACTTCATTTGTTAAGATGTCACAAAATATTTTATGGAAATGAGTGATACCTGAATGTACATTCACCACTGCACTCTGGGGGCTTTTGCAGATGCCATCTGCTGCTAAAACAGAGATTGTGTAATATTCACCACACTGCAGGTTTGGGAATTGAGCTTTTGTGTCACTGGTCTCAAAAGAGGTGGTGACTCTTTGCCTGTCTCGAGCGGTCACAATGTAAAACTTTGCTCCTTCGGTGTCATCCCATGAGAAGGATACAGCATTTGAATCACAATTCAGCTCAGCTTTAAGATTCTCAGGAATACACGGTGCTGGTGAGAAAATGCAAATAACTATCAGTTCATGCCGTCCATCGTGTAAATATAATTGTGAATAAATGCAGAACTATTTCCATTATTAAAGGATCAGTAATAGTACCAGTTTGAGTCTGTACAGAAGTACTTGAAATGCCATTCCGACTGTATCTCATTGTTGTTACAGTTATGTTATAGGACTGTCCACAGTGTAAATCTGGAAGTTCATAGCGTGTCTCTGTTGTCTTGTACGAGTGTTTATGTCCATCAACACCTTCTGCAGTTACCTCATAAAAGACTGCTGCATCACTGTGCCCCCATAATATTATGACCATACTTGAATTGCAGTTCACATTCACAATGATTTCATCAGGGGCACATGGTGCTGTAGAAAATAAAATATAAGCATTAATGTGCACTAGCTTAATATTAAAAATATGTTTTGCCCAAGTGGTCCTTGCCAGCAACTCATGGAATTTAAAAAAAATTCAACAAAGCAATTATTTACAAATGTGAAGACTAAAGTTAGACGTTGTATTTTACAGCAACTAAATTTTAGCTCAGGACTCTGGGCCACTTTGGTCTGGACCCAGCTTGATCTCAAGTTTAGAAGTATTTTCTCTGAACATTACATCTTTGTATGAATGATGCCAGATAGGCCCACAAGAATGCTAACCTCAAAATCCCCAGTTTATTGCTGGTAATAACCATGAGTGAAGATTGCTGAGGAACAGCCTGACTGGGGATGTAATCAGTGGAGCATGAGTCTGCACTTCTTCCACTTTCTACAGGAGCATCCTGGAATCCAGGATAGCAGATCAGCGCATGTACTGTTCAGTCAGGTTGGTAGGACAGTGGTTTTCACTCCTGGTTTAATTTGAGATGCTGGGTAAAAGGTAGGCATTTTTGAATGGTTACCATTTAGGCCAATCCATTGGTGGCTGCGAAAGACAGGGCTTACTCCTCATGCTTATGGAAGAGAACTTTGTTTTTCTAATGCTCACTATTTCTCGATATTTTGTTGACAGAGATGTACAAAATACAGCCCATTTATGCCTTGTTTATTCTTTACCTTTTACACATCTTAAGAAGACATTATAGAGAATTGTCTCCAGTGAGAAAGTTGAGTCTCCAGTGAGAAATTTACCCACTTTGTAGCTTCCTGATCTATTTTGTGCATGGCACGTCACTAATTATGGCTTTGCAAGTTTCTGGCAGGAAGTGAGTGTGCAATAGACAATGTCAAAGATTGATTGAAAGATTAATCAAGAGTAAAGGTATGAGAGGAAGTGAGCGAGAAATGTAAACCCAGATAGCAAGTGTTTTATAGGTATTTAAAAAAGAAAAGAATAAGTAAAGTGGGTGTTGATCTTCTCAGGAGTGAGAATGAAGTTTCACTTGTAGATAATGAGGACATGAAGGATGGAATATACAAATACTTTGCAGCTACCTTCATGGGAGAGGATATAGACAACATTCCAGTAATAGCTGTAAATCAGGAAATGGAAAAGACAGAGAATTTAATGAGATTACATTTGCTAGGGAGATAGTAAACTGATGGAATTGTGGCTGACAAGACTCCAGGTCAATTTGTCAATTTATTCTAGGGTTATAAAAGAGATTGCTAATGAGGTAGAAGATACATTGGATTTCAGTTTCCAAAAGGTGTTAGATTTTGGAAGTAGCAAATATAACTCCTCTGTTCAAGAAGCAAGGCAGAAAACAGGGACAGTCGGCCAGTTAGATCGACATCTACTTTGCAGAAGGTGTTAGAATCGATCATTGAGACAGTAATAGCTGGCCATTTAGGAAACTTCAAGACAATTGGGATAAGTCAGCATGATTTTGTGAAAGAAAAATCCTGTATAACCTATTTAATGGAATTTTTTGAAGGAGTAACATTCGCTGTGGATAAAGGGGATGTACTGTAGACATACTGTACTTGGATTTCCTGAAGATATTTAACAAAAAGTGCCACAGAAAAGATATTGTGCAAAGTAGAAGATCATGGTGCAGGGACTAACATATTAGCATGAATACAAGATTGGGTGGCTGACAAAAGAGGGAGTATGCATCAATAGGCCTTTTTCTGAGCAGGAGGAGGTAATAAGAATAGTACCCCCTGGATCTGAGCTGAGCCCTTAGCTTTTTACAATCTACATCAATTGCTTAGATAATGGACCAAAGACGTGGTGATGAAATTTTCAGACTGTACAAAGATAAGTAGGAAAGTATGTTGTGAAGAGGACATAAGGGAAGATACAGATGGATACGGAGAGGTTGAGCGAGTTGGCAAAAATTTGGCATATGGACTACAATACTGAAAAATGTGATGTTCACTTTGGCAGCAAGGGTTAAAAAAAATAACTTAAACAGAGAACACCCGCAGAATTCTGAGATGTAAAGGGTTCCAGGTGTTCTAGAGCATGAGTCACAAAAGTTCGTATGCAGGTACAGCAAGTAGTTAAGAAGGTCATTATAAAGATATTGTGTTTCAGTTGTACAGGGTGCTGGTGAGACCAAATTTCAAATACTGTGCACGGTTTGAGTCTCGTTATTTAAGGAAAGATATAAATACATTGGAGAAGATTTACTGTATTGACACCTGACATGAGAGGGTTGTCTGATGAAGTAAAGCTTGGTCGGATTGGACTGGTTTCTCCTGGATTTTAGGAGAGTGAGGGGTGACCAAATTGAAGTTTATAAAGTGACAAGCTGGATGTAGAAATGATGTTTCCTGTTGTGGGTGAGTCCAGAACTAGAAGGAACTAATCAAATATTAATCATCCTCATTTTAGTACAGAGAGGAGGAAAATTGTTTTTCTGTCAGAGAGTTATGTGAGTTTGGAAAGTTTTGCATCAGAAGGGGATAGAGGTGGGAACTTTGAATATTCTTCAGACAGAGGTAGATGGATTCTTGTTAGGCAAAGACACCAGAGTTTATTGGTGATAGATGAGAATGTGGAATTCAAAATACAAACAAATTAGTCATGATCTGACTGAATGAAGGAGCAAGCTTGAGGGGCCGAAGGTTGTTAATTCACATGTTTGTTTGGATGCACAACAGGCCAGGATTAGAGGACAGCATATATTCCGGCGGCTTGTGAGGTTGGACCAAGTTAGAGTGTTGGGAGGGGAAGGACATTGGGGAATTTGAAACAAAGGATGTGAATTTTAAAATCAAAACGTTTCCTGACACAGAACCAACATAGGTCAGTGAGAACAGGATAAAGGTGGAACAGTATTTACTGCACATTAAGACATTGCCAGCAGAGGATTGGCTGACTTCAAGCTCTTGGAGAGTAGAATGTGGTAGAAACAGCTGACAGTACATTGGAATAGTGGCAGTTAGAGTTGGCAAAAGCATGGATGTAGGTTTCCATACCTGATGAGCTGAGATAGAGGAGAAGTTGAGTGATGTTATGGAAAAGGGTAAAGGCTGTCTTAGAGATGACATAAATGCGAGTTCAGAAAATTATTTCAGGATCAAGTATGACAACAAACTAGTGAACATGTTGGTTGAATCTCAAACTGTTGACTGGAGAGAGATGTAGTTGGTAGCTAGGGAAGTTTGAGAGAAAACTGAAAACAATGGCTTCACTATCGTGGAAAATCCTACTCATTTAGTAGTAGATGTTAGATAAATAATAATAGTGGAGGTGTCAAGTAAGGTGGTGGAGTGATAGAGCTGAGTGCCATCAGTGCTGCACTTTCAGGTGATATCACTGAAGGGCAGCGTGTAGATGAGCAATAGGATGGGGGCAAATCTTAGATCCTTGGGAGATACCAGAGGTGGCATTGCAAGAGCAGGAAGAGAAGCCTTTAATTGTAGCAAGAAATTTTTGCATAAATAAATCAGAATGGAAGAAAAAGAGAGCAGTCCCAGCTGGATGACTGTTCATAGGCATTTTAAATGACCCTGCCACCAGATGTGGTGGTGTTTTGAAGTGGCTAGAGATTGTCTTTGGGTAACATTGCCTAATTCTTTGTTACTGTACAATAGTTTGATAAGTCATTTTCAATTGTTTTCATGTCATCTTGGTAACTAGGTCTATGCAACATTGAGGCAGCACAGATTGTCTATCTGCTGTCTTTTCAATGAAACGTTCTGCTGGGCTCACATCTATTCTCGTTGAAAGCTTGCATTGAAGTATTTATTTAAAGAGGAGGCAGGAATTGTCCTTGTCAACTTTCACCTCCTCATAAAAGAAGCTGAAACAAATCGGCTTATCATCTCTTTCAATGTCTCTTTGGGAGCTTGTAATTGTCTGCTTGCTTTGGTTATACAACTACAATGACTGCACTTCAAAAAATAATTCTTGAATTTTATGGGTTTTTGAAATAACTCCACAGAGGCCTGTCACTAAGTCACTCTTTATTTACACATGCAAAGTCCTTGACACTGATTCAGCCTCAGAACTAGCTCTCAAAGTGTCAGAATGTTTGACATTCCTGTTTCTATCTGTCAGCCAGGGCTCCCAGTTGGACCAGATTAACAGCCCCAATCAGGGAACTCATATTCTATGCGGTCCACTTGGCTGACCTCATTACAGTCACTATAGTTTTGAGATGTCTTAAGAAGCTGAAAGGTATTATATGAAGGCAAGTTTTTTTCTTTCTATATTACCTGTCCAAATTTCATAACTGGAACTTTGGATGCTGCTGCATTTCTCACCGAATGCAAGGACAGAGATGTTGTATCTTTGGCTACAGTGGAGATCTGAGATGAAACAGTTTGTTTCAGATGTACTGCAGGTGGCTATGTGTCCATCACTTCCCTCGGCTGTTGCAGTGTATGACACTGTGAGATTGCTTGGCTCCCACGTTACAGAGGCTGTGACAGTGTCAATATCAGCTTGTACATTCTGAGGGGGGCAGGGTGCTTTTGGGAGGAGGACAAAAAGTTACAGTTTAGTGATGTCAGCATTTGATTTACTTTCTTTGTTGGCAACATCTGAGAATAAATACTTAATGAAGAAATCCTTGAAAGCCATGTAATAGCTAGATTACCATTTAGAAACATGGAAATGTAATTTCTAAGTTAGATCTTATTCCATGTGTTGAGTGTTGGAATTTGTTCAGAAAATCAAGGAGGAAGTACACCTGAAATAATATTCTGATGTTGATACTGTTTTCAATAGAGTAAATGAAATCAATTGGGCTGCCCATCCTTAGTTAACATTTAGCAAATGGAAGATCTCTTGCACTTATTTTGATTGCATGTGATGGTGGTTAAATGCATTATTTCAAATCAGTAAAACATTTACAAAATGTTACAATAAGAATGACACACAAGAGAGGGTGTTGGGTGCAACACCTATGAACCCTCTTGCCAAAGAACTTAACCATCTGGTGAATTATTTCAGGATCCTTCCTGGTGGATCTCTTCGAATACTGACCACTTTTTGGATAAAGATGTGTTTCCAAAAGTAATTCTCAACTTAACTTTTATTCATTCATAATTACTTGGAGGTACGTTTATCACAATATTGCACAAGTGAAAGGAGATCAGGAGGACAAGCAGCCAATACAGCCAATGGCCACTTATATGCCACAGAAATAAAATCAGCTCTAGCTCTAAAGCAGTGTGAATGGGTATTCAGAGTCTTCACTGGTTAGTGTGTCCTGTGAAAATAATTTATGATTTCTCATGAATTATGGCCTGGATTGCATTGCCTACAAGGACGGTGGAAGCAGACTCAACAAAAACTTGTAAAAGGGAATTGAGTAAAGAAGGGGTACGATTTATAGAGCTGTGTGGAAGATGCAAATAGGAAAGGTCTTTCAAAACGTGCCAGACCAAAGATGATGTCTTCTATACTGTGCCATTCTATCCACTAGTGCCCTGAAAAATGTACACTGAATGCTGCTAATTTTAAATGACTGAGTTGAGCTGATGAGATTACCAATGGCGTTTTCAGTCAGGCCTCTAATCAACAGTGCAATGCCATATGAAAGCACTATTACTGGAACAATAAAGGGTAGACATGAGCAGGAGCTGCAACTTGTCAAGCCACATAGTGGTGTTAAATGTGGTTAGAAAAAGATTTCCCAATCATAGATTGATACAGCAATGAAGGAAGCCATTAGTGTTATCCTGCCTGTGTCTGGTAGAGATACAAACAAACCCCACAACGCTGCTCTTTCTCTATAGCCTAAAAAGGTTTTCTGTTTCCAATACAGGTTTTTTCTCCAACCTGTGTCCTCCAGTTACTAATTTTCTATCACAGGAAAACGTTTATGATAAATCTGCCCATCCACATCACAAATGACCACAAATAATTCAGTTAAGTTTAATCTTAAATTTAAATTTCTTTAAGGAGATCAATCCTACCTTCCTCAGTCTCTCCAGATAATTGAAGTTCCTCTACTCTGGTAAAATTCTGGCATTATTTATTCATTTGCTGAGGTTATTGTTGGTTCGGCCAGCATTTATTACTTATCCCTAATTGCCCTTGAGAAGGTGATGATGATCTGCAATCCTGAACCAGTGCAGTCCATTTGATGTAGGTTCACCCACAATTCCAGGATTCTAACCCAATAACACTGAAGGAATGGTGAGTGACTTGGAGGGAAACTTGCAGCTGGTGATGCTCTCATGTATTTGTTGCCCTTGTCTTCTGGCTGATACTGGTCATGGGTTCGAAAGGTGCTGTCAAAGAGACTTCAGGTGAACACCTCTAGTACATCTCGGGGATGATACACACTGCTGCTACTGGTGGTAGAGGAACTGATGTTTGTGGATATGGTTCTAATCTAGCGGACAACTTTGTCCTGAATGGTGTCAAGTTTCTTGAGTGCTGTTGGAGCTGCACTCATCCGTGCAAGTGAGGGGTATTCCATTACACTCCTAACTTGTACTTTGTAGATGGTGAACAGACTTTGAAAATCAGGAGGTGAGTTACTTGCAATAGGATTCATTGCTTATGACATGTTCTTGGAGCCACCGTATTTATATGGCTAGTCCTGTTGAGTTTCTGGTCAATAGTAACCTCAGGATGTTAATAATGGTAGATTCAACAATAGTAATGCCAGTGATTAGATTCCTTCTTGGTGGGATTCAAATTTGGGTCTGTGGGATGTTACTGGATTACTAGTCCAGTGACAATACCACTATGTCACTGCTTCCCTCTTAATGTTTTGCACCACTCAAAGACCATGACATCCTTAACAAAGTGTGGTACCCAGAATAGAACACACAGTCCAGATGAGAACTAATTAGTGTCTAGATGGGTTTAGCACCCAATTGTTGCTATAAACACCATTACTTCTAAAAATAACAAAAGTCACATATGCTTTTCTCCCCTCAACCTGCCCAACCTAAAAGGTTTGTGAACATAAATTTCCAGTTGTTTGTAAATCCTCTTCTCGACCTCGGATCTTGGTCTAGTCTTTCTGAATGGTAGCTGATAGCATGGTTCAGAGTCGATTGGTTTTAAATTAATGATCACATCAGTGAAGAAAATATATAAGTAGGTCTAAGCTCAATCATTGCTCCACTAATTGTAGATCCTTTACAAATGTCTCTTTTAGTTACCTGATTCAATTGTGACAAAATGACTTTCAGCAGAGTCACAATAGTCATCATGTGCATGGACTGTGATGGTGTAAGTCTCTCCACAGTTTAGCTCAGTGATATCACACATTGTTTGAGTAACGCTGCATTGTTGGACATTGCTCCCTTCTGCAATTGCAATGTATGAAATTGCACCTTCACTTAACTCCCATGAGACTGACGTATATCCAGCATCACAGTTCATATGAGCATCAACATTCTGTGGGATACATGGCACTGCAAAACAAACATTTGTAAATATTACCTACTGGAAAAATAGTAAGTCACATGATCTGGAATACAGAAGAAACATTGCTAAGAACACAGAACTGACTGACATATGAGTGATTGAAGTGAATAATATTGATGCATTAAAGAGGAAATTAGAAAGGCATACGATGCATACAGAACAGAAAGTTATACTTACAGATCAGATATGATAGGAGTAGACTTAAGTGGAGTATTAATGCTGGCATGGATTGTTTGTATTCTCTAACTGTCCAATGAAATGACTTTCTATAAAGTATAAAAGTGACAATGTCCCAAAGCCATACATTGAAGAACTTCTTATTTGAAATTACCTGTTTTAACTGTAACAGCGGAGCTTTGAGAGCTGTTACACTCCATGCGGATTGCCTGTACAGTTATATAGTAGCTCAATCCACAATACACATCGAAGATCTCACATTCAGTCTCTGTTGTATAGCATGACGCCCAATGGTTATTGTTTCCTTGTGCTGTTACAAGGTAGGACTCTGTACCATTGCTGGGATCCCAAAACACTGACACATTATTACTTTCACAATTGATGTGAGCAACTACATTCTGTGGCACACAAGGCACTGCAGAAAAACAAAGCAGAACTCAAACTATTTTAGATTTAATCCACTTGTACAGGTCTGAAACAGCAGTACAGTTCATTAAGTGCAGATCGAGGATCTTGGATTAGTATATGACTGAAACAATAGCTGAATAGATGACTTTGTAACTAGAATTAAAGATAGCCAATATACAAGATACGAAATTATGTTTATTAATATTTACTTTGATTGTTAATTCTTAATCTTCAGTGCTCTAGGGACTTTATTCTGTTTTTTTTGTAAAAAGCATACCAAAGTTTTACCTGTTTGAATTTCAAAAGATGGACTTGGTAAACTGGTACAGATCCCATCCATTGCTAATATCGTTATATTGTATATCTGACCACATGGGAGGTCTACAATCTCACACTCTAGTTCTTCTGTTGTGTTGCATGAATACCTGTCCCCTTCCATTCCTTCTGCAATTGCAATGTAGCTCACTGCACCATCACTCTGCTCCCACGATACCGATGTTGTGTGTGTTGCACATTCCAAAGAAGCGCTTACAGTCTGGGGACTGCAAGGGGCTAAAGATTATCAGAGAATGGACAAAGGCGGAATTAGCTTTTACTTAAATTTAACATTGTCCATCTAAAAATAGCATTTTTAAAATGACGTCTAAGAGTAATTCCTTCTATTGACATGAAAACTGACCAAACACAGGAATAGTGCAACATTAAAAACTTAGTATCTTGGAAATTATTCTAACCTCCCACAATCCCTGCTAATAGATGGCAATAACTTTATATTGGCGTCTATGGACCTAGGAAATGGTTAACAGTGATCATCAGTCCACTGTAACACAAGGGCAAGATGTTGGTGGGACCACACCTGGAGTTGTGTACTGAGTTTAGTCTCTGTATTTAATAAAGGATAATTGGCATTGGAGGCAGATCAAAAGAGGTTCATTAGGTTGATTCCTGTGACGAAGGGATGGCTAAATGGAGAATGGCTAAAAAGGTTGAGCCCCTGCTCTATAGCATGTTTTGTAGCAGTTAATCCCATTGGAGAGCGCTAAGTGGGGAGCCCATTACATTTCCAGTTACACCTCAATAGAGACTATGGTGGGATGCCTGTGGGCGATCTTCCCTGGTGGCATCACCATTCAAAAGAGCTACTGGCTTCTGCTTTATTTCGGTAGGCGGGACTTTTGCCCCCGGAGGTTCTAATCGAGCAGCAAGGCCTCGGTTGTACAGCATTAACCATGACACCTTTCATTTCTCATTTTTCAAAAAATGATTCACAATTGTGGATATCACTGGACAGGCCAGCATTTATTGCACATCCTAACTGTTCTTAAGAAGATGATGGTGAGCTGCCCTCTTGAAACACTGCAGTCCTTACGGTGCAGATAGACTCACAATACTGTTAGGAAGGGAGTTCCAGGTGTTTTACCCAGAACCACTAAAGGAATGACAATATACTTGCAGATCAGATTGACTGTGACTTGAATGAGTACTTGCAGGTGGTGGTGTTCCCATGTACCTGCTGCCCTTGTCTTTCTAGATGGTAGTGGTTGTGGGTTTGGAAGGTTCTGTCTAAAGAGCCTTGGTGAGTTGCTGCAGCGCAGCTTGTAGATGGTATAAGTGGTAGTGGAGAGAATGAATGTTGAAGGTGTTAGATAAGGCTTTGTTCTGATGTATTGAACATCTTGAGTGTTGTTGGAGCAGCAATTATCCAAAATAGTAGAGAGTATTTTATCACACTCCTGCCTTGCAATCTGTGGACAGGATTTGGGGAGTCAGGAGGTGAGTTACTCACCACAGAATTCTCAGCCTCTTAACTGTCCTTGTAGCCACAATAATTATATTACTGATCAAATTGCATTTTTGTTCAGTGGTATCCCTCAGGACGTTGACTATCAAAGGGAAATGATTGGATTCTCTATTGCTAGAGATGGATGCCATCTGACACTTGTGAAACACAAATAATACTTGCCAAGTATAAGACCAAACCTAGATGTTGTCCAGGTCCTGATGCATTTTGATATTGACTGGTTCAGTAGCTGAGGAGTCATGAATGGTGCTGAATATTGTGTGATAAAACCTTAGGATACAGGAGCAGTAGTAGGCCATTCAACTCATTGAGTTTGCTCTGCCATTCAATGAAATCATTGTTGATCTTAAAATCTTTGGTCCCATTTTTCTACTTTTTCTCTATAACTCCTGATTCCCTTATTGTTCAAAACTCTGTCTATCTCAACCTCGAATATACTTAATGACTCAGACTCTACAGCCCGCTGCAGTAAAGAAGTCAACAGATTCCACAAGGGAAGACAACCTTTCTGCATTTAGCCTCTCAAGCCTCCTAAGAATATTTTATGTTTCAATAAGTTTGCCTCTCATTCTTCTAAACACCAACAAATACAGGTCCAATCTACTTAACCTCTCCTCATAAGACAGTTCCTCCATACTTGATATTAGCCTAGTAAACTTTCTCTGGAATGCATCCAATGCCAGTGAATCTTTCCTTAGATAAAGGTCCCAAAACTGATCACACTATTCTAGCTGTGGTCTGATTTATATAGTTCTAGCAAATCTTCCCTACTTTTATACTCCATCCCCTTTTGAAATAAAGGTCAACATTCCATTTGTCTTCCCTATTATGTACTGAATTTGGATGCTAGCTTTTTGAGTTTTATGCACAGGAACTCCCAAATCCCTGTCCTGTAGCTTTCTGTAGTCTTTCCCCATTTAACTAATATTGAGTTCCTCTATACTTCCTGACAAAGTGCATAACCTCACATGTTTTTACATTACATTCCATCTGCCAGGTTTTTGGATTAGAAGTAGAATTAACTTTATTACCACATGCACTCGAGTGAGTAGGGTGAAAAGTGTGCAAGTCGCCACAGTGCCATATAATTGTAGCACCATCTTTGGTGCAAAAGTCCCTAAGATATAGCTTTTTCAGTTACTGTTCATGGAAAAATAGAGAAGTAAGACAAAATGTCCAACATTGCTGATTCAGGAATAAATTGTAAAATGGACAAAAAAAGGACAGAGAAATAGTCTTCTGTCCCAGTCTATGTTGACATCTCGAAATCCTGAGACCGGAGGTTCACATTGAGACAATGCCAGGCTGAGAGACAGTCATGTACTGCCTGAAAATCACCATGCTGGGCCACTGGAGATCGCTGCGCCAGGCCGAGAGGGATGCCATGCTGGACCAAGAGGCCGTCTATAAGACCATAAGATCATTAGAAATAGGAGTGGAAGTAAGGCCATTCGGCACATCGAGTCCACTCCGCCATTCAGTCTAGTCGGGTTTGTGGTGAGGCCAGGAGTTCTGAGGCAGCTAGGTCGGAGGTCACAAAGTCGGAAGACACGGGTTCTGAGGCTGCAAGTTACTGAGGCACTCACTTAATCTGTTTGATCAGCAATCGTCAGGAAACGTGATTGAAATAGCTAGAAATGGTTGGGCCAAGGACACTATCCTGAGGAACTCCCACACAGATGTCCCAAAACTGATATGACTGACCTCCAATAACAACAACAACAAGAATCATTTTCCTGTGCAATTGATATGATTCCAATCAGTGGAGAATTTTCTCTGATTCTCATTGACACCAGTTTTGCTTGGGCTTCTTAATGCCACACTAGATCAAATGCTACCTTGATGTCAAGTGGAGTTACTCTCTCTTGCCCTCTTGAATTTAACTCCATTTTTGGACTAAGGCTATAAAGAGATCTGGAACTGAGTGCGCCCAACCTGAGCTTCAATGAGGCAGTCATTATTGAGGAAATGCCACTTGGTAGTACTATTGTTGGCTCCTTTCATCACTTTGCTGATGATTGAGAGTAGACTGATGGGGTGGAGATTATCCCAGCTGGATTGAGTCATAGAGAGTCATAGAGTCATATAGCACAGAGACATGCCCTTTAGCCCAAACTGGTCCATGCTGACCAAAATGTCTATCCATGTTAACCCTATTTCCCTGCACTTGGCCCATATCCTTTAAACCTTTCCTATCCATGTATTTGTCCAAATGCCTTTTGAATGTTGTTAATGTACCCACTCAAACACTTTCGCTAGCAGCTCATTCCATATGTGTATCACCTTCTGTGTAAAAAACGTTGCCCCTCAGGTTCCCTTTTATTCTTTCCCCTCTCACCTTAAACTGATGCCCTCTAGTCCTCGATTCCCCAAACCTGGGAAAAAGACAGAATGCATTCACTCTATCCACGCCACTAATGACCTTAAACACCTCTATAAGATCCCCCCACAGTCTCCTATGCTTTAAAGAAAAAAGTCCTAGGCTGTTCAGCCTCTCCCTATAACTCAGACTGTTGAGTCCAGGCAACGTCCTTGTAAATTTCTTCTGCACTCTTTCCAGTTTAATAACATTCTTCCAATAACAATGTGTCCAAAACTGAACACAGTACTCCAAGTGCAGCCTCACTAACATCCTGTACAACTGCAACATAACTTCCCAACTTCTACACGCAATGGCCCAACTTCTTCACTGCCCTGTCTACCTGTGACTCCATTTTCATAGAACTGTGAACCTGAACTTCCAGATCCCTCTCTTCCACTACACTCCTTAAGGCCCTACCATTCCGCATGAAACTCCTACCTGGATTTGACTTTCCAAATTGCAAGACCTCACACTTATTCATATTAAACTCCATTTGCCATTCCCTGGTCCACTTCCCCAGCAGATCAAGGTCCTGCTGCAATTTCTGATAACCTTCCTCACTGTCCTCAGTACTGCCTATTTTAGTGTCTTCAGCAAACATACGAATCATGCCTTGTGCATTCTCATCCAAATCATTACTATAGATAACAAACAGTAGTGGATCCAGCACTGACCCCTGAGGCACTCCACTAGTCACAGGTCTCCAGTCCAACATGCATCCTTCCACTATTACCCTCTGCTTCCTACCATCAAGCTAATTGTGTATCCAATTTGTCAGCTTTCCCTGGATTCCATGCACTCTAACCTTCCAGAGCAGCCTACCATACCTTATCAAAGGTCTTACAGAAATCCATAGACTGTGTCTACCACCTTGCCCTTGTCAATCTTCTTGGTCACTTCATCAAAAAATTCTATCAAATTTCTGAGGCATGAATTCCCACTCACAAAGCCATGCTGACTACTCTGAATCAAACCCTGTCTTTCCAAATGCATGTATTGTACATCCTATCTCAGAATCTTCAAGTAACTTACCTACCATAGATGTTTAGCTTACTCATCTATAATTTCCAGGCTTTTTGCAGCCTTTCTTAAATAATGGCACAACATTTGCTACCCTCCAGTCTTCCGGACCTCACCCGTGGCTAACAATGATGCAAAAATATCAGCCAGGTCCCCCGCAATTTCTTCTCTAGTCTCTTGCAGTCTTTTTGGATATATCTGCTTAGGACCAGGAGATTTATCCAACTTCATACATTCTAATACATCCAATACCTCCTCTGTTGTCCTGCTGTTTGTGAACAAGACTTACCAGGGAAATTTTTCACATTGCCAGGTAGATGCCAGTGCTGTTACAGAAGCAGCTTGCCTTGGGTGTGGTTAACTCTCCAGCATAGGTCTTCTGTATTATTGCTAGAAAGTTGTCAGGACCTTTGCAGAATTCAGTGCTTTCAGCTATATGTTGACATCATGTGGAGAGAATCAAATTGGCTAGATAAAGGACTGCCCTCTTCTCCACTACCCTGTCCACCAACACCTCCAGGTGTCTGTCTATAAAGCAGGATGACAGCCTCTGGGTTACCACTGAGCACCAGTGTGAGGGTCATTCCTGGTTTGCAACATCTGTGTAGCTGGGCTTTGTATGTAGCATCAGTGATGTGAAATCTGGAAGGTTCCGGCAGTGACAAACATTTCTGTCTCTCTAGTTGTATGGTTCCTTGAGAAAGACATCTAAGAACTCAGTTACATAATTAATGTAGTGAAGAGCAGATGATTGTGTGAGAAAATTCAAACCATGGATAAATTCTGTCCATTGAGATAATTGCAATAGAAGCAGCAAAAGGAGAGCTCTTGTGGTGCATTTATAGTATTCCTACCTTGGCACCAGGATATCAGGGTTCAAATCCTACCTGCTTCAGAGATCTCTAATAACATTATTGAACAGAAAATATCTAGAAGAGCAGAAAGCTACAAGGGATTTACTGAAGACCTTTTTTAAAATTAAACATTTTGATCAATGAATAGAGGATGATTGTTTCCCCTACTTGAAGAATGTGGTAATTAATTTGCTATATAATGAATGAGGAGAGTAAAAAGATATATCTTTATACAAAGTGTTGATATGAATTGGAATTTATGGGAAGGTTTGAAACTACAACAGCTGCAAATTATTAGAAGCATATGAACAAATGGAGCTATGGGGAGAGACTTGAGCCATCAAGTTAGTTATTAAGGAAATGGTACGCACATGTTAGGCTGAACATGCTGATTGTGTTCTGTATCATTCTATGGCTGCAGGGGTACATTGGGCAGAATATAAGGGATGTTTATGGGGGTTATCAGCATCGTTGAACCACAACAGTATCTGCAACAATGCCAGCATCTTTAAAACCATTATATAAACTAAACATCTTTACAATACTTGTGGTTTTGTTTTATTGCTGGTTAAGGTGTTACTTAGATCAATGAGCTGTTGGTTGTTAAGATTGACTTGCAGAGCTTGAACCAAAATGATATATGATGATAAGAAATAGGAGACGTAGACTATACAGCTGCATGAGTCTGCTCCACCACTCAATACCAGTCATTTTGCCACAACATCACTTTCTTATCCACTTCTCACATCCCTCGAGATCCAGACAGACCAACATTCTCAGCCATAAATATATTCGATGATGAAGAATCCAAAACTTTCTGAGATAAAGAATTCGAAAGATTCACAATTTCAGAAATGTTTCCGCATCTCATTCCTAAATGACTGAGTTCCTGTCCTATGACTGTGCTCCTACGTTCTGGAATCCTCAGCTAGGGGAAACAATTTCTCAGTGATGATCCCACCAATCCCCTTCAAAATCTTGTTTTTCATGAGATATCCTCTCATTCCTCTAAACTGCTGAGAGCATAGGCACAATTTACTTGGTCTCTCATTTCAAATAATTTTTTCACTGTGCTGCCTTGAAGGCAAGTACACCTGAGGGTCGAAATGGTGCACAGTGTTCCATATGCTTTTTTCTCACAATCCCTGTATAATCACAGCCAGACTTTGTATTACATGTCCCCCGCAAGCACTTGAACAGATGATGTTGACCTAATTGTACTGGAGCAAAATCATATTTGAATACATAACATCATCAAATGTTCATACTAAATTCCAGCAGTTTGCTTAGGTTTTACAGAGGAATCTCGATTATCCGAACAACAAGGGCGGGAAGTATTTTGTTGGATAATCGAATGTTTGGATAATCGAATGCCAGATAACACAGTTTAGCCAAGCATCAGGACCTTGCGATCTTGCCGGATAATCTGAAAGTTGAATAATCGAATGCTGGATAATCAAGGTTCCTCTTTATTCATCCAATACAAATACTAAAAACTGTCATTGTTTTAAATGTTTACTTGATAAATTAACATAGTTCTTTGCTATCGTGATAAATACAACATACCGAGAGTTCAGTTTCTTATTTTGCCCACATATTCCTCAGTGAAGTAAAGAGTTACCTGTTTGAATTTCAACAATTGAACTCTGAGAATGGTTGCATGTGCTGTCAGATGCTATGACATACACAGAATATAACTGGCCACAGAGTAACACGGGCGTTTGACACCATGTTTCTGATGTGCTGCACGATGTGATGTTGCCATCAGGTCCTTCAGCAATGGCAGTGTACCCTAGAGCACCTCTACTATGGTCCCATGAGACCAAAGCTGTGTTTAAATTACAATCCAGTCTTACTTCCACATTCTGCGGGTCACAAGGGACTGGAAATAACATTGAAAGTTAGATATGGAGGACAACAGAATCAAACAATCAGCACTATTACAAATAAATAAAAGGGTAAAATAATTATTGAATAACATCTCTAAATGAACTCGTCATTACATCAAAAGTGGGAAGAAAGTAGAAAGTAGTAAGTGTGCCAATTAACTGGTAGCATTAAATACAATTAATGGAAAAGTTGCTTTAATTCTATAATGTGAGAGCTTTAGTAATTGAGCATCTCACTGAAATACATGATGACATTATTAATGTTAACACAGCATTGTTAAAATTTTTAATTGTCAAACTTATTAATTTTCTCTTCTATAGTTGCAACATGTATTAAATATACAGTTTACTACCCACACTGGTAAGACCATTTATTAAAAAAAAGGTTTTGTTGAAACATTTCACCATACACTCAGAGTGAAAATCAGCAAAAAATCCCAGTGTAAAGGGAAAAACAAAATTTTTAGTGCATTGCGAGGAGAGAGCTGATTTATTGGCACATGGACTCTGATTGGTAGAGATATTGCATGAAGAATGCACCAGTTAGATGATGACTGATAATTAACTACTAACCTTTGTTTAAATTTAAACTAGGCAGGTTGACTCTGATTGGTCAAGGCATGATTGGCCTTGAGAAATGAACCAGACAATGACTTTCATCTATTGCTGAGTTGAAATAGGGGCATTGTGTGCACATGTTCTTTTGGTTTGCAAAGACAGGATTCTGTATATTTATACATGTAGCTTCCAGTACATGCATGTGCACCACACTGTGAGCCTGACTGACAATCTTAAATTGAGGGATTATGGCTACTCCGATTAGATTATTTCTCACTGTATGTCCTGCAAACTCATGTACACTTTTGATCCTGAAAAGTGTTCACTCTACCTCCCATTACCCTATAGATCTCACCAACGAGTAAAACTAATTGTTTTATCATGCTTAATGCAATAGCAACTAGAGTGACAATTGTCACTTAAAGAATGCTGCTAAAAAAGACATTCTGCCTATCATATAAATGAGTAATGTGACATGTGAATTTCAGTGCCAGCATGATAGGAGGTACATGTGCCATACATTCCAAAGGCTGGCGAACACTATTCAATTGCGCATCCCTTAGGCTATCCACAATTGACCCTTGCTTGCACGCCTCAATACAGTGTCCATCATTAGTTGTAATTTTTTGATTGGACATTTGCAGAATAATCCTGAGTGTGTGAAGAATTATGTTGACAACCAATTTAAGATTGTCAATATGGTGCACTTGTGCCAACTGGAATCAGCATATATTAATAAACAAAGCCCTGTTTATAGACAGAAAAGAAATGTACACACATTGCACCTGTTTAAACTCAACAAAATAGGTGTCAGCCATTGTCTGGTTCATTTCTCCATAGCAACATCTGTACCATTCAGTGTCCACTTGCCAACCAAGCAACACTCTTCCTTTCTTACAAAACAAAATGTTGACATCCCCCTAACTTTGGTATTTTTGCTATTTGTCTAGATGAGTGCAAGATGAAACATTTCAACAAAACATGTCTTCTTTTGGCAATACTCTGTAGACCTGTTCTTTCAAATGACAATTTGATAATGTGTGAGAATTGGGATTGGTGGTACTGGGGAAGCAAGTACTTTATTGTTTGATTGGTTGGCTGTGACTACTTATTAAGTAACAAGAGGTATGAAGATATTTGACCTGACTTTAACTGTGCAAGCAAATGGGTTTTAAGTAAGTTACAATCTCGCCCAAAATTTGTCATGACATGGAACATTTGAAGGAGGAGAAAATGAGGACAGCAGATGCTGGAGATCAGAGCTGAAAAATGTGTTGCTGGAAAAGCAC
This sequence comes from Chiloscyllium plagiosum, assembly GCF_037043375.1. Taxonomy (NCBI): domain Eukaryota; kingdom Metazoa; phylum Chordata; class Chondrichthyes; order Orectolobiformes; family Hemiscylliidae; genus Chiloscyllium; species Chiloscyllium plagiosum. The sequence goes on from NW_028270147.1 coordinate 73,335,024, forward strand.
AGAAGGTCAGGCAGCATCAAAGGAGCAGGAGAATCGACGTTTCGGGCTTATGTCCGAAATACTCTTATTTCAAAATTGCCTTATTTAATTCCTGGTTCAGATTTTAATATAGGTGTTTCCCTTACAACTCATAGTATTAAAACGTAGCATACCAAATTGGTAATTGCAATGTTAAAACATTAAGTCTTCTGTAAGATTAGATTACATTACAGTGTGGAAACAGGCCCTTCGGCCCAACACGTCCACACCGACCCACCGAAGTGCAACCCACCCATACCCCTACATTTACCCCTTGCCTAACACTACGGCAATTTAGCATGGCCAATTCACCTGACCTGCACATCCTTGGACTGTGGGAGGAAACCGGAGCACCCGGAGTAAACCCACGCAGACACGGGGAGAACGTGCAAACTCCACGCAGTCAGTTGCCTGAGGCGGGAATTGAACCCGGGTCTCTGGCGCTGTGAGGCAGCAGTGCTAACCACTGTGCCACCGTGCCGCCCACAAAAAATTGCGTTTTCTTTCAACTGCAATTGCCAAATCATGGATGAAAAGGTATGCCACAATGTTTGAAATTTTGACTCTGAAGATGTATCATGCACACCAAGTACGTATTTACTTTGGTAAGGGCCATTCCTGTAATTGTATAAGCAGGTGCTATGGGCACTGTTTGCTCAGTCTCGCATGGAATAAATGTGCCTTGAGGGGATTACATGATGGTCATGATGGTCATTACACGGTTTGGAAACAAAGTTCCAACATCAAGGACTGAAAGAATTCAATTACATTAAAGTGGCTTGCATTTCAGGAACTTTTGAAACCAGAAATAATTGATTCCGATAGTATTGTACAGATAAATAAATAATCAGCAACCATCTTCAGCTATGGATCCTTGAGCATTCATGATGCAACATATCCTTCCTTGTGCACAGGGACCCATTTCCCAGTCAGTGTAAATAAAGAAAATGAACAAAATAATGCATCGCACTTAAATATTGCTTGTGAAACCTGATATTTCATTTGTTGTTAAAATTGCAATAGACCTTTAGGAAATGAGTGATACCTGAATGTACATTCACTACTGCACTCTGGGGGCTTTTGCAGATGTCATCCACTGCTAGAACAGAGATTGTGTAATGTTCACCACACTGCAGGTCAGAGATTTGAGCCTTTGTGTCACTGGTGTTGAATAAAGCGGTGACTCTTTGACTGTCTCGAGTGGTCACAATGTAAAACTTTGCTCCATCTGCCTCATTCCATGAGAAGAATACAGTATTTGAATCACAATTCAGCTCAGCTTTTAGATTCTCAGGAATGCACGGTACTATTTAGAAAAACAAATTATTGTCAATCCTGTCTTGCTAAAAGGTAAATAGACAGTACAATTATGTCAAAAACGACCAACTATTAAAAAGTAGCTATCAATTAAGTAATAGAATTACCAGTTTGGGTTTGTACCGAAGTACTTGAAATGCCATTCCGGCTATAACTCAGTGTTGTTACAGTTATGTTATAGGACTGTCCACAGTGTAAATCCAGAATTTCGTAGTGTGTCTCTGTTGTGTTGTACGAGTGTTTATGTCCAACAATACCTTCTGCAGTTACCTCGTACAACACTGATCCATCAGTCCTACCCCATGATATCGCCACTCTATTAGAATTACAGTCCACATTCAGAACGAGTTCATCAGGGGCACATGGAGCTGTAGAAAAGGTAAGATATAATTTCATTAATACCTAAAGAAATGCATTGATGCAAATGAAAACATAAATGGATTAAAACATGTCGATCTTTAATTAAGTTCAAATGATAATCACTTTGAATAGACTAACCATTGATTTTGAAGGTTCATGAAATCCTTTTTTTAAAATCTATCCATCTCCATTACCTATTCCACATTAATAGGAGTTTGTAGACATTTGTGAAGGTGGGTCTCTATTAATGCTACATACAATAGCATTCAACTGGGAATATCTCAATAATAACTATCTGTTCAATGTTCCTCTCACCCACTGTGCAGTAATAGGTTCACAGGATAAGTCTATGGATCATGAAGGAATGAGAAGTAACACCACGTGATGGTGAGAACCAGCTGGAAAAAGAGATGCTGGCGAAAGCACTGAACTAGTGTAAATCAATGTCTATTATAATAGATCCCCAGCAGTGGTTTGTGGTGATAAGGGAGGGCACCAAACAGGAGCACTTCTCTGAAAGAAAAAGACTCTTTGTCAGAAAGAGATCTTCTGGAGAGAGGGAGCAATAAAGGATTTCCTCAATTGGATATGAACTACTTGCATAATTCCATGTATGACACTGTTTTCTGAGTTTAATCTTAATTTCTCTTCATGGAGAGCAGATACCAGTGGAATACATAGTCCCTGCTTCTTGATCTTCAAACCGTCTGCATCCTTAAATCTCATATTTCATTTTGTAATGTTATAATGTAAGTAAAGGGAGTAATTCAAATATATAGATAGACTTTTGCAGCGTTGTTTAAAAGACAAGAGTCACATCTTGTTGATTTAAATATGAAACACCTACCACATTGAGAAAATGGGCCAACAATGGTTTAGTGTCTCTTTCCAGTGATCTGGGAAGATTGTGAACTCAAGAGACAATTATTGGAGTGAATTCACCATTCCCACCATAGCTGGTGAACTCACTCAGTGCATAATGTACAGACTGTCACCAGGTACAGAACACTAAAAGCCTCTTCAAATAATCTCAATTTGGAAACAAAAATATGTAGCAGTAACATTTTAATTGCATCACAGCATCTCACATGCAGCAGTAATATTAAAATATTAGTTCCAATTTAAGGAAACACCAACGATATCCTAGAAAAAGTTTAGTCAAAATCAATAGCTACTTTTCATTCAAATGTAGTTGCACTTCAGGTAACTCCCTTCCAGCTTCGCCAGGAGGAGTTTGCTCAAACATTTCCTGAAAATTGTGTTTGATGCAGGGCTGGCAATTCAAAATAAGTTTTTCAGAATCAGTAGAGAGGAAGCAATCAAGCTCTTATGGTTGTAATTATGATGGCAATTGATGAAGTGACCTCACAGAGTAACAAATGTCATCCTTCCAATGATTTTTGGATATTGAGCAGAATCCAACTTTGACAACTTTGATCATGGTTGACATGGAATTCAGAAGATAAAACTACTTGTAAATTTATATTAACAAACACAAACCCACACTCAGACCCAGTAAAACTTTGAGGATGGAAATGTTAATTATTCTGCAACATTTCACATAATCTACATGCAACGCTCTTCAAGAAACCTCTCACAATCCAAAAACCTTTAAATAGAAGTGATTACGGTCTCTAACATTTGTCATAACAGAGAACCCATCTTGAGGAACTCTCAATATTCCTTTTCTTGGCGTTTTTTTTAATGGGCTCAAATAATGGCAATGTATAAATGAGGCACAATGTATATGTGAAACCTATTGAACGTCGGTGCTAATATGTAAATCATTACCTGTCCGAATCTCATAAACAGAGCCTTTTTTGCTGCTGCATTTATCATCAAAAGCTTGAACGGTGATGGTATATATTTGACTACAGTGAAGAGCTTGGATCTGACAGCTGGCTCCAGAGGTGGTACAGGTGTCTATGTGTCCATCACTCGCTTCTGCTGTTGCCACGTACAACACAGTGTGGTTACCTGGCTCCCATGATATCAAGGCAGTATTATTTTCACTATAAACCTCCACATTCTGAGGGGGGCATGGCACTGGTTTGGAGAAAAGTAACAGGAAATAGAAAAATAAATGTCAAACGTTGTGTCATCGGGATTCCAGAGTTCTAAGTCAAAGCTGGAGGTCAAATACCTAATGGGAACATCTCTACTAGCATGAGAGGATGAGATCCCCTGTGGACAGACTGCAATTCAATCCTAACCTAGATCCTATTTGAAATTTAGCCAATTCCTGAGAATCTTCACTAGCTTCTGAATCAACTAGTTCTAGCAGCAACATACTTTGTGAGGGGCAGGGAAGAATGTGAGAAGCAACAGTAAAGAAGCTATGTTGTTTCTATGGCTTCTTCCTTCCTTCCTATAATGTAAGCTTCTATTTATTAATACTAATAGATAAAGTATGGAGACCATCTGCCCAGATCATTTCAAACTGCTGACTGAATGGCCCTACCCATTTCATCAGAAGACATTCACAATGTTTGAAACAGCTTGAGAATCTTTATAAAGCAATAACAATTCCAATTCACATAGAACATAATCACGAGTGATGTAAAGGTACCTTATTCTGTTTTAACCTGCAACTTTAAAGGAATACTATACTAGCTCAGTGTTTGTAATCCCCATTCCAGACACTTTGCATGTAATTCTGTACTGTAATTTAAAGTTTCTGGACAGTATTGAGTGGTTAAACTGGTTTCACTTGGACGCTCAATGCCCAGTTGGATTCAGAACAAGATCCCAGAGATGAAAGTAGACTATCTTAAACTACCGTACTACCTATTCCTCTCAAATTGGGAACTAAGGCAAAAATATTTTACACAAGGAAAATGAAGTTTATTTGAAGGCCATTGTGTTAATTTATCTTAAGCGACAACTAACCAGATGATAAGGAATTCTAACAAGATAGGTGTAAGATCCGTCCAAAATCGTAATATGCTTTTTAAACATGCTTTAGTCTTATCTTTATATAATATTGTTTTCTTATATTTTCTACTTCCTTTTATTTTCTCTTTTTGAAACTTGTAATGTTAGCTTGTTCCTCATTTCTTCTTTTAACTCTCCTTCTGGTTCCAAATCTCCAACTTTTTTCTTTCTCCTAGCAGACCTACATTCGGTTCCTATATGGTCAACAGTCTATGTTAATTTCATCATCCCTGACTTTCATTGATCCACTAAAATCTTTTCTGGTGTAAATGACCACATTTGATTACCTTGTCCTGTGACAAAATGTCATAATTTTGGAATGGTAGTTTTAATACTGTCCTCAATATTTCTTCTATATTTGAGCAAAAGTTTTATCCAAATTGTTTGTGCGTCAACTGTATATGATTCAAAGGCAGACTTTTGAGAATAAATATGAATATTCCCCCACCACCAACATCCACCTTAGTGTCTTGTGTCAGTCCCTTTAGAAAGTCCCTGACATATTGGGGTCAATCTGCATCCTTAACTGGACATCAAGCATTGACTGGACAGACACAGAAAGGTGGAGAAACTCATATTCTGATAACAAAATTTATGTAATTTTACTTCCATTGAACTTAATTCTCAGCAATAAGGATGAAAATCTATCTTATTAGTGAAAACCCAAGTATTTGTCATCTTAAAAACCAAAAGAACTGCAAATGCTGTAAATCAGAAACAAAAATAGAATTTGCTAGAAAGGCTCAGCAGGTCTGGCAGCGCCTGTAGAGTTCTGATGAAGGGTCACTTGACCCAAAGCATTAACTCTTATTTGCCGAGCTTTTCCAGCAATTTCTGTCTTTATGTGTCATCTTATACTGAATGATAACAGATTATAGTAAGCATGCATATAGTTCTATAATCAGTTTGTACTGCTGTTAAGATACTTGTAATTTCCAGGAATTTACTTCTAAGGTTGTTAGACAATTTTCCTTTTTGCTTTCTCACTTCCCCACCCACTCATTGTACACTGCTTCCCTCATCCAACTGCATAATCTAAACTCTAGTTCTGCCTTTTATTCAGAATTCCTTTTCTTGTTGTACAATTAGTTTTGAAGTTAAATACCTGACTGAATTTCCAATCTTGAGAATTGTAAAGTGCTGCTGCAATGGCCGGCCCGTGCCATTACAGTCAATGAATAACTCTCTCCACATGGGAGATGGAAGATTTCACAGCTTGTGTCTGTTGTGTTGCATGACAGTCTGTCTCCACTCTTCATCTCCAGAAATGCAATGTACGAGTCAGCTCCATCACTTTCCGTCCACATCAACGAAGCCAGGTTCAAAACACAGTCCACATGAGCATCAACAAGCACCGGAGTACAGGGGGCTGTGAATTATGAAGCCATTCCAGAAAAAAAAAGCAATTATTTTCTATTCTGTACACTGAAAATTTCTTCAAACTTTTAGTTTTCACTGCTGAAATTATATTTCTTTAGCTATTTATTAAAGTGAGACGATCTTTGCCCATGTATAGACAGGGTCCTCGGTTGCTGTGTTTAATTTTGGGCACAATTCCATTCTCATGTGTCTACTAGTGCTTAGTATGGTAGACAAAGAGCCAGGAAATTAAAAAAGTAGATTTGACAAGTGAGGACAGTTAGGAAGTAGAATATATTACCATGGTACAGAACTTTTATCCACTGGATTTCAATAACAACTGGGGAAAACATAAATAACAGCTATTGCAAGGAATTTATTACTCCTGGATTTTATTTATATATATAAAACAGTTTAATAATAATTTTAATAAAAATGTATTTAATGATAATTTTCCTGCTCCTCCGTTACCACCAACTCCAATTCTCACACATTATTTAATTGTTGTTTGATAGCACAGGTCTTCAATATTGCCAAAAGAAGACTTGCTTTGCTGAGATTTTTTCAATTTGCACTCATCAGAACAATCAGCAAAAATACCAGTTTAAGAGGAAAATCAACATTAATAGTGCCCATGCACTAAAACCTCGATTTTCTTCACTTCATGTCTTATGTAAATTTTTGAGTTAATACTTTTGCAAACATTAGTGAATCCCAAATGTAGAAGGGCCACAAATGAAGAAAGATCTCAAAATCTAAGGGAATCTCAAGTATATATGGACCCAATAGTCTGTGAACTACATCTAGCCATCAGTTATTGGCAGAAAAGGAACAGAAATCACGTATAGCAAAAAAACATTAAGCTCTTGTTCAATACTTGGCAGTATGTTTGTTAAATGGCACATCAAGAAATATTGGGCTAAATCCTGTAGAATGCCATATTGAATAACCTTATCTAATGAAGAATACCCAGGAAAATCAGGTCTTACTGTAGGAATGGATGTGAGAAAGGATGAGAATGGCCATTGAATAGTGAGTGCTCAATTTAGCTACACTAACATGACTCTCAGTTATGATTCTTATCTTTACCTTATGTAAGACATGAAAAAGAAACTGGATTTATTAAATTCATCATTAAGGTCTAAAGCAAAATCCGTTTACCTGTTTCAATTGTAGTGAAACTCTTGGAAGGTCGTAAGGTGTTGCACTGTTCATTGAGTGCTATTATTGATATGTTGTATATCTGACCACATTGTAAATCTATGAGCTCACAGTTTGTCTCTGTTGTGTTACAGAAATGTGCCAATCCATCACGATTTTCTGCTACCACAGTGTAAGACACAGCTCCATCACTGTTATCCCAGAAAACCTCAATCATATCAGCATCACAGTCCAAGTAAGCAGTTGGGTTGATAGGGTCACACGGTGCTAGGTAATGCAATGTATTATGAAAGTAAGTCATAAAAACAATTATTAATATCATTACAAAAAGAATCAGATACAGTTCATTGTGTCTTGTATCCAACCATAGCTAATATTTCTGTGTCAGGTAAAGGGGCATTTTCATTGTGCAATTTTTGATTTGGTATAGAACAAAAGTATCTTCAAATCCTATACTTTGTGAATTATGTTTAGCATTGACATGGACACATGGTAGATGGAAAATTAGTATCCTGTAAAATTGGCTGTCCAAATTGATTTGTTGGATGTACTTTACATTTCTTAATAGCCAAAAGAGCCAGCAACCACAAACCTGCTTTCAGCTTAGAATTACTTGACACCAAGAAAAATACATCTTACAAGACTTACATCAACAACAACTTCCTTACTTTAGAATCTTGTCTCCTGTTGCTCAATTCTCATCACAATTCTGAGTGAGCTTTTGCCATTATAAATTCTAATGCCCATATAAAATATTTTGGATTTTTCTTAATCATTCCTCTCTAGAAATTACTTGGACACAGTTTATGCTAAAGTGTAACATTGAGATGAACTGACAGAATATAAAATCCAACTCAGAGTTACAAGATAAATTCCTGAAATACAGAGTTCATTAATATGCTAATAGGTTCAACTGAGAGCTGGTGAAATTATTGCTTGTGATGATTTTAAAAAAGATTGAGGATTCACTATCTGAGGCATTTTAGGTACTTATCACTTTAGCAAGTTTAGAGGCTCTTTGGAACGTCATTTTTAATGTTGCAAAACATCCCATAAAGCATACTCATGCACAGATTCATCATCTAATTAAATTAAAAATTAAGTAATTCTGCAAGGTTTACCTGCATTGATTTCTTTTTCTAGGCTTTGTAAGCTGTTGCAATTATCATTATGTGCTGTCACTGTCACATTGTACCACTCGTCACAGTGCAGATCAGTGATTTCACACCATGTTTTTGATGTGATGCATGAGTGCTGATGCCCATCTTTGGCTTCAGCAATAGCCGTGTATAATCTTGAACCATTACTAGAATTCCAAGACACCAGTGCAATGTTAGTAGTGCAGTCCAGTGCAGCATCAACGTCCTCTGGGGTACATGGTTCTGAAAATATATCCACAAATCTCATTAGTATAAATCCGAAAGGAGCCTCACTTTATAGTATTTAATCAGGGCGGTATTTTGTCCTATTAGCCTGTACGGAAATGATTTAGAACAACTGGACAGATGTCTGGTCTGATACAGAAATTTTTCAATTTTCCATTAAAGTGTGTTTTTGAATGAGATTCATGTTGGTTGTCTGCCACACCTCAGGGCAACTTTTCTCACATAATGCCCCACACTTCACCTCGTTAGTTATGTAGCCGGGATCTTCATTGACCTTCTTGTGGAATTGTGTGTCAGGAGAGGCAGAAGTGCTCACTATTACTAGAACATTCCAGTATCCATACCGCTGGTGTCATACGTAAAGCCCAATTGCAATCCAGTTCAGGAACTCAGGAGCTGTCCCTCATGTTATGGAGCTGGACCATAGTGTCCCTGTAAGGGAAGGTCGTTCCCTGCTTTGTGGACAGGGATCTGGAGGTGCTGGAGAATGGGGTGGTGAAGAAGAGGGTCATTGTCCTTCTAGCTGACCATGCCACCAGTCACAGCCAACCTGGACCCAGATAGAGACCTAGGTCAGGGCTGTTACCCAGGTGAAATAGGATGCCCAGCAAGCAGGAAAAAGTCGATAATTATCTGCGATTAGCTCAGTAGTTAGCATTGTTGCCTCACATGACCAGGTACCTGAGTTCCATTCCAGTCGCGGGTGACTATCTGTGTGGAATTTGCACATTCTCCATGGGTTTCCTCTGGGTGCTCCAGTTTCTTCCCCGGTTCCAAAGACATGCAGGTTAGATGATTTGGTCATGCTAAATTGCCCATAGTGTTCAGGTATGTGTAGGTTAGGTCGATCAACTATGGAAAATGCTGAGTTATGGGGATAGGATTGGGTAGGGGGGTGCTGGGTCTGGATCGGATGCTCTTCAGAGGGTTGGTGTGGACTCAATGGGCCTAATGGTCTGTTTTCACACAATTTGGTAGGGATGCTCAGTATAAGTGCAACCAATGCCTATCTGGTTTCTCACACCTACAGATCACAACTCACTCTAACTTTAAAACTGCACATCCCTTTCATCAGCAAGAGAAAAACAGAAATGTTTGGAGTGCCAAAGGGTGACTTGTCTCCACCAAACATGCCCTAGAATCAATCATAATGGATAGCCCACCTATCTATTGGGATACTCTCGCTATCCAAAACAAACACATTGTGAGCAGACCTGGTTTAATCTCCATTTTCCAGGTTCCATTGTCCAGGGACTCCAAAATGAAATTTTGGTGGAGGTAGCTGTATCCATGTACTGGATGTACATGAATTAACTACAGACCACCCCCATGAAAGTTGCAGTTGTCAGGTTCAGAGGTGGGACTTGGGATTCTTGACTTCTTTCAGCTTTTTCACCACAAGAGAGACATTCCCCACTGAGGTGAGAATCTGGGCCTAGGTAAGAAAAGGTCTGTTCTCAGTGCATTAGTCTAGGATCACGAGAAATTGTCATGCTTGTGCATCAAAAGTGGATAAACTCATATTCGTTTTTTTTATTCTTGGGAAGCAGGCAATAGTTTATTTCCCATTCCTTATTATCAAAGAGAAAGCGTTAGTGAGCTGCCTTCTTGCACTGTTAAAATCCTTGGGCTGTACATATACCAACAGTTTAGTTAGGAAGAGAGTTCCAGGATTTTGACCCAGTGACAATGAAAGAGTGATGATGTATTTCAAAGATTGGAGATTGTGTGGTTTGGAGGGAAGCTTGGAGATGGTGGTTTCTCCATACTTTTTCTACCCTTATCCTTCTAGGTTGTAGAGGTCATGGATTCGGACGGTGCTGTTGTAGGAGACTTGGTGTGTTACTGCAGTGCATTTTATCGATGATCGTAACTTAAATAAGATGACCAATACTGTGAACTCCAGATGTGGTCTGTCCAACTATAGGAAGGTTTTATGAAATTTCCTTCACAAGAAATGATAATATTCTATGTCTTCCTAATTATGTTGTATCTTGTGTACTAGCCTTCTATGATTTATGCACAAGAACACCAAGATCCCTCTACAGTTCTGGGTTCTGCAATCTCTCACCATTTAGGTCATAAAAATGTGGAATATTGTAAAAACCTGGACCTAATGGCAATCATGTAACCATTGTCAGGAAAACCCAACTACCTACATGTGACTTCAGACCCATAGCTCTGTGATTGGCTCATAACTGCCCTCTGAGGAACTAGGGATGGGCAATAAATGCTAGCCTAGCCAACAAAACACACATTCCATGAATAAGTTTAGAGAAAGTGACTTATTGCCTTTATCATCATTTCTCAAAGTGCATAATAGAGACCACAAGTATAAAATAGTCACCAAGAAATTCAGCAGGGATTTTAAGAGAAACTTCTTTACCCAAAGAGTGATAACAATGTGGAACTTGCTACCGCAGGGAGTGGTTAAAGTGAAGAGCATAGGTGGATTTAAGCAGAAACTGGAAAGGCACCTGAGGAAGATAAGGCTGTATGGTTACAATGGTAGAAGTGGATGAGGAAAAAATATGAAGATGCTTAGTTGGAGTATAAAGATCGGCAGGAACAGGTTGGGATGAGTGACGGTTTCTGTGCCATAAATTTTGTATAATCCAATTACCTTGATGCAATAATGATAACAAAGAGTCAATGTATATCAAGTCAGAAAGGTGTGTGACAGCTTGAGAGCTTTGAAAGTGTCAGTGTTATCATTGTTCTTTCCTTCTTTGCGGTAGAGATGTTGGGGAAGGAAATATAACTGAAGTAACCAAAGGACATCATAGCTCAGATCAGGAAAGCTTCAGTTTCCTAACACAAGTCACTCAATCTAATAAACTACCACAACTGAGATAACTAACTTATTAGGACCAAGATCTGGAACTTGGGATTTCTTGGTATTTAACTCTCAGCTATTCATTAGACAAATTGAATGAAGCTTCAGAGGAGTTCCTCACTTTCTGTTTCTAAGTTCTGCTATGGAATGTGTAGACAGTGAATAATTCCTTTCATGAACGATATGGATTATTTTCCGTTCTGGATGACTAATAGAGGTAATCAATCACAAGTAAGACTCTCAAGGAAAATGAACCTTTTTGATGATTATCTAATTCAATTCTGGGACAGCATTGATCTAACATCAAAATATTTACCAAATTTAATTATTACTTGCATTTCACCAATAAAATTGCTCAGCAGCCCAAAGGTTACTAATTCTGCAGAGTCTTTGATTCAATTTGATTTCAATTTGTCCCTCAAAGGTGGTGGTGGAGCACAACTTTATCCAGACTTTGCCAGATCATGGTGAAGGGTTTATTCACTGCAGCATTAATTTGATCATGCACAGAAATGGAAAAGTACCTGTGGTGAAATGCAAGCCATGACTTGGGATACTGTCACATGAATAGCCTTGTGCTATCACATCTATAGTGTATATCTGCCCACAAGTTAAGTCGGACATTTCACAACTTCTGTTCATGGTACTGCATGACTTTCTGTGGCCACTGCTTCCTTTTGCAGTTACAATATACATCATTGCTCCACTGCTCTGGTTCCATGATACCAACACACGACCCAGTGTGCAGTTCAGATCAGCTTCAACATCCTGTGGTGTGCAAGGTGCTGTAAAGTAGCAAAGAAGAATATCAGATTACATTTTATGCCCTAGAAAAATACCAGTACCTCTGTGTGCCTAATATCTGCTGAAAAATGGAATATAGTTTACAAACCAGTGAGATATGAGTTGAATTATGAAACCAGCCAAATATTTATAACAGTAAAGCAACAGAATGTGCGATACACCTCATTGTCACTGCTAAGACTGCCCGAATTTTATTTCATAGAAAGGGTGTCTGAGCCATAGAGAAACAAACATCCTACCACTGATTGCTATGTTAAGCTAGCTAACCTCAACTACTTACAATGGGAGTGCTCTTGCAATTAGAATCATAGAAACCCTTTGGCCCAATCCACACCAACCCTCAGAAGAGTAACCCTTATTCACGACTCCATTAGATCCTAACTTTCAAATTCAAATCTCTACTGCCCGTATGATATTCCCCACCAAGTCACATGTCACATATCCACATATACTGGCACCCAGTCTTCCAGTAATTCTCATTTATATTTCTTACCCTCATATTTATATCAGTTTGTGACCTGCCTCTCCTTCTCTCTTTAACTTGCTTAAGCATTACAGCTCATTACCCCTCAACCCTCCCACAGACTCTGCATTTTTTTGGCAGTAGCCTCTTGCAATTGAGCCATTTTTCAACACCAGTGCTCTCATACAGTGAAAGGAAATCTGGGTCAAATAAAGGGTACCCAGCTCCTGTGAAAGAATAACAGAACAATAGTCAACAGGTTTTAGAGAGGTGCTTGGGAATGATGGAGAGGGATCCTGCATTGTTTTTGCCCTCACCTTGACAACCTTTCCTTCAGCTTCCCAAACCCCAAAGTCTACAAATCAATCACTAAATCCTTAAGCATTCTCTCCCCACTCCTCTTTCAAGACCTATATAAAATCCATCCCTTTAGCAAAGCTGTGTCACTCTTCCAAACAGGTAGATTTTTACTTCAGTATCCTTTTCTTTTCCATTATCTGTGAAACATTTAAAATGCTTTTTTGCTACAGGTTGTTCTGCTATGATGCGGGTTTCATTAATGCAAATTTGTTGTAACGTGGTTGACAAATTGGGGACACTTTCTGAAGTGCAAACTTTAAAGCACAATTTAAGCGCTCATCCTAAAACACAATTTTTCTGTAACACGGGGTTGCACAAGAACGCAACCATCGCATTATTCTTTAAATGATCCACGTGCGTGAAGTTAAACTGATTGAAAGGACTGTTCATTTTTCATAGAACCTGCCCGATATTCATGACTTCAACAGAACAGAAACCAATGGGTGCCTGATCTGTGCAGCAAGGTTGAAAATTGCTCCCGTTTTCTGCATGTTACATGGTCTTTTCATATGCATGATATTAACATTAACTATCTTAAATGAATAAAGTGCTCCAATCTGCAACACTTATGTCTTTCACCTAGAAGCCCAATGTAAATTATATTTTTAAAAAATCTTTAAATCATTTCAAAGGTCATTCATTATTTTTAGACTGCTCTTAAACCTAATGATAATATAGAAAACAGCACTTGATGTTATATGAAACTAGTATAAGGACTCTTTTGGACCTCTTGGTAGCTGCTGCATTGGATACTCCTGAATTAAAAACATAGGATCTATTTTACAGAACATAATGACCAACCCAGAATAGTTCTACAATTCAGTCTAATGGATTGGCACGATTGGATCTTCATAAGTGGATATGAGTGAAATAGAAACATCCCATATATTTGTACCCATCAATCATGGAATCATGTAACTGCAGTCATGACATTGAAATTGATGTTCTTTGAGTACTTTGTACTGACTGTATTGGATTATCTTCAACTATAAGTGTTTGGCAAATCCATATAGAAGTGGTGTAGATTTTACTTTGCAATAAACAAAACATTTTTATTACCTGAATGGAATTCAATAGGATCACTTTGTGCGCTGTTACATTTTCCATCCAGTGCCTTTACAGTTACGTTGTATTTGTGACTACAATGCAGTTGTCCAATTTCACAATGTGTACTTGTGGCATTGCACCAGTAAACATCACTGTCTTGATTTGTTGCTGTTGCGATGTACCATGCTGCCCCCTCACTCTTTTCCCAGGCTATTGTGACAGAACTGGCATTGCAGTGCATAACTGCTGTGACGTTGGTAGGGATACATGGAGCTACAAGGTGAAAAACACAATCAGAGCAACAGTGAAGTACTGCCTCTAATTTCATAGACAACGTTTGTAATATGAAAAAATTCGATTTCCAGAGACATCCTATCTCAACCTTTTCTATTATTAATTCCTTTGTCTAACTTTATTATGAAAACTGCTTTATTATGAAAGTGTCATTATAATTACACCATTATTATGAATCTCTGTTTTTTACCTCCCAGCTTTTCAGCCTCCACTACAGAAAAATTCTGACTGCCACAACCTCTACAACTCAGTTCCCCAAATTAGCTTGATTTGTTACTTTGTAACAAATATCAACTTAAAAGCATATGAAATTAAGAACCAAGTACCATCTTTGCCAATGATGCCCATTTCTTAAGAATAAATGGATATCAGACAGGGGTGTCTACTGTAGCTATTCCATTCAATTTACACCTCTGACCAGAATAGATTTACCCCACTCAAATGCAATGGGAGTTTGATGGGATTAGTATAAATGTGTTCAGAAATTGAGTAAATAATTCACAACGAGTTGTAAAATTTATATTCTAAATTATTATTTTTTGTAACCTGCAGCTGGATAAAATCTGTTGGCTGCAAGTCCAACACTTTATAACGTTACTGACAATGGAGGTATTACCTGTATGAACTCTGAAACCAGGATTTGACGCACTCTCACACATCTCATTAGAAGCTTTGACACCGAAGCTGTATTCTTGGCCACAATGGAGCCCCTGAACTTCACAGAATGTGTCTTTTGTAATGCATGTAACGTTATGACCATTGCCTCCTTCTGCAATTGCAATGTATGACTGTGCCCCATCAGCATGCCCCCATTGAATGAATGCACTTTTTTTTGCACAGGTCACAGAAACGTCAATGTACTGTGGAACACATGGTGCTATTGAGATGAAGAAAAGGCAAAAATTGTAGACGTTAAAAATTGCAGACAGCGAGATTGATTTATTTTTGTGAGTAATGCCAACTTATCGTCAATGTCCAGCACTGCTGAGTCAATGATAACTTCTTCGTAACACTTAGTAACAAGTAAAATTTTTCAACTTGACTACAAATGCTCCAGATATTTGAGTTAAGTTTACAACGCATCAACAGTAGGTAGTTCACACAGACCAGAATTACCTGGCAGGAGGACAATGATATTTTAATTGGTCCTATTTTAACAAGGTGAATATTAATACAATGTATTGCACAATCTGACAAAATATAATTTATCAATTTGCAATGTACATGTTGAATGCTGTAATTGGGAAGTGCCTTTCTGTGACACACAGTCCTAGACTTCTGTTTCAGAGGTGGGTACAGAGAGTCAGGAAAATTCCAGGCTTGGTACACCTACCTCAAGACAGTGTCCTGTGCAGCTAGATTTTTATCCTTGTGACGGTGAGTAGTCTGTGTGCTGGAGTATTTCCCACCTCTCCCAGAAGGAGTGTGGAGGCAGCCATAGCAGCTGCTCAATCTCAGTTCTCTGGCACTACTCCCAGCTATAATAGAGTAGTTAGGCCCCGTAGACTTCACTCATCTCTCTATCACTCATTTCCCATGCTCTTGCCATGCTAACTCATGCCCCAAACACCCCATGGCCCCTTATATCATCTATTCATGCCCCTTCACTATATTGCCTGCAACAACCTATGACCCATACTGAACTCCCACAATTTTTCATGCCTCCCCCATGTCAACCTATGTTCCTCTACCTACCCTATTGCCCCTTATATCCTCTTTGCTAGGAGCACCAACCCATGCTCTCCACCAATCACTCTTTTCCCTTATAGCCTCCAGGGCAACCCACCTAGTATCCACCATAGGCAGACCTCAGGGACAATGCCAAGATAAAATAATACAAAGTTCTGAGTATCTATTACAGGCTTCATAAAAGTGTCATTGATAAAATGCCATTTAATAAGTTTATAACATTTGTATTCATAACCCACATTAATGACAGCTAATCCCTTAATAACCTCTTAGATTTGTCGATCAGACTGTGAACTTAAATGTTCCCATGGTGATAACGATAGGTTATAGAGCTATTACACAGTAATAAATCATAACAATAGCCATTGAAATTTCAAGCATCAATTTTGTTTTTAATTCAGAGACATACATACTTCAAAGTTTAAAGAGCAGGAAATTTAAATGACCCATTCAGTCAGCTGATTCCACAAACCCAAATTCTTTTTATGCACATTTACATTTATCATTAAAAAAAATCAAGTCACACCGTACAGACAGACTCCAGCAAAAATGTAGTCTCTTGGGTCTTTTTATATTCAAATAACACTTTTATCCCCAATTTGCGAATCACATCCCAACCCAATATTCCACCATCAGTGTAAATAGGGTCTGTCAGAAATGTGTCAGGATTTCTGGATTCTGAGTCCCTGCATCATTTTGGCTAATGCATAGAGTCTCTGTGACTCCTCAAATCTGGTGTTTATCATGGTGTTGCACATTTCTGCCTTTAGTTGGAGCTGCACAAAATGTAGCGCTCCAAAGTCATCTTTTCAAAAACACTAACATCACATTCTGAGAAATGGGGATTCCATGGGCAAAGTCATGGACCATCCTTTAATAATTGGAATGTATGCTCCTTTACACTTAGTTATCATATTTTACACCTTTTAATAATTATAATTTGTACCGAGTATCCACCATGGGCAGACATCAGTGACAATGCCAAGATAAAATAATACAAAGTTCTGACTATCTGTTACAGACTTCATAAAAGTGTCATTGATAAAATGCCATTTAATAAGTTTATATCATTTGTACTGAAACTATTTGTTTAAGTAACTACCTTATGTGATTATATGTTTTTATTATTGAATTAATCAACAGCAGTGTACTATGCAGCAGTAGATAACTTACTGTTTAACCATACATCCACATTTTCATGAGTGAGCAACAGTGTTGTAAATAGGACAGTCTACCTTGTATCAAATTTAAGTAGTGAATGGAATACATCCAATCTTTTCAGAAAGTCATCCTCACCTGTTTGAAGTTGAATGTTGTAACTACTGTTGCTCCAACAGCTCTCAGACAGTGCCTTTACTGTTACTTCATAAGTCTGCCCACACCACATCTCAGGAAGCTCGCAATGTGTTTCTGTTGAGTTACACCATGTTGTGTGCCCATTATCCGTTTGTGCTTTTGTGACATACAGCTTTGCCCATTTGCTCTCTTCCCAAGTCACTAATGCTGTATTACTTTCACAGTGCAATGCAGCATCCACAGCTTCTGGTGCACAAGGTGCTTGAAACAAAACAAAATTCACAATAATAATTCATATCAAGGTCCATTCAAACAGCTCTGTAATTTCATATTATATGTAAGTCTTCTCTTTTAATGATAGCCATTAACTGATTGAATTTAATGTGGATGAGAGTAAGGTAATTCACTTTGATAGGAGGGATGGATGTCTAAAGTATATGGAAATGTTAGAAATATTGCAAATAATATTGCAAATATTGGAAATCGTTGATGTCCAAAGAGACCTAAATGTCCTTATTCATAAGACACTAAAGGTTATCATACAGTTGCAGCAAGTAATTAGAAATGCAAATCATATGTTGACCTTTAATGCAAGATGATTTGAGCACAAGAGACTACTCCAGGAGTATTGCATGCAGTCTTTTCTTAACTAAACAAAGGTGTACTCGCAGTGGAGAGCATGGCAAAGGACTGATTCCTGAGGTCGAGAAATTGTACTATGAGGAGCAATTGAGGATATTGAGCCTGTATTCTCTGAAGTTTTGAGGAATGAGAGGTGATCTCACTGAAACATACACAATTCTCAAAAGGGTTAGACAGGGCAGATATAAGAAGAATATTTCTCCAGTAGGATAGTCTCAAACCAAAGAACACAATCTCGGAGTAAAATGCAAGCCACTAATGACCGAGATGTGGAGAAAGGTTTTCACTCAGAGGATTAATCGTTGGAATTCTCTACTCCAGAGGGCTGTAAAGCTCAGAGTAAGTTCAAGTCAGAGATTGTTAAATTTCTAAATACAAATGGCATCAAGGGATATGAGGATAGTACAGGGAAATGGTTTTGAGGCCTAGAACGATGGAGCAGGCTCAAGGGGTTGATTAGAAAGTGAGGACTGCAGATGCTGGAGATCAGAGCTGAAAATGTGTTGCTGGAAAAGCGCAGCAGGTCAGGCAGCATCCAAGGAGCAGGAGAATCGACGTTTTGGGCATGAGCCGAAGGGCTGAATAAGGGCTCATGCATGAAACATCGATTCTCCTGCTCCTTGGATACTGCCTGACCTGCTGAGCTTTTCCAGCAACACATTTTCAGGTCAAGGGGTTGATTAGTATACTCCTGCCCCTGTGTTCCCATGTCACGGAGCAGATTGGAACGATTGCTATAAAATGTGTCAGTGAAGACAGCATAGGCTGAAGGAAAGAACAATCTATTTCAATTGCATTGGACATCAATGGCATTTCTTTTGTTTTATCACAATCACATTCCTTTTTTATCTGTCTTTGCCCAATTTTCATCTTCCAAGTTTAATATGAAAATCCATGTTTATGTTCCCTTATAGTTTTCGAAGTTTTAGATGTTCCTTATACATATATTAATATATTATACAAATATATAATAAAGCATAGCAAACTGTAGAAAAACAGTATTTGCATAGCAGTGCGATATGTGAACTATACGTATTCAATTGGGACACGGCTATTAAAAATATCCCATGGATATTATTGAAGAAACCTGCACGGGTCACGCAGGTGGTGACCAGTGACTGTCCACGCCTGGGGAATTGACAAAGTCATCATCATTATACAGTAGTATTACATGAACATCCAAGTCGGAAACATTTTACAAAAATTTTACATGTAAATATATGGGTAAAATACTACCAATGCTGAAATTACACAGTTTATTATCAGAAGAGTTAGCATTGCAAGGTAAACTTTTGCCCTTTGGATACTACCAGCCTGTTTCCAGCATTCACCGCTTCTATTTGACTAAAACATGATCAATTTGCTGTCTCAACATATACAACTTAATGCAGCTATATTGCTGCTAAGCATCATTCTGTCCTTGTGCTGCTTCAAACATTGGCCAGGATTGGAAATACGTGCTAGTTTTCCCTTTTCCTGACCTCTCAAATGTTGTGTTCCTAGTTCCACACAGGCTAAATTCAACTAACCCAGAACAAACCAAGACAGAAACGTAAAATGATCCAGTGTATGGCATGTACCTTAACAAATGGTGTTTCTACCCTCTGTGTCAAAGTGGGAGCAGCAAAACAATGAGGTTATGGTCAATCAGCTGTATTGGATAGCCACATTGTTCACAGACCCCAGGCACAAGACTTCCTCATAGCAACCAGTTACCAGGAGGACAGAGGAAATGCTTCAAGGATGTCCTCAAAGCCTCCCTGAAAAAAATGCACTATCTGCAAACATTTGTGGGACTCTCTTACGCAAGACTGTTCAAACTGGAGAAAAAGCACCTACAAAAGTGCCGAATTTTGTAACTTCTGGGAGGTCCATATACAGGCAATGCACAACTAGTGAAAAACGCATGCGAAAAGTCAAGCACCCCATCCATTTGCCTCATCAAACACAATGTGCTGCACTTGCAGATCCAGCAGTGGACTGTTTAGTCACTTCTCCAGATTGGAAGACCATAAGAATTAGGCCATTCGGCCCCTGGAGTCTGCTGTGCAGAAGAGGAAGAAAACCCCCTTTGATCCCTGGGGACCGCCTAAGAAGGCGGAGGAGAAGAATTTGAGTCAAAAAGTGTGGTGCTGGAAAAGCACAGCTGGTCAGGCAGCATCTGAGGAGCGGCAGAGTCGATGTTTCGAACATAAGCTGTTCATCAGGAGAAGAATGCAGGACTCTGACTTTCTCTGCAAAACTTTCACTTAGTTTCAGCTTTTCATATTGGATAGAAAATTTCAAATTAACCTGTAAATTTCACATTTTATTCAAAATTTTACATTTTTTCTGTCTTCTATTACCTGTTTCCATCTGCTGCCTGTAACTCTCGGAGATGTTACACATGTCATTGAGTGCAAAAACAATGACAGTGTATTTGTGACTACATTGCACAGATGCTAATTCACAGTTGGTGCCTGTTGTCATACAGGTATCTACATGACCATCAGCTGCTTCTGCTGTAGCGATATAGGTCAGCGCACCATCACTGTGATCCCATGATACTATCGCAGTTCTTGTCTCACAGTCAACAGAAGCTGTGATATTCTGGAGATTGCATGGTGCTGTAATATGAACAAGAAAGGTTATTTCTATCATTTACATAGAAAATCATCATATCATTATACCAAATGTAACTTGAAAAAATGCAGTTTTGAAATAACAGCTGCAATTTTACTTGAATGTATATTATTCAACAACATACATTTTGTAAGTAGGATTCAAAATAATTAGAGTATTTATTCATTTTTATTTATCTACAACCTAGGGGATGGGATTGAAAATGATGGGATTGATCGGAAGGCATGTTTTCCATTAGTAGAGGGGCCACAAATCAGAGGACATAGATTTCAGGTAAGAAGCAAAAGGCTAAAAGAAGAATTGAGGAGGTATATTGTCACTCAGAGGGTGGTGAGAGTTTGGAACTCACTGCTTGAAAGAGTGGTTGAGTCATAATCCTTTGTGAAAGTGAGGACTGCAGAGGCTGGAGATTAGAGTGTTGCTGGAAAAACACAGCAGCTCAGGCAGCATCCAAGAAACAGGAGAATCAACGTTTCGGGCAGGAGCCCTTCATCAGGAATTTCCAGTACCACTCTAATCTTGACTCATAATCCTTTGTAGCATTTTAGCAGTATTTAGATATTAACTTGCATTGGCAATAACCTCCAGCATTATGAGCCAAAAGCTGAAAGATAGGATAGATGTTTGCTGACTGACAGGAACATGCTGGCCCCAATGGCCTCTTTTTGTGCTATAAATGTCTATCACATTATAATCCAACCTTATAGATTCATTTTAAAAAATCAAAAATATACTTCCAAACTTAATCATATTTTGAATTTGGGCTCACATTTCAGTTTTGTGTTTTTACTCTGACTTAATTGACACACAGGGCTTGTCAGATTTACTTAGAATTAAATATAATTAAACAGGACAGAACCAGGCCATTCAAACATGCAGGTACATGCCAGCATTTATACTTCCCGACTCTTCATCCAATCCCAGAAACATTTCACTCAACACTTTTCTCTTGAGTTTATCGGACTTTCTCCTAAATACTTTGGGACTTTGATCATTTGTGGTGGTATGTTCCACATTCAAAACACTTCCTGGGTAAATATGTTTATCCCAAATTCTCTATTAGATTGATTGATGCCTATCGTAAATTCATGCTTAAAATTCTGATTTTATAGTGTACCTGGAGATTATGAAAAGTACTGATATATGAAAGTGGTGAATACAAATAATATGACAGGCAAAGGTTCCATTTGTTTATTTAATTAATGAGACTTGAATATAAAGTAATTTTACCTGTTTCAATCTCAAAATATGAACTCTGGGTACTGTTGCATGTTTCATCCATGGCTAATACACTTATATTGTAATACTGGCCACATTCCAGATCTGCAATAGTGCAACTGAGCTCAGCTGTGTGGCAAGATGCAGTATGGCCATCCCTTCCCTCTGCAGTTGTAATGTATGACATTGCACCATTACTGTGTTCCCAAAGTACAAGTACTGTATTGTTGTGACAGTTTACAAAAGCATCCACTATCTGTGGAATACATGGCTCTAGGAAGAAGAGACAATAATTTATGAAATTCATAATATTGCAGTGGAGAAATGTATGCTTATTCTTTCAGTTTGTTCCTATATCATGCTTATGCAGAGAGATCAATTGAAGCACTTCATCCTTTCTGTTATGTTTCTTGGAAATTGGCTGTAAGGAGATGGGAAGGATTCCCTAGAGATGTCTGGATGTCCTTTCTTTACTATGAAGATATGGTTTAGATTGGGAACTTATGGAAGATCAGAACTGTAAACCTATGCCTTTTCGTTTTGCCCCTATTACAGCTCTGTTATTAAATGAAGCCCAAGAGAGAGTTTAAAGGTTGAGCTGTTGATCTCAGTGAACTCAGCCAATGTAGAAAAAGAAAAATTGTGCCTATTTGTTTTTAGGAGGTTTTGATCAATTTGTTCTATTTTAGTCAATCTATCGATAAAACCGTGCTTACAAAACTTCATCACAGGGGACAAGTTAAATTCTTTCAGAATTGCTCCCAGAATATATCTTTCTCTACCCGTGGTGAAAGCTACTTGCACACGCTTACAAGTACCTTCATGCCTCACTTCAGATTGGATACTTACTAAAATGAGGAGCTTAAACATTTCTAAAAGGTGACTAAAAGTTGAAGCTTTTCATCTTGTGCCCATCAGAACAAGGACACAAGAAACAGACTTGGGGGAGAGAAGAAGAGAAGAATGTCTAGAATAAGAAGAGGGGTCTGATTGGTTGTCGTATAAATGGTACGGAGCTACAGTAAGAATAGTTATCTGCCAATCTTAATTCTCAGACCAGTCAGGTCAATTCTGATTGGTCAGTGCATTGTTATGTGGATGCAGCAGAGCATTGCCGTCTCTGTGACCCCTTTTTGAAAGAGGTGCAGTGTACATACAAAGTCATTTAACTGACATAAAACAGGGTCCTTAGTATTCATGTATGTATCTTTTAGCACACGTGTCACACTGTGGCCAGCTAGTGATCTTAAATTGAATACTTCGCATAGTCCGGATTATTTGATAAACAATTTCTAACAACAAAGTTACATCTAATGGTAAATATGCTTTACTGAGGCTTGTGAGTATGGGGCTGGTTGAGCATGAACAGCATGCTGCCTGCTGAGGATTTATGCCCCAAGACTGTGAAAAGAAAAAGAATAAAACTGCAAATAATGGGGATGTGAATAATGGGGATGTGGAATGAAAGCACTGCAGATATGCATGCTAAATGTAGCATCTCAAAAGAAAGTTTAACATTCTGGGAAAATTATATTAACTGGAAAAGGAAGTCAAATTAGCCCAGAGCATACAGTAGGGAAGTAAGACTAACTGAAAAAGCTGCAACTATAAAATGTTGGAAATAGCACAAAAGGGCACCTCAATCCATTTTGTTAGAAGGTAATTAAAAGATAATAGGTAAGTTATAAGATCTCTTACTTGGGAGCGCTGATAATTAGCATTTCTAGTTTGTGACATTTTATCCCCTTTCTACATACTCTTCAAGTTCCAATAAAATGAAACATTACCCTCTTTCCATTCTTTGGATGCTGATTAAGTTATTATATTTTCCAAACATTTCTTTGTTTTTTCAGTATTGCCAATTGGATTGAAATATGAAACAGTTCAAACAAAAATGTCATTGGTTTCAGTTGTTCTCTTCCCATAAATAAAAAACACATGAAATACTTTTCAAAAGAAATGTTGGTATGGCTAAGTCTCTCTCTCTCTCTCTCACAAACACACACACATTTAAGAGAAGTACCTGTGTTAAGTTGCAAGCTGTAGGATTCTGAGCTAACACAGTTGTCATTTGCTGCTTTCACTGTTATTGAATATGAATGGCCACAAGGTAACTGTGTGAAATGACACTCAGTGTTATTTGTATTGCAAGAGGCTATGTATCCATCACTCGTTTCTGCTACTGCAGAGTAATATGATGCTCCATCACTTTGAATCCATGACACTGAGACACTGTTAAAATGACACTTTGGATAAGCAGAGATAACCTGGGGGGGACATGGTGCTGCCAATTTAAGAGAAAAAGAACACATAAGTATTAATGGCCAAATCCTAAAAGTATATTGGTATCTCTTAATAATTTCGAATATATCAACAATAAAGACATGGAATTTAAAAATAAACATTATTTGCATATGTGATAAATGGTGCTGCGATAAATCATCATCTT
The DNA here is from genome assembly GCF_037043375.1 of Chiloscyllium plagiosum. Taxonomy (NCBI): domain Eukaryota; kingdom Metazoa; phylum Chordata; class Chondrichthyes; order Orectolobiformes; family Hemiscylliidae; genus Chiloscyllium; species Chiloscyllium plagiosum. The sequence continues at coordinate 73,359,278 of NW_028270147.1, forward strand.
GGTTTTGTTCTTTCTATCATGCTAAATATGAAATTGTAAACCAGATTCAAACAGAAAATGTCACAGTTTGTTTTGAGTATTGAGTCAGTCTGAGAGATGGCTTGAGAATGTTGGTTAATCCTTTAATCACTGTAAATCTACAGTGAAATTGTTTTTATTCACTTAATGGGTGTTTGAGTGGTCAGCTTTCAATTCCAGATTCATTGAAATTGCTGTAAATTCTGCTCTGAGCAATAGCTTGGATTTTTGGATTACCAGTCCATTACTGTAATTCCATTTATTATCTAGATATGGAACTGATAAAAAAGCTTATTGTAATAAAGAGTAGGGCTGATCTGAGCTAGACGATCACATGGGTTGAAATGTAACTAAATCTCACACTGGAACCTACTGTACCATACCTCTTGCAAGATTGACAGCAGAACTCTGCTTGCTGTGACACTTTTCATGAAAAGCAGTCACTGTTATTGAAAAGTCCTGGCCACACAGTAAATCCTTGATCTCACAGCTAGTTTGTCGTGTGTGACATGAGTGTGTCAATCCATTGCTCCCCACAGCTGTTGCTATGTATGATTCTGCCCCAGTGCTGGAAAGCCATGACACTGAAGCAGCACTTGTGGCGCAGTTCAGGTGAGCATTCACATTCTGTGGAACACAGGGAACTGCAAGGACAGACAAAAAAGTGGAAGGAAAATAATATTAATAGCAGCAAATTATAATTTGCAGAAAATAATCTTCTCTATAGGTTTAGCTCTGCAAATTTGAAGTTAGTTTATTTATTGACAATCAGACAATCCATAATTAAAACAGAGGAACATATGATATAGGATCTGTATGTGGCAATACAGCCCATGAAACCTTCTCCATTATTCAATACAATCATTGCTGATCTTCCGCCTCCGCTACATTTATCTGCCCCTCCCAACGACACAACTTTTGTATCTACTCAAATTCAGCATCACCTTATATTCAATGTGTTGGGGTTTTGTGTCAAATTACATTCTTGATCTAAATGCAAATCAGCTTGGTACTCAGAGAAACACATTCCACAGACAGACTACATCTAACTGCTTGGAAATGTCTGGAGTGAGAAAGTTGGAACAAAATGCTCACACAAAAGGACAGTAGATTAATAACTGGCATCAGAATTTTGTTTCAAATGAGGAACCAGCAGTAATAGATAGATGGTAGAGCTGCAGATCCCACCAGAACTTACCAGGTAAATGCACTGTGATACTCAGTCCAGGAATGTTCTGATCCACAGTGATTACAAAATAAGTTCAGTCTCTGCTTCAGCTACCATTTCCAAGTTTTTAATCATTCTTTGTGCAGAGAAGACTGAGAAAACTGTGCTGTTCTTCCTCTGTTGGAGGAAGGCTGAAGAATGATCTGAAAGATCTTTTAAGATTGTGATGGGGCTTCATCTGTTAGCCACAGCAAGGATACTTCCACTTGGGGAAGTCCAAAACTTGGAATCATAAGTCTAAAATTATCATTAATAATTCCAATGACAATAGACAATAGACAATAGACAATAGGTGCAGGAGTAGGCCATTCAGCCCTTCGAACCTGCACCGCCATTCAATATGATCATGGCTGATCATTCCTAATCAGTATCCTCTTCCCGCCTTATCTCCATAACCCTTGATTCCACTATGTTTGAGAGCTCTATCCAACTCTTTCTTAAATTAATCCAGAGACTGGGCCTCCACTGCCCTCTGGGGCAGAGCATTCCACACAGCCACCACTCTCTGGGTGAAGATGTTTCTCCTCATCTCTGTCCTAAATGGTCTACCCCATATTTTTAAGCTGTGTCCTCTGGTTCGGCACTCACCCATCAGCGGAAACATGTTTCCTACTGCCAGAGTGTCCAATCCTTTCATAATCTGATATGTCTCAATCAGATACCCTCTCAATCTTCTAAACTCAAGGGTATACAAGCCCAGCCGCTTCAGTCTTTCAGTGTAAGGTAATCCCACCATTCCAGGAATTGACCTCGTGAACCTACGCTGTACTCCCTCAATAGCCAGAATGTCTTTCCTCAAATTTGGAGACCAGAACTACACACAAGTGTGGTCTCACCAGGGCCCTGTACAGCTGCAGAAGCACCTCTTTGCTTCTATACTGAATTCCTCTTGTTATGAAGGCCAGCATGCTATTAGCCTTCTTCACTACCTGCTGTACCTGCATGCTTGCCTTCATTGACTGGTGTACAAGAACACCCAGATCTCTCTGTACTGCCCCTTTACCTAAATTGATTCCATTGAGGTAGTAATCTGCCTTCCTGTTCTTGTCACCAAAGTGGATAACCATACATTTATCCACATTAAACTGCATCTGCCATGCATCTGCCCAGTCACCTAACTTGTCCAGGTCACCCTGTAATTTCCTAACATCCTCATCACATTTCACTCTGCCACCCAGCTTTGTATCATCAGCAAATTTGCTAATGCTATTGCTGATACCATCTTCTATATCATTAACATATATTGTAAAAAGCTGCGGTCCCAGCACGGATCCCTGCGGTACCCCACTGGTCACTGCCTGCCATTCTGAAATGGAGCCGTTTATCACTACCCTTTGTTTCCTATCAGCCAACCAAATTTCAATCCAATCTAGTACTTTGCCCCCAATACCATGCGCCCTAATTTTACTCACTAACCTCCTATGTGGGACTTTATCAAAAGCTTTCTGAAAGTCCAGGTACACTATATCTACTGGACCTCCCTCGTCCATCTTCAGAGTTACATCCTCAAAAAATTCAAGAAGATTAGTCAAGCATGATTTCCCCTTCATAAATCCATGCTGACTCTGTCCTATCCTGTTACTACTATCCAGATGTGCCGTAATTTCATCCTTTATAATAGACTCCAGCATCTTTCCCACCACTGAGGTCAGACTAACTGGTCTATAATTTCCTGCTTTCTTTCTCCCACCTTTCTTAAAAAGTGGTACAACATTAGCCACCCTCCAATCCTCAGGAACCAACCCCGAATCTATTGAACTCTGGAAAATAATCACCAACGCATCCACGATTTCCCGAGCCACCTCCTTCAGTACCCTGGGATGTAGACCATCAGGCCCCGGGGACTTATCAACCTTCAGACCTAACAGTCTCTCCAACACCAAATCCTGGCAAATATAAATTCCCTTAAGTTCAGGTCCTTCAGCCACTGTTACCTCAGGGAGATTGCTTGTGTCTTCCCCAGTGAACACAGATCTGAAGTACCAATTCAATTCTTCTGCCATTTCTTTGTTCCCTGTAATATAGTCCCCTGTTTCTGTCTTCAAGGGCCCAATTTTAGTCCTAACCATTTTTTTGCCTTGCACATACCTAAAAAAGCTTTTACTATCCTTCTTTATATTATTGGCCAGTTTACCTTCGTACCTCATTTTTCCTCTGCGTATTTCCTTCTTAGTAATCCTCTGTTGCTCTTTAAAAGCTTTCCAGACCTCCGTTTTCCCACTTATCTTTGCTATGTTATACTTTTTCTCTTTTAACTTTATATGTTTCTTAATAAGGAGGTGAAGAGATCAAAGAGAGCTGACACTGTTAGATCTTGCTGCCACATGGAAACATTGAAGCAAATGTCATAAATGTATTTAAATGGAAGCTTAAAAAATACAGGAGGGAGAAAAGAACAGAGGATATATTGATATAATAAAATGAAGAAGATGGAGGGAGAAACCTGTGGATCATTGAGGCTGGCAGACTCGATGGCCTGAATGGTCTACATTGAATCCTATGTCTTCATTTGTTTTCTTTCAAAATTTAAGCATTTTGAACTTGTCTAGTTGTTTCTTACAGTTAAGAATGCTGCGATATTCTTGATCCTTCTCAACTCCATCTCAACAACCAAGGATGCTTCTCTTATCACTTTGTGACTGGGGTGAGGTTGAGTTATTGGAACTGAGGTCTGACCAGACCACTAATGGATGACCAGTCTCAGCCAGCACAAAAACACAGAAGTTGAGCTCCATTTAGTCTCAAGGAAGAAAAAATTCATGCAGAGATGCCACTCGCTCCAGTTGTCTTGTAATCTGTGCTGTGTAGTAAGATGATGAATGAGAAGAGGATTAAGACCAACTGTGATGATCTATGATAGTTTAAGTGCTTACTGACACTCACTACCTATGAATCTATAGAGGAAGAGCTACCATTTAGCTGAGGCATTGGGTTTGGGAACTGATAGTGTCAAATGATAGGAAGATGCAATTTCTTTGGCAAAGTTCTCGGTGAGGAAGAACAACAACCAGAAAAGGAATACTGATTGCAGAATTCACTGCAATTACCAAAGCCTCATGTTCAGCCAGAGCAATCATTATAAATTTGGTAAGTGAGATTGTATTATCCAAGCCAAATGGTATTAAACAATATCAGTACCTGTCTCAGTCCAAAAGTGTGAGCCCATGGAATGTCGGCATTTCTCAGTGGCTGCCTTTATAATTATAGTATATGTTTGGCCACATTGTAGGGCTGTACTTTGCCAGCTTGTTGCTGTGGTACTGAATGAAGTGGAATGCCCGTCACTTCCTTTTGCAGTAATGTTGTATAATCCCACTGCACGACTCGATGGCCAGGCCAGTACGACAGTATTATTCTCACAGCTGAGGTTACCAGTAACAGTCTGAGGATGGCACTCTAATTTGATTCAACATTTGGGGGAAAAATTGTGCAAATAAATTCAAGGTGTTTATTTATTCCATATATTTTGGAGATATATTAAAGTAAATCAATAATAAGAGGACTATAGTCTAACACTTTACCTGAACCTCCAGTTGAATCTATAATTGTTGTGTTTTGGTTACTCTCACAAGTTTCATCAAGTGCTCTCACGGTCACAGAATACTCCTGGTCACACAACAGGTCTCTCATCTCGCAGTTAGCTTGCTGTGTGTTACACGACTGTGTCACTCCATTGCTCCCTGTAACTACTGCGATGTATGACACCGCCCCAGCACTAGGATCCCATGACACTGTAGTAGTATTTGTTGCACAGTCCAGTTTAGCAGACACATGCTGTGGAACACAGGGCACTACAAGGGACAGTAAAATTAAATATGCATTTCAGTTTCAAATAAAAATCTAAAAAGATTGAATTGAGTCTCTAACAAAAACAGCAGCTTACATCTATACAGTGCCTTTAATATGGTAAGATATCACAATTGTCAGAGGATCATTTTCAAACAAATTTTAATACTGAGCCATGTAAAGAGATCAGGTGATCAAAATCTTTTTTTCAGTTTAAAGAAGCACCTTAAAGGTAAGAAAGAGGAACAGTGAAGTGGAAAGATTTAGTGAAGGAATTCAAAAGTTAAGGGCCTAACCATCTGAAGGCAGAATTGCCAATGGTGAATGAAGGGGATCAAGGATGCATGAAGTGCCAGAGTTGGACAATTCAGAGATCTTGTAGAATTACAGGGCTTGAGAATGTGAGGAAGAGTTTTGGCTTGGGGGTTAGTAATGTGAGGTAATGGAGGGGTTTGAAAGAGCACTTTAAATTGGAAGCATTGTGGCACACTCCCTCACCTTTTTCACAAGGTGGTCATAACAACTCAAAGTCACAGAGTTCTCTATTGATTCTATTGTATAAAGCAGAGCTACCAATCTCCTTGCATTAAGCAGTCCTTATAGATTGCACTATCTTGCGTATAAATCACTCAGTTGCACAATGTGCCAATTTAAAGAAAAACTACACTGAATCAAAACAGTTTTCTAATCTTGGACACAATCTGGAGTGGCAATCCATTGAGAGACCATAGCTGTTTATTGTTAAAGTAGGTCTCTCTGCCTTGAGAGTATAAATCACTAGGTTCCTCCATCACTGTTTGCTGAGCTAATGCTGGTTAACTCTTTTTTAGAAGGCTTCTGTGCAAATGCAGTCAGAAATCTGTGGGATTTTGGGATAGTGCATGCATTGACAAGTCTATGAATTTTAAGCTAGGCTATTAGTGAAGTGGGATTGGAAATCATCTTTGATGACTGAAAATAAAATCATTTTGATTTTTTAATAAGACTGGAAATAGCTTACCAGAGTTAAACTGAATCTCAGATGTTTTGGAATGGTTACATATATCATTTTTGGCCACCACCGAGAAGTTATATATCTGCCCACACTTTATATCTGAGATTTCACAGTTGTTATCGTCTGCATTGCATGAAAGGTTGGTTCCATCATTTGCCTCCAGTGTTGCCGTGTAGGTGACTGCGCCTTGGCTCGCATGCCATGTCATCAGGGCAGAATTGTTGTTGCAGTTAACATGAGCACTAATGTTCTGGGGAATACATGGACCTAGCAAAGCAAAAAACTGCACATTTCACACATCAAAGTTTCATCACAGAAAACATGCAATTTATAAACAATTTATCTTCTGTCAGAATTGAGAATTAAGATTACATGCAATTCTGCCTTATAACCAAGGTACATTGGTGGGACACTGCATGAGTAATTCCACTTATACAGTCATAGAGTCATAGAGATGTACAGCATGGAAACAGACCCTTCAGTCCAACCTGTCCATGCCGACCAGATATCCCAACCCAATCTAGTCCCACCTGCCATATCCCTCCAAACCCTTCCTATTCATATACCCATACAAATGCCTCTTAAATGTTGCAATTCTACCAGCCTCCACCACTTCCTCTGGCAGCTCATTCCATACATGCACCACCCTCTGCGTGAAAAAGTTGCCCCTTAGGTCCCTTTTATATCTTTCTCCTCTCACCCTAAACCTATGCCCTCTAGTTCTGGACTCCTCGACCAGGGAAAAGACTTTGTCTATTTATCCTATCCATGCCCTCGTAATTTTGTAAACCTCTATAAGGTCATCCCTCAGCCTCCGACGCTCCAGGGAAAACAGCCCTAGCCTGTTCAGCCTCAGATTAATATTTTAAACAGATTTAATATGTTTGTTTCTGAGGAAAATATGTCTTCAAATCTCCGCAAGTTACAAAAACACAGAGAAATTGTTCTTTGGTGGGACTGCCTCATATAGCTGAGGGCAATCAAATTTTTCAGGGGGAACTTTGTGGAGTTTTTGGATAGCTTTGACAGAAGTCAGTTTTGGTTCAAAAGCCACACAGATAACCTGGTCGAAAGGATGAGCACGATGTGGGGGATTCTGTGGCTTTACAAGTACCTTTCACCTTGTGTGCTTTACAGAGGGGATTGGTTAATACAGTTGGCTGGACAGCTGGTTTATGATGCAGAATGACACCAATAGTAGAGGTTAAGTTTCTACTCTGGCTGAAGTTAGCAAGAAGGACTCTCCTTCTCAGCCTCTTCCATTGCCTGAAGCATGCTGACCCTCAGGATAAACCACCACCATTCATCTCTCTCTAATGATAGAGCAGCCCTAGGGTACAGTAGGGATAAGGTGACTCTACCTTTATACAAAATTGGACTGTCAGAAATATTGTGGCCAGAATTTCTAAAAGAAATTAGACCATTTGCAATTTGAAGCAAATGAAATCTATTTTAAAATCTTCTGTAAAAGTACATCTGTTTGTGTACTTAGGTCTCAGAATTCTATGTTATTTATGGTGAAGTTACCAGTAAGTTGCTCTCCAAACATAAACAATTACAACCTGTATCAATATGGTGTTTTTAAAGTAATGAGATATTCCAAGGCACTTAGCACGTAGATGGAATTTTCCAACAGAGGCAACTTTTTATATGAAAAGTTCCAGATTCCTTAATATCTGAATATACTGGTATGTGAGGCAGTCCAGAGGAGATTCACCAGGTTGATTCTGGCTATGCAGGGGTTTCTTTTGAAGAGAGATTGAAGAGGTACTCATTGGAGCTTAGAAGAATGAACAGTGACATTAATGAGGCATATAAGATTCTTAGGGGGCATGAAAGGGTAGATACAGACAGTCATTTCCCCTCTGGGAGAGTAGGACCAGAGGGCATAATCAAAGAGTAAGGAGTCACCTATTTCAGACAGAGGTAAAGAGGAATTTCTTCTCTCAGAAGGTAGTGAAACTGTGGACTTCTTTACTGCAGATGGCTGTTGAGGCTGGGTTGTTAACAATATTCAAGGCTGAGATGGACAGTTTTTTTAAATCACTAAGGTAATTAGGGCTGTAGGGAAAAGGCAGGAATGTGGATTTGAAGGTTATCGGATCAGCCATGATTTGATTGAATGGCAGAACAGGCTTAATGGGCTAAATGACCAATTGCTAACTCCAAAAATACACACTGAAGGATGCAATGTCTTCCTAATGGTTTAACAAAAAGTTGTTTGTACTTTTATCAAAATACATTTTCTATTCATTTCCAGGATGTGTCAAGACCAGCATTTATTGCATATCTATGTCTTTCCAAGTGTTGGTGTACCTTCAATTTTTAACTTATCTATTCGCATACAATATTACCTGTCTTAATATAAACTGGAGAGCTCTGAGAACTGTTGCACTTGTAACTTAATGCGGTGACTGTTGCAACATATGTTTGGCCACACTTCAGATCTAACAGCCAGCAGTTTGTATGTGTTGAATTGCACAAGTGACGTGTTCCATCACTTCCATTAGCAGAGACCATATGGCTGATTGCACCATCAAATTCCTTCCATATTACAATGGCTGTGTTCGTCTCACAATCCACCCAAGTATGAATATTCTCTGGTTGACAAGGTGCTGGATAGGAAAATAATCACTCTTTTAGAATCAGATGATTGAAACATTTCACTGGACTTTTACACTGATGTCTTCTAAGGCGCAGATCAGAGGTTATGAATCCTGCAGCGAGTAACTCACCTTTTGATTCTCCAAAGCATGTCCACTTGCTTGAATGAGGGCAGCTACAAAACTCAAGAAACTTGACACTACACAGGACAAAATGTGCCACTTGATTGGCATCTCATCCACCACTTTTAACATTCACTCTCAACATCACCAATGCACAGTAGCAGCAGCACATGCCATAAAGACACTTAAGTGAATGAAACACCATGGCTCCTTAGGCAGCACATGTTAAACCACAATCTCTGCCACCTAGCAGGATTAGGGGAGCAGATGCATGGGCATACCACCGCCTACACGCTCCCCCCAACTCTCACACCATCCTGACTTGGAAATATATTTACATTCCTTCACTGTTGCTGGGTCAAAATCCTAGAAGCAAAAACAAACCTTCAATTTTTTAAAAAGTAAACTTCAAAAATACATAATATAGCAGCACTTGAAAATGTAGTGCCTTCCTAATGATTCAATCAAAAGTTGTTTGTACCTTTATTAAAACACACTTTTTATTCATTTGCAGGATCTGCCAAGATCAGCATTGATTGCATATCCTTAATTGTTGGTGAGCCACCTTCTTGAGTTGGTTTCCTTAATAAAAACCAAAAGAACTGCAGATACCATAAATCTGAAACAAAAACAGAAATTGCTGGAAATGCTTAGCAGGTCTGGCAGCATTGGTGGAGAGAAATCAGAGTTAACGTTTCAGGTCAAGTGACTTTTCCTCAGAACTAGTTCCACAGAACCAATGCTGCTAGACCTGCTGAGCATTTCCAGCAATTTTTGTTTTTGTTTATTGTCTTAAGTTATTTTATTGACCATTTCAGAATAAAGTTGAGTCAACCTCATTGCTGTGAGGTTAGATTGGATAAGGACATCTGATGTACTTCCTTAAAGAACATTAGTAAACCAGATTTGTGTTAACAATGATCTAATAGCTCTATGAACATTATCACTGATGGTTGATTTTCATATTTTATTTACAGTAGTCGAATGTAAATTCCACAGCTACATCAATGGGATCTATCCAGATCATTAGTCCAGGACTCTGTGTTACTGGTCCAGTAACATAACAATAATGCTGTCATGCATGTGAAATGATGCAGAGATGCACTTGACCCCATTGTGTGCCTTACCGATGTTACATTGGGTCATCAAATAGCCACTCACAACATATCTTTTCAAAAATTACTTCTATCAGCTCTAAAGCCTTGTTGCCATTGTCAGTGCCTTTGTTGGTGCCAAACTACCAGCTCTCTTGCTTCCTTCAGAAAGATCTAGGTTAGCAGGCATCAAATTGCAATTGCTGAAAATAAATTACACTATTACGTACAAGAAAAGGCAATTAAAGTGGTTTCTACCTGTTTCCGTAATATCATAGTAAGATCTGCCACTGTCACATTCATTGTCAAAAGCAATAACAAATACTATGAAACCTATCCCACACGGTAGCCCAGAGATGGCACAACTGGTTGTAGAAGAGCTACAGTTGTATTTGTTTCCATTTGTTCCCACGACTTCTGTCTCATATGACAGGGCTCCTAATGCCAAACTCCATGAAATCGTTAAAATGCTGGACAGACAATCAGTGGAGGCTTTCACATCTTGAGGTATACAAGGAGCTGCAAATAATATTTAAAAAGTTGAATTCAATAATATAGCTGTAAATATTAGAACACATCCTAATAATTGCAACCTAATAATAATATATAACTTCCTCTCCTTGTGCTTCCTCAGTATGTTTTTATTGTTCTGAAGGTGTTGTATCACATTGGTCAAAGTCTCTCCACTATCTTATTCAAAAGACTAATCATATATGTGTATTTTGCTCCAATTTAGCAGTGGATTTATTGAGTCATTCAAGCTCATGAATCTTTGATTGACATTATGCCTCCTTAGCCTGTGAATCATTTACAATGGTCACTTATATAGTTGAGAAACATGAACACAGCAAAGACCTGGGAGGGAATCTAAGGTCTTTTCTATTATTCATGTTCAGTACAACTCCATAAGGTGCAATTCTCCACTTGGTAATTGGTATAAGGCTAACCTAATCACTTATTTGTATAGACCTCAGTTTTGCCTTGGTAGAGGCTAACTTGATTGATATGGCAAAATATTAAGGTGCTTTGTAATAATCCCCAATATGACTAAACATAAAGCACAATTTAAATGAGTCAATTTGATTTTAAATAAATACTTTGTGTAAGAGTTAACTTTCTCCACACTTCTGGGAACACTTCAAGAAATTGGGTACTCACTGTGCATGATTTTCTCAGCATTAATTTAAATAATCAGAAAGTTGTTCTTAATGCATGCCCAAAATTGCAGTGGGCATTTCTGATACATGCAGCATAAAATTGCAAATTGTAGACAGGAAGCCCAGAATAAGATATTCACAGTATATGATATGCACACAGCAATGAATGAACAACAGAAAATATCTGTTTTCTTTGGTGGTAAAGGTCATCTGCATAACTTTGCACATATTTACTTAAGCACTTCTAAGTAACAAGATTACTTTCTTACTGGTTGACTAAATATTTACTTCCTGTTGTAAATGCCACAATAATGATAGTTAGATAATATTGTAGAGTGAGTTGTAACTCATTTTACATGTCTCCCTAATTTAATTTCTATAAAACCCATTGCGGTGTACAGGGAGCTGCAGACTTGCTTTTCTTTTCAATATTAACCCAAATGGTAATTTTAATATTCATCTTTTTCACTTGCCAAAATGGTATTAGCAAAATAAACCCTGACCCCATAACCTCCTAAGAGAGGTGTAGCTAACTGTTTTCAGTCTTTTTTAGCCTTAGGCCTCAGATATGTGGTTTAGAAATAAAATTCTCACACCAGGTATCTTTCAAATGTTGTTAGCACTGGTGGTAACTATTTCAAATGGATATTGGACACGGAATCATTTTAATCAAAAGTCAGATCTTGCTGAACTTGAAAATATAGCACTGTGATCAATTTGATGTGAGCTCATGTGGATTTGTAGATTTAAATTGTTGATGTATGCAGGTGTTAGAAGCAGACTTTCTTGTATACCACTGTGCTGCTTCTAATTGTCTAATAATGTGCATTTTTTGAATAATTCCCAGCAGATACAAGGGAATTTTCTGCTGTATGAATAATAACCAAGTTGATTTTTAGGAATTGTATCATCACTGCATTATCTGAGAATTTCTCAGAATTGCTATTGTGCAGGAGACAATTTGGCCCATCATGCCTGGAATAGTTCTATTACTTAGTGACATTCTGCATCTTCGCCATATCCCTGCAGACCAGTTCTGTCTAAACAATCATCCAAAGCCCTCTTGAATGCCTCAATTGAACCTGCCTCCATCACATGTCCAGGGAGTGCATTCCACACCTTAACTACTTACTGCTTGAAGAAACTTTTTTCTCATATTACCCTTGCTCCATTTGCACATCACTTCAAATACATGCCCTCCCTCTTTTTTTATGAGCAGGAATAGTTTCTCCCTATCTACTCTATTCAGCCCACTCAGGTCTTTGAACTTTTCTACCAAATCTCCTCTTCTTCTCTTCAAGATGAACCATCCCAACTTCTTCTACTAATCCTCATGGCAGAAAATTCTCATTCCTGCAACCATTCTGTTCAAATGCTTTCACACTCTCTCCAATGAATTCACATCTTTCCTATAATGTTGTGTCGACCATTTAAACAATACTCCAGTTGAAGTCTAACAAGTGTCTTGTACAAGTTTAACATCACTTCCCTGCTGTTAAACTCTCTGCTCCTATCAATAAAACCAAGAACACTATATGCTTTGTTAACTGCTCTTTCCACTTGTCTTGTCAACTTCAACAATCTATACACTTATGCACTCAAGTCCCTTTTCTCTTGCATGCACTTTAGAACTGTGGTTCCTACTTTGCCTTTCAATGTTTTTCTGATCAAAGTGCATCGCCTCATCTGCCACCTATCTGCCTACTCCAGCAACTCGTTCACGTTCTTTTGGAGTTCCACACTATCCTTCTCTCGGTTTACAATTCTTCCAAGTTTAGTGTCATCTGCAAACTTTGAAATTGTCCCCTGTATACCAAGATTCAGATCATTAATATACATCAGGAAAAGCAAGGGTCCCAAAAAAAACCCTTAAAAAACTCCACTACAAACCATCCTCCATTCCAAAAAGTATCTCTTGATCATTATTGTCTGTTTCCTATCACCCAACCAATTTTGCGTCCATGTTGCTGCTGTCCCTTTCATGGAATGACCTATAAGTCTGTTGTATAATACTGTATCAAACATCTTCTGTAAATCCATGTACACCACATGACCAGTATTACCCTCATTGAGTCTTCTTGATAACTCTTTTCAAACAAATTTCAGTAAGTTAGTTAAACATGATTTTCCCTTCAGAATCCATATTGACTTTTCCGAATCCTATAATTGCTGGGATTATCCTTACAACAATTTTTAAACAAGAACATAATGTTTGCAATCCTCCAGTCTTCTGGCGTGTCCCTGGAGTCCAGGGAAGAACTAAAAAATTATAGCCACTACTTTTCCAATTTCTACCCTCACATCCTTCAATATAATTATAAAAGAGCTGAGTACAGGAAACACATAGATTTGGAATAAGGTACATATTGGAAAACTGATATTTGAAGTGCAGATTACATCTAAAACCAGAAAAATTTGTAAGTTGTGTTATTTCTAGTGTCAAACATTTATTATGAAGTGTTATTACCGTATTACAAAAGTTATCAATCATGGGATAATTTTAACCTAAACTGCCTATAAGGAAATTGATGGGAACAAAATGCTTTTACAGCTCACTCACATAATCTCCATTGAAGTCATCGGAAAACAAAATTGGACAAGGCGTGAAACCAGAGTTGACCTAATTATGTGGACATTCAATCCAGTGGATTTGGTTAAAGTTACCTCCCACTGTTATGTCTCATAATAGTTTACTAAATATTTTGGATCATGAGTGCTGAAGCACTGTTGCTTATCTCCTCAAAACAATCCAAACAGGGACATTAGCAGAGACTAAAATTCAAGTTATCCATGCTTCACAATGGCTTCCAGATGTAAAGACCAGTAGAAAATATATATAAAATAATACACACACTTATATATAAAATCTTATATACCTTATATATATAATATATAAGAAAAAGGGGGAAGTGGTAAGAATATTATTCTCCCTGGAAAATAACATTGCTAGTTAACATCGCATGTAACATTATTAACAAGTCTTGATAACTGAACAAAATGTGAAATAAGTACTCATTATGAGAAGATCTGAGCTTTATTGGAGCTGCTTTAAATTAAATTGACTCACATACCTGTACGTACTGAAGTGGGTTTACTTATGTTGTTCTCACAGTGATCCTTTGATATTGGCACAATTTTTAGTTCATACTCTAAGCCACATTTTAAGAATGCAAAGAGACAGGAGGTTCCTCTGGTATTGCACTCATCAGTTGTCCCATCAGATGCCTTGGCAGTTACCCTGTACAAGAAGGCACCTCTGCTGACATTCCAGGAAGCCCATACACTGCTACTATGACAGTCACGAGTGATTTGAAAGTTCTGAGGAATGCATGGTTCTATAAGAATCACAAAGAGCACAAGAAAAATATATTATAAAATGAGATATAATGAAAATGTTAACTTAAATTGTGAAGTGAATAGATAGATGTTTCTTGTGACATTGATTGTCAACCCAACACAAATGTACTTTGTTTAAACCATTATGGTCTCTAAGCTCCTGGTCAATGTACAATTAATGACAGGTAAGGACTCACATGGAGGGCCTCATACAACTTACTCTTGAGCAGTTGATTTGATTTTTGATTCTATTTAAATTGCAAATTTGCATAGTCTCTGTATATGGATGTATAATGTATTTTATATATATGTAATGGAGAGCATACAAATATCCCATATGTACACTTTACGTAATTCAACATGGAATGGAACAGATAATGACAGGCCTGATACGTTTTTAGTAGTTATCTGTAAATAACTCTTGTTTTCAACAAACAAAATGTAGACTTTATAATTTATTCACTTCTATGGCTGTAATTTTAAGCTATTTTCATTTCCTTTCATCATTTGATTTTTAAAATGTTATTTCTTTCATTTATCCGACCAGCCACCCTTATCTGTGATCACCTGATTCTTCCACCTAGTCAGTATCTAAATTATGACAATTTCCATTTCATAATTTACAATACTGAGTTCAGTTTGATTTTTAAATGTGTATCTTTATATTGTTTTGAAATGTCTCTTTTAAAATTCAGCACATTAATTTGATGATTTACAGAAACACAAACAATGAGAGGTCATCGACTTGCAAAGTCAATTAGGTTTATCTTCACAAGTGTGACCTGACTGGTGAGATTTACCAGCTTTTTTGTTTTGATTTCATTATCCAGTCCACATTAAATATTGTAACATTAAATCCTTTAAAATATTTTCTTCCTTTATGGGTTAAAGACTAAGATCAATAGTTTGAAATCGATTGAAGGTGAGAGGAGCAAAGATAAGTGAAGATGGGGAGGTACAAAGAATGTCATGCTTGAATGCAACAGCTGTCTGGTGTCAAAAGGCCGAATGGTCATCTCTATTCCTATGTCTTATTCTCCTTGAGTTTATATATCCAGAAGCAATCCTGCTCTAACTTCAGGATTGTAACTGTAGCTTTGGATATTACTTTCTGCCGTTACACTGAATTTCAGTGGTACTGTGTCACTTTTGGAACTTTCCATAATCAGCATGGTAGGCAAAAAGCTCATGTGACTAATTTCTGCTTACATTTCTGGTCTGTCACACACATTTGGACAGAATTGTAGAATTTTGCAGAGATCAATATCAACAATTTTTTTTTAAAAAAAATCACCAGGAGCAATAAACTTTTGTTTTAACTTATATCAGCCATGATCAAATGGTGGAGCAGACCTGATGGGCTGAATGGGCTCGTTTTACTCCTATACCTTATGTTTTTAAACAACTGTAAATTCAAAATTAAATTGTGACTTCTTTAACTTAGGCCGTGTACATAAATAATACAGCAAGCAATTTCCTGGCTTTGAATGTCAACATACTTGTTTCAAATGTAACAGCTGAGCTCTCACTGCTGTTGCACATGTTGCCCTCTGCTATCACTGTCACAGAGTAGATTTCACTGCATTGCAATCCAGGTATTCGGCAACTGAGTGTTGAGGCAGTGCAATACTGATCCACGCCGCCAGTGCTTGTGGCGACTGCTCTATACATTGCAGCACCGGGGCTGCCATTCCATGACACTTCCACTGAATTTGCAGCACAATTGTAGAGTGCCTTCACACCTTTTACTGGTCTTAGCCCTGTGGAGAGGAATTATAGACAATATTAACTTGATCTGAAATGAAAGGTTCAGTGACTGGGAATGAAACAAACCCACCTGAAATGTTAACCTTTTGATTACAAAATAGACCAGTCATAGTCATAGAGATGTACAGCATGGAAACATTCAAATAAAGGTGGGGGGGCGGAATCTGTTAGCTCAGTTGGCTGGACAGCTGATTTGAGTAATGCCAACAGAACAGTTCTGAGAGGGTCATTGGACTTGAAATGTTAACTCTGCTTTCTCTCTTCAATGCTGTCAGACCTGCTAAGTCTCTTTAGTAATTTTTGTTTTTTGGTTAGTTTGGTTGTAATTTGTTAACTGAGGATGTCACTTACTACTGCAATTCATGTTCCCTTTCATACAAAGTTCAGTTCCAAAATAAATTAGGAATCCCAATATCATCGGGGGTTAACAGACGGTTGGACAAATCTCAATCTATAATTCATCATGATGTTGACATCAAAGAAATGAACGGGAAATGGTTGCAAAGTGGAACGGAAAATCAAATGACTTTTATTTTAGTTTTATAACTGATCTGTTCAAAAGTGTTATGACTCACCTCTGGAGAAGCAGTGAATTAAACATGGGCCTCCTGGTAGTAGGGGCAGTACCATTGCGCCACAAAAGCCCTACCTTACTCCATCTTGATCTTTTTCTCATAAACATGTTCAGAAATGTTATTACACACCTCTGTCGCAGGTGAAACTTGAACCTGGGCCTCCTGGCTCTGAGTTAGGGATACTTCCACTGTACTACAAGATCCCTGCCTTACTTTGTCTTCTTTTCCATAGTGACACAGAAAATGAAGACACATTTGTGAATAGAGTTTTTTTTCCCTTTTTTTTTCCCACCAGCAGGTGGCCAATTGAAGGCCAATGCTAACATCAAAAGTGAGGGAGAAGGTAGGGATAGAGGTAAGGGACCAAATCAAAATGGAGTTGGAGGTGGAAATAAAGCACCATATCCCCCATGGTGCCCACCTCTTTCCAGAATCATAGAAACCCTACAGTGTGGAAAGAGGCCATTCAGCTCATTGAGTCTGCATTGACCCTCCAAAGAGTTAGTGTTCCCTGTCTGATATGCGCATCCTGCTCCCCACACCCTCACAGCTTGATCAGAAAATTTGCAGCAAACTACAGTAATGTGTAATCAGCAGGCTCTTGGCTTGAAGTGACCGGCCAATGGACACTCTGCTAGACAAAATGAATGGTCAGGAAACCCTCATGAGGAGCTGCACAAATCCCTGGAAAGCCCCGGAGGATCCTGTACCTCAAGGGGATGGAACATAATGGCTCAGACCCATTGTTCTGGTTCTTTTTAATGGCAACGTTTTGATTCTGGTATCTGGGGACTAACCAGAGAACATGGGTTAGGAAACTCTATCCCAGGGATGCTAAAAGGACTAAATTCGAGTAAATTATCAAAAATATAATTATGAAATAAGAAGTTCAATTTAGTAAGTTCTCCATTTACCAACCTTTATTTTGCAATTGTTTCACTTGGATAGTCAACACAAATTACATTAGATGTTATACTTACTCTCAGTTGCATAATAGATAGAGGTGCTTTCTCCAGGCAGATTAAAATCATTCAATGACTTTAAAGTGATAGTATAATTGGTACATAGTGCAAGCTTTTTTAGTACTATGAAATTAGAAAATGTGCTTGTTGTTAGCTCAGGCTGTTCCATGGAATTCTTATGCACAGTTATTTCATATTTGAAAGCTTCAGCCAATAGATTCCAACCTAATCGGATTGAATTTTGAGTAAGAGTGGTGACTTTGATATTAGATGGAGGCTGCACCACTGTAAATGGAAGAAAAGAAAAGGTAAGTTTAAATTTTAAGGTTTGTTAATCTATAGAAACTTCCATACAGTTGCCAGTAAAACAAATCCTGAAAGAAGGAATACCTACCTCCTTATAATATTTGACTGTGAGAGCCATTGCAACCAATTGTTAAATGTAGGAAGGATTACAATCTATAAAGGGATAGATCCCACTAAACAGTATTGTGATACTGACTAGATAAGGTCAGTGATGTTGGTTGAGGAGTTGGGCAGTAATGATGAAGGGCTTTTGCCCGAAACGTTGACTCTCCTGCTCCTCGGATGCTGCCTGACCTGCTGTGCTTTTCCAGCACCACTCTCTTGACAGGAATAGAGGAGATCGTCTACTTCATCAAATTAGTGGCAGGCAACCTTTAACAATTACCTTACAGCTGAGCAGCTTAAAACTTCAGTAGAAAGAATGCAACTCTAGCAATGTAGCAGTCCCTCAGCGCTGCACAGAAGGAGTCTCAGTCAAGATTATGTGTTCAAATTATGAAATCAATCATGGAGAAATTGTATTCAAACAAAATTGCTGTCAACCATGAAAAACATTACACACTTGTCAATGATAATTTAAATAGAGACAGCAGATCACAAAATGTGTATATTGCTCTCCTGTGACTGCTCATAACTTGGGAGCAGATATACAGATTAGCGTGGAACTCAACTACCACCTAGTGGCTACAATATACAATTCCAGTCTCACTTGGAGGAAACCCAGTTACAATTTATTCCATAGGCATTTTCAGCAAAATGAAATAATATACAATAACGACCCTATCAGCCAACAGCAGGAAATAAATATTTTTGCAGAGTCCTAATTTTAAGATAATATTCTCAACTCTGGATTCCCAGTCCCTTGCTGTTTTCCTTCTCTCTCCCTCAACAAAGTCTTCCACTGCCTCTTTGCGGCATCTAGGGCATTCTTTTCACATTAGTCACTGCTGAAAGGACAGGACTATTAGTGGGTCAGAAACCCGTTGTATTCTCTGCCGGCACTGTTTAACTGAACCATTTACATCCAGCCTCTGGGCTCACCAGTCAGTCAGAGATTTGGAAGGTGGCATTGCATAGGTTAAAAGGACTCAGTTGAATTCCTGCAGCAGCCACAGAAATGGAGAAGGCTGCTTGCAGGCCTCTTGCCCTTGCCAGGAGATCTAGCTAAAATCTGTTAGATCTGCCATGAGGTGATCCCACCCAATGGCAGGGATGGATGGCAGTGACCAAGCAAGGCAAAAGTGCGGACTGCAGATGCTGGAAACCAGAGTTTAGATTAGAGTGGAGCTGGAAAAGCACAGCAGGTCAGGCGGCATCCGAGGAGCAGGAAAATCAATGTTTCGGGCAAAAGCCCTTCATCAGGAATCAAGTGTGGATGTGTTCTCTCCAACTTTGGAATGATGCACCTGGAGGATCCTGTACCTTAACAGGACTAGAATGGTGAGTTACACAGCAAACCTCACACTCTGACTTACCCCTGCCTTTTCTTTCACAAGACTGGTCGAACTAACCATCATATCCCATAGCCCCACTCCTTCAGCTCTGTGCAAGCCCCTTACCTACATCTGAAACTGAACAGTCATCACTCAGACTTTCGCTCAGCTTACTGCCCCTTGCTTCACAGTTGTTTCTTAGAAACATTGTCCTACCATGCCATTCACACAAGGCATAACTCCTTGTTTTTCCTCCTCGCAAGATAGGACAACACACAGGCTTACTGTGAGACAGAGATCCAGTGGAAAGTGCTCAAGTGAAAAAAAAGCTCTTCACAGCTACTGACTATGCATGTCCACCTTCTTCAGTGGGAAGGAGGTCATGCACATTGAGACAAACATTGACTGAGCCTGGAGGACCACCGACTGAGTGAAAGACCCTCTTAGGACTGCCCAACACTTGTTGGTCTTTCAATGCAAAGAGTTGATCTCGAACGAGTGTTGCAGCCTGGCACATTCCAAAGTTCAGGATGACACATGCACTAAAGTTTGGGGCAATTGCCGCCAAGGCGCAGTGGAGAAAGACCACCATCCAAGGTCTTTGTACCGAAGTTCAATGAGGGTCTATTGAGTTATCAGACACTTGCATTGCCTCTATGTATGTAAATACTGCCCTACATGAGTAAGAAATGCCTTTTATTTTTGGTACTGCAGAGCATGCTAAATTCCAATGTTTGTTTTTCTTGATACACAAAGACTGTATAGAACTGCTTTGATGCCTGTGAATGTTGATAAAGCTTTTTCTTAAATGAATAATGCATATTTTGCAATAGGAGAAGAGGAAGTCATGTTTCGGGTCTCAGGAAAACCGACTAAGGTCTGAGCCTCTTGATACACTGGTGCTTGGATACATTGAGATGGTTAATCCTCTGCATGCGGACGTTATGATTGGGTGTCTCACCTCCTTGGAGTTAGTTTTTGGTGTTATCCTCTCTATCCTCTGGAGATACTTTTGGCAGAAAACTGGAAACCAGTGCTAACATTGGTTTTTCTGCTGCTGTTGTTATTGGTGTTGGTATTATTGCTGCTCTTCTTTGTCAAAGGTAGAAAGTGGAGCTACTCGCAAGCAGTGGTGAAAGCAGTACAGCTGAAGGTGAATGAAGTACCAGGCTAGTCAAGTGGCTTGCAGGACATTGACAATCAGCAGGTCATTGTTATAGCAAGTCAGTTTCATGAAGGCTTCCTAGCCTGTCAGTTTCACAAATGAGCAACTCCTCATTTTGCAGCACCTCAGTGATTCTGGCTTCTTGCTGTCAGATCAGAAATTAGGCCTCTAGCTGTCAAAGCCAGACTTCTTGATTATATCAGACCTGAGTGGCTTGTTTCAATATTTTAATGTTTACCTGACAGATTCAGAGATGTTCTCCACTCTTGCTCAAACTTAGCCAGATGAAACTCACAAAAGGGTGAAAGAATTTTGTACTCCTGAGCAGATTCCATTTTTAAAGATTGTGAAGCCAAAGTCCTACTAATCTTCCAAGTCCACAGAGAACACATTCTGGAAGAATTGTGAAACTTCATGAGCACCTGAATTTGGGATGGAGTGGGGAGATGGAGTGTGGTGGTCAGTGTATAAATGTTACAAACTTAAATGTATAAATGTTAACTATGAGACAAAACTCTTGAGGGAGATTCTGTGTATGTTAATGGTCTGAAATAGTGAATCGAGACTGCATTACTCTCGAGCATACAGTCTCAGGTAGAGAATGAGGAGTCTATATTGAGATCTCAGTAGGGTCAGATGTGTCATTCTTGATTCCCTATAGACATAATTACTAAGACCAACTAGCCACCATAACTTGTACCTATTGGTATCATGCAATGTAATATATTTTCTTCAGTTAAGTGCCTTCTCTTGCTTAGACTCACTAGTTGCTCATTATCTACCATTGTTAACCAATCAGGCCTTTAGTCCCCGTATGGAAAGTAGGAGTGGCGGCAATACTCTGCCCAACCATTAGCTGGTAGCCTTTGATTCTGCATTACATATAACTAGAGTTAGTATATGGCTTTGATGTCTTCAAGTTTATAGAATCATGGCATCTGTACAATGCAGAAAGAGGCCAAACAGTCCATCAAGTCTGTACTTACCCTCTGAGAACATCACACCCAGATCAGGCCCCTATCCCTGAAACACCCCATTTTACATAACTAATCCACCTAAACAATGTTGCATTATGGGACAATTTAGCATGCCCAATCCTGTTTGGATTGTGGGAGGAAATCAGACCACCTGACAGAAAACCACACAGACACAGGGAGTGGGTACAAACTCTATACACCGTAACCCAATCCTAGAATCAAGCCCAGGTCCCTGGTACTGTGATGTCTTATGGACGTAGCCCCAGTATAGAAAGTAGGAATGGTGGCAGTACAGAGAGTAGAATGTGGAAGACCAGACAGAGGTGCTTTGAAATAGTCAATTATGGGGCCAATTAAGGCACAGATAAGAATTTCAGTAGCACAATCCTTTAAAAAAGGTTTAGGTATTGATTCAATGCAGCTGGTTGACTTACGGACGAGCATCATGCCACTTTGAAGGATTATCTCTGATGTCTGAGTATTTCAGACTTTGTTAACTGTTTTGATGTTACCATTGCTGATTTATATATCTGAATGCAAATTTGATCTCACTGGAATGGGTACAGCATTGTAGCAACTCACATAAAAACTCATGTGGCAGCTATACTTGCTTCATTCAGGTGTACTTACTACTGACCATGAAACATTTAAGAAGTGACAGGATTTTCCGCTGCCAGAAGTGATATTGCAACAGGAAACTGTCAGGAGACAGAAGGATGGATAAAGTTCCTCTCCTCAATCAAATGCATTAATCCCATGTCATTAACAGTGTAAAATTTTTAGGTACATGTTTTATTGCATTCCTAACTAGAATTATTTGCACACATTTCACATAAATATTGAAAAGTAGTTTAAAATGAAATATTTGATCTTACAAAATGAATTAAACATATAAATGGTTAAAAATATGACTTGTGGCATTTAGCCAGGACCAATGAAAGGAGTTTAGGTAAATAACAAAAAAAATCCTACTTACAGGTGACTACATGCCTTGTTTTGCTAGCACTTCCAACACCAGCAGAATTAACTGCAAAAATGGTGATCCTGTAGAGAGTGGATGGATCCAAACCTGAGACGATTCCTGTGGTGCCGCCAAATGTCACATTATAGTTTCTAGTGTTGGATTTCAGATTCAGAAGGTACCAAGTTGCTCCCTGTACTTTAGTCCATTCAGCAATGATTATTGAACTTGAATTCGATTTTAGTCTCAGCAATTTTGGACTCAGTGGCACTTCATAAATAAAAGGCAAAATAGGATTGTTAACAACCAAACTGCATTTTGAACATTTCTTTTTATTCTGAAACTGTTACAACTTCAAATAATTGTAAGGTATTTCCCATCAACTGTGATATTTTTCTATTAGCAGAAAAAACTCTATTTGATGTTATGAGGGAAATATTGCTCAGACATTATTACCAAATATCATCCTTGGATTTTATTTTCTTTCCTCCATAATATGCACATGGCCAACTGAGGGGGAGCACAGGGCAGTCACTGAAAGGCTGTTGCTAATTCCACTCTATATCTGATTACCGATGTAAAATACATTGACTTATTTTCTTTTCACTAGCTGGGAATCACTAAAGCCTGAAATCTTCTCTGATTGTCTGAAACTGAGCATTTGCCATGTGTTAGCAATCATAAATCCATAAAGGTTTTACAGCACAGAAGCAGATTGTTTGCCCTCTCAAGGTTATACTGTGCCTCTGCGGAGCCTCCAGAAGTATCCCATTAGCACTGCATGTTTATTTCTCTCAATTGTCCATCCAATTGCCTTTTTCTAATTATTTATCATCTCCAGTTCCACCATCCTCATCAGCAGTGAGTTATAGGTCATGGCCCAAATTGTTGCATAAAAAAGTTCTTCCTCACATTTCCCCTGCATTTCTCGTCCTTCTGTATCTTGAATGGTTGAGGTAAATGTAGATCTTATCACATTGTCATACTTTTGAAGGACAATGCTGCATGGTCTCATGCTTGTAGAGTATCAAATTTCAATTAACGTCCTCAAATCTTACTGTAAATAACAGTACACTATCAACGTCATATTGCCTGTGAGAAAAACTTCCGTTTTGCAGGGAGAATAACAATTCTGAATGAGATCCCTTTGAACATATTATTTACTGTAATTTAAATAGACAGGTACAAGGCAAAACTCATCTGATATCACATTTACAATGCTCATTGCAACTCTCAGTTGGCACATATACATTACAAGGATACAAAACTCTCTTTGGTGAGATGGTACAATGTATTGGGAAAGAGGCCAAGTGTTGGTCATCAACTTTCCCACAGGAACAAAGGCCAAAAATTGAGGAAGAATGGGATTTGGGCCTGGTGCCTATTTGTCAACTCTCTTCATTTACTCTCAGATGATAGCTAGCAATAGAAGGTCAAAATAAAGGGGATCATTTTATTCCAACTCATCAGATAGGATGCAAGATGTAATTAATTGACAATTTTACAACCTCAATTCCCTACTGCCCCGCGCTGGTTTCAATTCTCAACAGACAGGTGAGGTTAACATTTGCCTCCCTGAAAACATTTCTCCACCTTTCTCGCAGACATATGTGGAAAAAGGTTGAAGCCTTTTAGGCCAGCTTTCAGTTAGTAGGATTAGTTAGCATAGTAAAAGTGCCATTTTATAATTTATCAGTTCTCACCTCATCAGACAATGACCTAACAACTCCAACCAACCTTTGGGGTAGTTTAGGTGGAATTCTCTCCATTACCTGTTACAGCACCTTATCAAAACATTTGAAAGCACTTTCCACAATTAATTTGTTGTGCAACACCAATACTTTTCTCACATAGACAATCGTGGATGTGACATTCCACAAACTGCAAGAAAAGGCATTGGCAGTTAATCCATTGTCTTGGTGACGGGGTTGCAGGACAATTATCAAGACAGCAGGAGGACAATCTGCCCTTCTTTGAATATTGCTGGGCAGTCTTCAATATCCACTTAAAAATCATTGGAACAGAGAGAAGGAATCTTGGTATATCCTTAATCCAAGTGGATAGCATCCTCAAGATTGTAGAAATCGTTTAGCACAGCATCAATGTGTCAATCTGAAATATACGCTCATTCATTTAATGTGGAATTTTAGCATACTACTTTCTGACATGGAGACAAGAGTGATACGCATTGATCTAAGCAGTTGTGGGGCAGTGGGGAGGTGTGGTGTTAAAGGAAGGAAGTGAAAATTATCTTACCCGTTCTTCCTATTTTCCATGCGGTAGCAACTACAGTAAAACGTTGAATAGCTTTGACTGTCACGTTATAGGCAGCTCCTGCTCTCAACCTATGAAAAGTTTTTGTGGTGATGAAAGGGTGTGCAATAACAGTGAATGGGAAGCTTCTGGATTTATTCACAATCCTTAGGTCAAGAATGTAATAACCAACGTTAGGGTATGGTGTCCATGATACTTTCAATTTGGACGATGTCTCTGATGTTATTTCTGTGATGGCAAATTCTGTGAAAACAATACAGAAATATTTAGCAATAGTTTATACAAGTATTTTCATTTTTTTACAAGTGGTAAGTACTATTAATAGTGAAGCCATTACATTTAGCTGTAGGTTAAATTCACTATTTGACTTATAATCTAAAAAGAAATGACACTTTACATGTAAATGCAACCTCAGAAATATCAACGAAATTATGAGAATTCATTTACCATTGTGTTTGGGATCTTCACTCCAATATATTATGAGGGGTGTCCTTATAGGAGGTTTACAAAATCATGAGGGGCATGGACAGGGTAAATAGACAAGATCTTTTCCCTGGAGTGGGGGAGTCCAGAACTAGAGGGCACAAGTTTAGGGTGAGAGGGGAAAGATTTAAAAGGGACCTAAGGGGCAACTTTTTCACCCCAAGGGTGGTGCATGTATGGAATGAGCTACCAAACGAAATGGTGGAGGCTGGTACAATTACAACATTTAAAAGGTATCTGGATGGGTATGTGAATAGGAAGGGTTTAGAGGGATATGGGCCAAGTGTTGGAAAATGGGACAAAAATTAATTTAGGATATCTGGTCTCCAAGGACAAGTTGGATCAAAGGATCTGTTTCCGTACTGTCCATCATTAATGCTCAACGGCTATGTCCAACTGAACCACCTCAATTTATTCTATATTTGTAAGCTTTGGGCCAATATATTTGCTATTCTGATATTCCTTATAGCAGATTATTTTAGAAAATAAATTTCTGGCAGCAGCATGGACACCATGAGATTCCATTTCGCTTTTAACAGAGGAAATTCAAACAATTCCTTCTAAGAGACAAGTTCCAGGTGATGCGTTAAACCTATGTATCCACTGGAGTTTTGAAGAAGAGGAGCTGCTCACATTGAAACATGTAAGATTTTGAGGAAACATAGCAGGATGGATGCTGAAAGGATGATTTTCCTTGTAGGAGAGACTAGAACTGGGAACGCAATTTAAAAATAAGGGATCATCCAATTAAGATCGAGGTGAGGATAAATTCTTTTTTTTTCAGAATGTTGAGGGGAATTCTAGAATTCTCTTCTATAGAATGCAGTAGAGGCTGGCTTTTTGAATATTCCTAAGGCAGTGTGTGGATAAATTCCTGACAAACAACAAAGAGGGTGTCAGAAATAGATTGGAAAAGGGAGATAAAACACCATTAGACCAGCATGATCTTATTAAATAGCAGGAGAGGCGCAAACAGACCAAGTAATCTATTCCTACTCTTAACTGGTACATTCATGTGAGTATGTGCATTAAACTAGTCATTGGAACTCTTTATCTAGCAAAACCACTCTCTCGCATAAATGGAAATTACCTTCCACCTTCATTGCCTTAACTATTACTTTCTCTATTCTAATGTTACAGGTTGCATTTTCCAAGGGCTGTAGGGTCAGGACTCTAGGGCACTCATAGATGTTTGTATAAGGCTGGTGGGGGTAAGAGATAAGGGGATGTATTTTTAGAATACATGATCGCTGTTATTTAACAGCCCCTTAAACTTTTTAAGGAGTTTGATGAGGGATCTATCAAGAACTAAGGATTTGAAAATTGATGACAGAGTCAGTCCTAGACAGCATGGATTCATTAAAGAGAAATCATGCTTGGGAAATCTTCTGGATTTTTTTTGGAATGTGACCATTAATGTGGACAAGGGTGAATTAGTAGATGTTGTGTATCTGGACTTTCAAAAGACTTTTGACAAAGTTCTACACAAGAAAAAAAGGAAAATCAAAGCTCATGGTATCAGAGGTAATGTATTGATAGGGTTGGAGAACTGGTTGGCAGACAGGAAGTACAGAGTTGGAAAAAACGGGCCCTTTTCAGAGTGGCAGGCAACAACAAGTGGGGTGCCACAGTGTTCAGTGTTGGGATTGGGATATCAGCTGTTCACAATATACATTAAGGATTTGGACAAAGGAATTGAATGCCATATCTCCAAATTTGCAGACAACACTAAACTGGGTGGCAGTGTACGCTGTGAAGAGGATGCCTAAGAAGCTGCAGGGTGACGTGGACATACTGGCTGAGTGGGCAAATACTTGCCAAACGCAATATAATATGGATAAATGTGAGGTTATCCACTTTGGTCACAAAAACAGGAAGGCAAATTATTATATGAATGGTGGCAGTTTAGGAAAAGGTGAAGTACAATGAGACCTGGGTGTTATGGTGGAACAGTTGTTGGAAGTTAGCATACAGGTGCAGCAGGCAGTGAGGAAAGCTAATGGCATGTGGGCCTTCATAGTGAGAGGATTTGAGTATTGGCCCTCCAACCGGAGCAAGGACAGAATGCCCCGGTGCTCACCTTCCACCCTACCAACCTTCACATAAACCAAATCATCCGCCGACATTTCCGCCACCTCCAAAAAGACCCCACCACCAGGGATATATTTCCCTCTCCACCCCTTTCTGCCTTCCGCAAAGACCGTTCCCTCCGTGACTACCTGGTCAGGTCCACGCCCCCTACAACCCACCCTCCCATCCTGGCACCTTCCCCTGCCACCGCAGGAATTGCAAAACCTGCGCCCACACCTCCTCCCTCACCTCCATCCAAGGCCCTAAAGGAGCCTTCCACATCTATCAAAGTTTTACCTGCACATCCACCAATATTATTTATTGTATCCGTTGCTCCCGATGCAGTCTCCTCTACATTGGGGAGACTGGACGCCTCCTAGCAGAGCGCTTTAGGGAACATCCCTGTGACACCCGCACCAATCAACCACATCGCCCTGTGGCCCAACATTTCAACTCCCCCTCCCACTCTGCCGAGGACATGGAGGTCCTGGGCCTCCTTCACCGCCGCTCCCTCACCACCAGACGCCTGGAGGAAGAACGCCTCATCTTCCACCTCGGAACACTTCAACCCCAGGGCATCAATGTGGACTTCAACAGTTTCCTCATTTCCCCTTCTCCCACCTCACCCTAGTTCCAAACTTCCAGCTCAGCACTGTCCCCATGACTTATCCTACCTGCCTATCTTCTTTTCCACCTATCCAATCCACCCTCCTCCCTGACCTATCACCTTCATCCCCTCCCCCACTCACTTATTGTACTCTATGCTACTTTCTCCCCACCCCCACCCTCCTCTAGCTTATCTCTCCACCCTTCAGGCTCTCTGCCTTTATTCCTGATGAAGGGCTTTTGCCCGAAACCTCGATTTTACTGGTCCTTGGATGCTGCCTGAACTGCTGTGCTTTTCCAGCACCACTAACCCAGTATTGGCGTAAGGATACCTTGCTGCAGATATACAGGGCCTTGGTGAGGCCATATCTTGAATATTGTGTGCAGTTTTGGTCTCCTAGTCAGAGGAAGGTCATTCTTGCTATTGAGGGAGTTCAGTGAAGGTACACCAGACTGATTGCCTGGATGGCAGGACTGGCATGTGTGTAAAGACTGGATTGACTGGGCTGGTACTCAATGGAATTTAGAAGAATGACAGGGGATCTCATAGAAACATGTAAAATCCTGAGGAGACTGGCAGCCTAGATGCAGGAAGAATGTTCACAATGTTTTACAAGTTTAGGACTAGGGGCAGAGTCTAAGAAAAAGGGGTAAGCCAGGGAGGACGAGAATTTCTTCACTCAGAGAGATGTGAACCTGTAGAATTCTCTCCCACAGGAAGCTGTTGAGGCCAATTCATTAGATATATTCAAGAGAGAGCTTGATGTGGCCCCTGTGGGAATGGGAGAGAAAGTGGGAATGGGATACTGAGATTGCATGATCAGCAATTATTGTATTGAATGGCGATGCAAGCATGAAAGCCAATGGCCTACTCCTGCACCTATTTTCTGTTTCTATGTTTTTATCCATTCTGCATTGCAATTCATAATGCTTTGGCGTGCGACACTATCTGGTGCATGCTAATGCACAGTTGTTTGATTCACTGCCAGGCCTAATTAAGTTTTTAGAAAATTCAATATGTGAAGCCAACAAGCACCATAGAGTCATAGAACTGAACAGCACAGAAATAGACCCTTTGGTCCAACTTGTCCATGCTGACCAGATATTTGCCAACATTTGGCCCATATCCCTCCCAACCCTTCCTATTCATATACCATCCAAATGCCTTTTAAATGTTGTAATTGTACCAGCCTCCACCACTTCCTCTGGCAGCTAGTTCCATTTACGCAACACCCTTTTGATTTGGAATCCCCTACTCCAGGAAAAAGATTTGGCTATTTAACCTATCCATGCTCCTCATGATTTTACAAACCTCTATAAGATCACCCCTCAGCCTCTGAAGCTCCAGGGAAAACAACCCAACTCTACTCAGCCCCACCCAAAACTCAAACACTCCATTCTCGACAACATCCTTGTAGATCTTTTCTGTACTCTCTCAAGTTTACCAATATCCTTTCTATAGAAGGGTGACCAGAATTGTTTGCAATATTCTAAAAGTGGCCTCACCAATGTTCTATACAGCTGCAACATAACATCATGACATCTCAAAATGTGTGCTACTCCTGGCCTTGTTCTCTGTGGCTGTTTTCCTCTGTGCTTGGCCTTATGGCCATCGATGAACTGCCTGCTCTAATTGGCAAGACATCAGCACTTGCTGCTGGTACCAGGCAGCTCCCACCACAAGCAGTGAACTCATCTCCTGACAAATTAGATCATTTGCATTTAAAAATAGCAGCTGACCCAGAGGTGTGGAGGTTCCCAAAATTTATCCAGGAGTCAGGTTGCTGACCTGTTTAGAAAATCCAGCCCAAGATCTCTAAGATTTTACAAGCCAGCTTTCTTCACATAACACACAAATCTAGAAGGGGCTTTTATAGGTTTGATCCATATATTAAGCCTTCCTTATTGCCTTGTATATCAAATTTCCTCCTAAACTTCCTCACTGTATCTAAAACCTGCATCTTACATGATTTAAAAAAAAATAGATTCTCTACAGTATGGAAACAGGCCCTTCAGCCCAACAAGTCCATACTGACCCTCTGAAGAGTAACCCACCCAGACCCATTCCCTGCCCTTACTAATTACCCTTTACTAATGCACCTATCACCATGGGCAATTTAACACAGCCAATTCACCTGACCTGCACATCTTGCATTGTGGGAGGAAACCAGAGCACCTGGAGAAAACCCACGCAGATGCAGGGAGAACATGCAAACTCCACACAGTCACCCAAGGCAGGAGTCAAACCCAGGTCCCTGGCGCTGTGAGGCAGCAGTGCTAACCCACCGTGTTGCCCCAAGATTTGATTTATGTAAATTACTATAAAGAATTGAAATGTCACTACACAGACATAAAATGTAAGATAGGAAAAGACCAATTAATCCATTAGGGTTTTGCAGCATAGTTGTATGCATCACAACAGATACTTCCTATCAGCTTCAGCTAATGTCAGTCATAGACAATGTGACTGTGCTCAGAAGATTTCTTTATGGAAATGTCTAGATAATGTGTCCACCTGCGTATATTTAACACACAGTGAAGAAATTTACTTCTTGGCCTTGATTTAATTTATATTCAGGAGTAGAAATACAATAAGGGGAAGGATAGCTGCAAAAACTAGAAATCTGAAATAAAAGCATTAACACATAAAGCATATAAAGACTCAGAGAGACTAGCTTTGGATACATTAACTCAAAAAGCCATTGTTAAAACATTGCTGCATGCAAACGTCCTCCCCACCAGCAATGATCTCACTAAAGAAAGGTTTCTGAAAATTTGATACAATTAGATAGATGTTCTCAAAGTTTGTGAGAAGATTTGTAGCTCGGGTGCTCGTTGTTGTGGTTCTGTTCGCCGAGCTGGGAATTTGTGTTGCTGACGTTTCGTCCCCTGTCTAGGTGACATCCTCAGTGCTTGGGAGCCTCCTGTGAAGCACTTCTGTAATCTTTCCTCCGGCATTTGTAGTGGTTTGAATCTGCCGCTTCCGGTTGTCAGTTCCAGCTGTCCGCTGCAGTGGTCGGTATATTGGATCCAGGTCGATGTGCTTATTGATTGAATCTGTGGATGAGTGCCATGCCTGTAGGAATTCCCTGGCTGTTCTCTGTTTGGCTTGTCCTATAATAGTAGTGTTGTCCCAGTCGAATTCATGTTGCTTGTCATCTGCGTGTGTGGCTACTAAGGATAGCTGGTCGTGTCGTTTCGTGGCTAGTTGGTGTTCATGGATGCAGATCGTTAGCTGTCTTCCTGTTTGTGCTATGTAGAGTTTTGTGCAGTCCTTGCATGGGATTTTGTACACTGCATTGGTTTTGCTCATGCTGGGTATTGGGTCCTTTGTTCTGGTGAGTTGTTGTCTGAGAGTGGCTGTTGGTTTGTGTGCTGTTATGAGTCCTAGTGGTCGCAGTGGTATGGCTGTCAGTTCAGAAATACTCTTGATGTATGGTAGTGTGGCTAGTCCTTTGGACAAACAGGAAGACAGCTAATGATCCGCATCCATGAACACCAACTAGCCATGAAACGACACGATCAGCTATCCTTAGTAGCCACACACGCAGATGACAAACAACATGAATTCGACTGGGACAACACTACTATTATAGGACAAGCCAAACAGAGAACAGCCAGGGAATTCCTACAGGCATGGCACTCATCCACAGATTCAATCAATAAGCACATCGACCTGGATCCAATATACCGACCACTGCAGCGGACAGCAGGAACTGACAACCGGAAGCGGCAGATTCAAACCACTACAAATGCCGGAGAAAAGATCACAGAAGCGCTTCACGGGAGGCTCCCAAGCACTGAGGATGTCACCTAGACAGGGACGAAACGTCTGCAACACAAATTCCCAGCTCGGCGAACAGAACCACAATAGATAGATGTTCTATTTGCATTACAACTCAAGTTGCCAACTCTCATTTCCCCCGATTTCACACCCAGACAGCAATTAGTTTCTGCTGATTCTTTTAATGGGATAATACAAAGAGAGCCACTTTTCTGCAAATTCTGTTAAACTTTATATTAAAATTGAGATTATTTTGTTGTATGTTATTTACTGTTTCTAAGTCAGTGAATTTAAACAAAATTATAAATATGTTATTCAGCCTGTCCAATAGAATTTTATTCTCAGTGAGAAAACCAAAATTACCTGGAAATGATAACAGAGCAAACAAAAAGCATCAAGGAGTCGGGAATCATCCAAAACCTATTCTCTGACAAATATTACACAGGTGTAACATCCTTTCACCAAGTTAATTCAGTATTTAACTTATTTTAAACAGAAAATGTGTATCTGCTAAAACAGCAACAGGGACAAAAGTTGTTCATTAACAGACACAATTACTGTATTGTGATAGATTCTTGTCATATCAAAATTACAAGAAGAGCAAACAGCATATTAGAGCCATAAAGTCATACAGCTGTACAACATGGAAACAGACCCTTCGGTCCAACACACCCATGCTAACCAGATATCATAAATTAATCTAGTCCTAATTGGCAGTTTTTGGCCCATATTCCTCTGAAACCTTCCCTTTCATATACTCATCCAGATGCCTTTTAAATGTTGTAATTGTACCAGCCTCCACCACTTCCTCTGGCAGCTCATTCCATACACGTACCACTCTCTGCGTGAAAAGGTTGCCCCTTAGGTGCCTTTTGAATCTTTCCCCTCTCATCTTAAACTTATGCCCTCTAGTTTTGGACTCCCCCATCTCAGGTCTATTCACCCCATCCACGTCCCTCATGATTTTATAAACCTCTATAAGATCACCCCTCTGCCTCCGACACTCCGGGGAAAATAGCCCCAGCCTATTCAACCTCTCCTATATCTCAAGCCCTCCAACCCTGCCAACATTCTTGTAAATATTTTCTGAACACTTACAAGTTTTACAACATCCTTCTTATTTCAGGGAGACCAGAATTAAGAGCAGTATTCCAAAAGTGGTCTAACCAATGTCCTGTACAGTGGCAATATGACCTCCCAATTCCTACACTCAATGCACTGACCAATAAAGGCAAGCTTACCAAAGGCCTTCTTCACTATCAAATCTACCTGCGCCTCCACTTTCAAGGAGCTGTGAACCTGCATACCAAGGTCTCTTTGATCAGCAACACTCCCCAGGACCTTACTATTAAGTGTATAAGTCCTGCCCTGATTTGCCTTTACAAAATGCAGTATCCCACATATTCTTATAAAGAAATTACATTTTAATTTAGCAGTAGGTTTCGGCATAACCTTTTATAATGCACTTATAATATTTTCCTTTTTTAGAATTCATTTTCCTGATCACAATCTTAAAGGGGGTCGGAGACTAGCGATAGTTAGATTCTTGCAATCACTTCACTGGCGCCAAGCCTGGCGGAATGATTGCAAACGATGGATATGAATGTCGTCAATTGTGTTAGAAATATACTTTTTTTTAACAAAAACGGCTAATCCCGTCAGTTGAATCAATGAGGTGGGTACAGAGATTTAACGTACATGGCTTCACTTATTTTAAAAAAAGCAAATTACTCGCGCCATTCCACTGCAGAAATTGTCTTATCCGGGGGTGGGTAAATCTTTCATTCCTGAACAGCATAAAATCGGGAGGAAACAGCACAATTGAAGTCACCAAAACGTCAAAAACAGACAAGACTGTCTGATCAGTTTGTTACCAATGTTTTATGTCACAATCTGATTTTCTGCTTTATAGTCCGATGTGTAAACTTTCTCCAGACCCTTATGCACTGCACTACATGGGGAAGGGTGTGTTGCAAGGTGCCCCGGACTAAAGGAATGAACCGACACCCTAATGCAGACTGGTTTCAGTACCCCAAACCCCCCATCACGTTGTCTCGATAATTTCACCCGGAGTCCGGGGCATTCCATTAAATGTAAAGAAAGTTTCACGAGTTGCATTTTAACTCTGCGAAATTTAAATAAACGCTCCCATCGAAGCGGATCAATTAAAATTCTTGTAACATTTTAATTGACGAGAGTTGAACAATTGCCTTTATTGCTGCAACTGCCCATAAACCAGCCAAAACCGAACTAGAATATGAGACTAGGGGGTAAGCAAGGGGGCTAATTCACGTTGAAATAGGAGTTATAACGTACTGCGGATGCTGGAGGTGGGAAATAAAATCAGAAAGTGCCTGGCAATCTGAGCCTGTTCTGAAGTCATATCAGACTCGAAATGTTCCCTCTGTTTCTCCCTCCACGGATGCTGCCAGACCTACAGAAGTTTCTCCAGCATTTTCTGAATTAATGTTTAAATGTACTAGGGCGGTTTGAGGACGGACCCTTTGCCCAGCAGTTTTAGTTAAATAGACAATTCTCAAACAATGGCAAAAACAGACATTGCTGGAGAGTCTCAGCAGGACTGGCAGCATCTAAAGAGAGAGAGCGAGCCAGAATTAACATTTCGGTCCAATGTGACTGTTCTCTGCGTTACCCAACTGGTTATAAAGTTTTCTTTGAAATTTGTGGATGTGCGTCTGTTAAAATGTTAAATGCGGCATGATTTGAGTGGATGACAACACTTCCACTCTGCACCGTAAGTCAAGGATCCTTGAACAGGATACAGAAGGGATTAATTGAAAAACCGCATCCAGGACCAATATTGTCAAATACATCGGATTTAAAGACAAAATTCACAAAGATGTGCACTTTCCAAGCACTATGCAACGGAATGCTCAGACTTAGCATATTTAAATAGGAGGAATACTGTAAAAAGATGTCTTTAACTCCCAACTGAAACAAATAGTTGCTGGACGTGCACTGAAGTGGATCGTGAGAATCAAATCACTGAGAAAGATACACTCTGATTTTCCCGCTTTGTTTAGAAAAGTATTAGATATTTACACTTACCAGTACGGCAATATGATACCTGCAGGCAAGAGAGAGGAGAGAGAGAGAAAAAGACTTTTAAAAAACTGAATAAGAATTTCGAAGTGATTTGAACATTGTTAGTGTTCCCGTCAGTACGTTGCCTTAAAGTAAACAATTTACCTGAGACAGAGTTGTTAATATTAAACATATCCCCAGCACATTTACAAACCCCATGGCATAGTTTTTACATGGAGCTAGCTACCAAGCTGGGCTGACAATCGTTGATTAAGAATGAATCCCCAAAGGACCAAGCTGATTATGTTGTTTGGTAAAGGAGCTATCACCCACCCCACGTCCATGAACCAATCAGGAAAACTTCTTGTGACCCACCTCCTGAGAAACTCCCCGTTAATCACTTCCAGAACAAAATTGCTCTGACTCCTTTAGATGGTTACAATGCTTATACAGTTCCACAATCTGCACAAATACAATCATCGCTGGAGTCAAGAGACCTTTCCTAATCCTTCTTCGCAATGGTAACCCTGCATTCTTGGGTTAGGATAGAAAAGAGCTACCTGAGACTTTAGGGTTAGAAATGAAAGGGCTGAGCAGGGGCCATAGAAAGGATATGGCAGAGAAAGAGGCCATCTAGCCCATTGTGTCAGTGCTGGTTCCCCTGGAGGATAATGCCTCACCCAGCCTCAACATGTGCCACCCCGCATTGCACCTTACCCTGGTCATCCCAGCTCTTCAATCCTTATTCCCAATTAGTATGATCCAATAGATGTTTTTAAATATAACAAATGCTGACCAGTTTACAGTGAGGCCATTTAGGATCAAAGATGGAAAGTGTTACTTCACATGAAGAGCACATGAAATCTGTGGGGAAAAGCTTCTGGTGGGAGCACACAAATGTATATTGAGAACTCATGGAAAGGCATTGCTGCAGGCAGCCTTCT
This sequence comes from Chiloscyllium plagiosum, assembly GCF_037043375.1. NCBI lineage: Eukaryota > Metazoa > Chordata > Chondrichthyes > Orectolobiformes > Hemiscylliidae > Chiloscyllium > Chiloscyllium plagiosum. The sequence goes on from NW_028270147.1 coordinate 73,394,969, forward strand.
GCATGCCTAAGTTGGTGTTAGTCATTGATATTGCACAATCATAAAGTATTAGAGACATACAGGACTGAATCAGACCCTTCAGTACAACCAGTTCATACCAAACATAATCCCATATTAAACTAGTTCCACCTGCCTGCTGCTGGCCTATATCCCTCCAAACTTTTCCTGTTCATGTACTTATCCAAATATCTTTTTGTGTCTGAATCTCTGAAAGAGAAATTCACTGAGTGAAACTTCCCTGCCTTCCCCCCCCCTCGCCTTGCATGTTTTTCCTTCTCAGATAATAATTCAAAAGGGGCATTTCCCTCTTCGATAGCTCAATTGAACTTGCTTCCATCACACTGTCAGGCACTGCTTTACAAATCCTAACCACTCACTGCATTTAAACCATTTTCCTCATGTTGCATTGCTTATTTTGCTGATTACCTTGAAACTATGCCTACTGGTTCTTGCTCCTTTCATCAGTGGGAACCATTTCTCCCTATCTTCTCTGTCCAAACTCCTCATGACTTTGCATAGGTCAAGCAAAACTCTTAGCCCTTTGTTCTACCAGAAAAGAGTTCCACTTTTCCAATCAATCATTTAGTTGAAATCAGCTTCTCTTGAACCGTATCTGAGAATCTTTCCAGCACTTTCTCATACCTCTACTTAGTCATCCTCAATTGTAATACCCAGAACTGAAATCAATACTTTAACAGGTGTCAAAATAGTATTTTATACAGGTTTAACATAATTTCTTTGATTTTGTATTATTTGTCCCTATTAATAAAACTTAGGATGTTTAATAAAACTTTATTAACCATACTGTCAATTTGTCCTAACAGCTTCAATGATTTATACACATATATGTAAAGGCTGTTTTGCTCCTTGCACCTCCTTTAGAATTGTACCCTTTATTTTAGATTGTCTCGCTGTGTCCTCTCTATTAAAATAAATCACTTCACATTTCTCTGCATGAATTCTCAACTGCTAGTATTCTGTCCGTCTCAGCCACTTGTCAAAGATTCACATTACCCTCATCACAAGTAACAACCTTTCCAACTTTTGTTTTGTTTGCAACTTTGGAATCTTTGCTCTCTACACCAAAATCTATGGCATTAAAGAATATCAGGAAGAGAAGAGGTCCTAACACTGACCCCTGGGGAACACCCTCTTCCAACCTGAGAAACAAGCATTAACCATTACTCTTATTTCATTCCACTCATCTAGTTTTATATCCATGAGGCTGCTCTCCCTTTTATTCCAAGAGCATGAGCTTTGACCTCTAGGCTGTTGCGTGACATTTATCAAATGTCTTTTGGCAGCCCATGTACATGACATCAACAGCATTCCCCTCATCAATCGTATCTGTTTCCTCATCCAAAGAGCCTCAAGCATATTAGTTAAACATGATTTGTCCTTAACTAAGGAAAGCAAGTACAAATTTGTTAACACATGCCCAAGTGTCTACCGATCTTGTCCAGAAGTATTATTTCTAAAAATATCCCCATCACTGGGGTGAAATTGATTGGCCTATAGTTGTTGGATTTATGAACTTCTACGAATGAGGGTGCAACATTTATAATTTTCCAATCTTTTACTCCTGAGCCTAAGAAAGTTTGGAAAATTATCGCCAGTGCTTCTCAGTTCTTTTCATGTTGTTGGATGCATCTCATTCAATATATGATCCTTATTAATACTTAAGCAGCCAGCCTACATAATACTTCCTCCTTTATTAATTTTATATGCTTCAAGAGTCTGTACTATCTTCTCTCTCACAATGATCTGTAAAATATCTTTTTTTCTTGATTAAAACATATGTAAGTATTCATTTAAGGCTGCAGCCATACCTTCTGCCTCCATTTGTATATCTCCTTCTTGATCCCTAATTCTCCCCATTCTTCCTTTTACCATTCTGCTATTATCTATACATCTATAGAAAATATCTGGATTTCCTTTTATGTTAACTGCCACTATTGTTTCATAATCTCTCTTTGGTTGTCTTATTTGCTTTCTAATTTATCATCTGTATTCAGCCTGGTTCCCAGTTTGATTATCTCCCTCTCATCATAAGCATACGTTTTTTCTCCAGCTTAATCATTCTCTCTTTTGTTATTCAGAAGCTCTGGATTTGTCAGTCATACATTTCCTCAGGTAGGAATATATCTTGATAGTAGCCAAAATTGTTCAGTTACAGTATTGCCTGCGAATCTTTGATTCCAATTTATCTAAGTCATGTACATTCTTATCCCACTGAAATTAACAGTTAACTGTTTTAAAGCCTGGATTTTTCCTTGTCATTTTTCATAGACAATGTAAAACCTATGATAAAATTATCACTGACACTTGAACCATCAGAACCCCTCAAATCCAAGAACCAGGACCAGAAATACCTCCTTTCTCAGTAAACTGATGACAGCATAATTCTGTAGAAAATTCTCCTGGATACACTCTAAGGACTCTTATGCTCTAAGTTCTTTTCATTTCTACTATTATAAGAACTCCAATTCTTCCACACCTCTATTATACTCTTGCAAATGTATTCCTCTCCAACTCTCCCACCAGTTGGTGACCCATAGACTGCACCCAAGCAATGTAATTTCACCTTCTTTATTTCTTAGCTTGGCCAAATACATTCCATCCTTGACTCTTTTGGGATATCCTCTCTCTTCAGGTCTGCACTTCTTTCCGTAATGATGATAACTTGGCCATCTAGCTACATTATACTTTTGAGTCCAAACGCTTTAATGACCGAGGCTCAGCATGGAAGAGAACTTGAAGAAAGTCAGCAAATCCTGCACTCCAGGTCTCAATGCTCCATAGAGATTTTTGAGTCCAGTATTAGTCTGTTCTGTCCATGAAGACCCACTGCAAAAACTTGTGATCCTGAGTAAATCTCATCCTTGAATCAATAATCCCACCACTCTCTCTTTCCTTCCATTCATAAATACCTTATGTCAAAAAATATTTAATATCCAGTTCTCCTGTTCTGCCCCTAAGTTAGATCTCTGCTTTAGCCATAGCATCATACTTCCACATGACTATCTTTGCCTGCAGCTCACCAACCTTATTTACACAATCCACTCATTCACATACATGCAGTTACCCTAAAGCAGACTTAATTATTTTCCTCCTAACTCCATGCATTATTTCTTACATTAGTACTATCTGCCTCTCCCAGTTTTGTGTACCTGTATTCCTATCTAAAGTTACTTTCTGATTCTCACCATTTGTTAAGTTAATTTAAAACTGTCTCAATAGCACTAGCAGACAGCCTTGTAAGAAATTTTTCCCAGCTCAGTTTTACCATCCTGCTATTATTTATACATCTATAGAAAACGTCTGGATATCCTTTTATGTTAACTGCCACTGTTGTCTCTTTCTTTGCTTCTCTTACTTGCTTTTCAATTTATCATCCCAATTATTTAGCCTGTAGGTGTCCCATAAACCCCAGAGTGTATCCCATGTGTCCAAACTCTAAAGCCCTCCAATTTGCATAATCTTCCAAGCCACACATTCATCTAATTTATCCCTCTATTTTGATACTCACTTTGTGCGCTAATGTGAGTAATTCAAAATTTAATTACAAATCATTTTTTTTGTTTGCTAACTTCCCAACGCAGTCACTAAATCCTGACCACGCCACTTTTGTTTTGTTTATAATGGCATGTACATATTTAAACACCACTGTCGTTTGTCTGTAGGCTAGGTTGGGAGTGTCCAGTGGAACTGATATGATTAGATTAAATTAGATTAGCTACAGTGTGGAAACAGGCCCTTCAGCCCAACAAGTCCACACCGACCCTCCAAAGAGCAACCCACCCATTCTCCTACATTTACCCCTGCACCAACACTATGGGCAATTTAACATGGCCAATTCACCTAACCTGCACATCTTTGGACTGCGGGAGGAAACCGGAGCACCCGGAGGAAACCCACGCAGACACGGGGAGAATGTGCAAACTCCACATTGAGAGTTGCCCGAGGCAGGAATTGAACCCGGGTCCCTGGTGCTGTGAGGCCACAGTGCTAACCACTGAGCTATCGTACCACCCTATCTTGAGGGAAATGATAAACCATGTGAAACTGTGCTTCTACGGACTTATTGCTCCTCCTGGAAGTTTTACCTATAAAATACTGTTGAGATTAGCTCAATTGATTATCCATAACTCTAATTTTTGCTCAGCTGTGGTATTAGATGTTGTAGAATCATGGTGAGAAAATGAAGCTAAGATGCAGATTAGAAATCATCTATCCAAATGGGTGAACTGAAATTTGACGGGCTGCAAGATCTCTGCAAGCTGTTATATTTTTCATTGGTTATTTCCAATGGACATTGCAACAGTGATAAAAAAGGCAACATAACCAAGAAATCCCAGCCATTCACAATATATATGATTTAGATAATGGAACTAAATGTAAACCCTCCAGGTTGGCAGGCAGCACAAGGTTGGGTGGGAGAGTGAACTGTGAGGAGGGTGCAAAGATGCTTTAGAGCGATACGGAAATGTTGAATGGGTGGATAAATACATAGCAGATGAAGTGTAAAGTAGATACATGTGATATTATCCATTTTGTTAGCATAAACTGGAAAACAGATTATTATCTGAATGGTGATAGGTCGGGAAAGAGGAAGGTGCAATGAGCTCTCAGTGTCCTTGTACACCAGTCACTGAAAGTAAGCGTTGCAGGTGCAGGAACAGTAAAGGAGGCGAATGGTATGATGGCCTTCATAGTGAGAGGATTAGAGTACAGGAGCAGGGACATCTTGCTCCAATTGTACAGGGCCTTGGTGAGACCACATCTGGAGTATTGTGTGCAATTTCAGTCTTCTTATCTGAGGAAGAACGTTCAGGCTATAGAGGGAGTGCAACAAAGATTTACTGATACTTATAATGCAGGACTAACATATGAAAAGAGACTGGATCAGTTGGGACAATAATCACCGAGGTTTAGTAGAATGAAGGGGATCTCATAGAAACCTATAAAATCCTAACAGGAATGGACAAAGTAAATGCAGGAAGGATGTTCCCAATGAAGGAGGATGCCAGAACCCAAGGATCACAGCCTAATGGTACATGAGAGGCCATTTAGGACTGAGATGAGGAGAAGATTCTTCACCCAGACACTGGTGACCCTGGAATTCTCTACCTCAGAAAGCGATTGAGGCCAAAACAAGGAATGTTTTCAAGAGGGATTAGATATAGTTCTTCTGGCTAAAGGAATCAATGGGTATGGAGAAAATGGGAACACGGTACTGAGTTGGATGATTAATCATGATCTAATGGAATGGTGGAGCAGGCTTGAAAGGGTTGGATGGCCTGCGCATGCCCCTATATTTTATGATTCTGTGTTTCTAAAATCCTAAGATGAAATACATTGGAGTGTTTTAGAAAAGGGAATTCTCTGCCATAAGTTGCTGAGCCAGAATCCAGAATTTTGTTTCAAGGGTATTAGCTAGTTTCTGGTAAAGATTAATTATTAAAAAGCAAGGAGAAAAAAAATTAGAGATGAGTAATTACATTAATCAGAATGGAGAAAATGCAACCATAGAGTCGATAGACCACATCATGGTTTCTGTGTTGCAACAGCCTATGATGATAGATACAGACAGATAATTTCAGTGTTTCCCAAGTACTTAAATATCAAGATTTTATTGCACAATCTCAGTGTAATGTATGTACCTTTAGATAATAAGGTGAAGGAAAATAGTATTCAACAGAAATAATTCATTCATTAGGACAATGATTACAACTGAAATATGATCAGAACAAGTTAGTAATAGTTGTGAAAATGTAAACCTCAGAATTTTACTAACTGTTCGTGGATTAGCAACATGCCAATTAGCCATCCTTGGGAAAAGAGGTGTCAAAGCTACAAAACCAAACTGTTCAAACATGGCTTGATAACAATAGATTGATCTGCAGAAGAATTTAAGGCATTTGTGGGAGGACTGGCTGTGTTTTGAAAGTACAGCTAACATCGAATGTAGCAAAGATTAGAGAAGTTAGGCTGACAGTATCTCGCTTTCACTCCTGAAACTACAGACATGGTGACTTCAGAAATGTCATGAATAATGTTACATTGCAAGCTTAACAAGTCAGAGAATCCAATAAGAATTCAGCTTTGGGATTATTTGGCAGCAGAACACCAGAAAACTGCACAAGAATCAAGCCCTGGACACCCACAGACAAACAATGTTGTATGGAATAGGGACTAAATTATTTAGGTAATACCTAAGTTGGGTTGTGATGCTTAACTTGGTTACTTGAGGTGACTTCTTTTGGTTGCTATATGCAATCAAGCTTAAATAATTGTTTCAGTATTTGATTATCTGCGAGATTTCTTGATAAATAGCCAAATTAAAAGTAACTTGTGGTAAGTTACCCACAACATAGTCAGCAAGATATCGATGGGGGGAATGTAAAGTTACCTTTTCAAATTGATTAGCTTCCATCAGAACTGGAAAAAATAGAAGTGTAATAGGTTTTAAGTGGTGAAACTGGAGCCATTGAAATGAGGACATTGGATAGGTCTGTGCTAGGGTGGAAGATGGAAGACATTAAATGACAGAAGAGTTGCTTGTGCAGAGCTAAAGAGAGTGATAATGAAACATGTAATTAAACAAGTGATTGTCTAAAGAGTTGTGGATAGCAGGACAATGAACAGCTATTGTCCAAAACAATAAAAGGAAAGCAAGCACAACAATTCTGATTTTCTCTTGCTTCACATTTCCTACATTTCCCATTTTCTGCCTTTGACGTTTTTTTCATGCTCACTTGTCATTGATCTTCATTCTCCAGGCTTTAATGCTTGATTCTAACCATATCCAATCATTTGATATTTTAATAGCCTTAATCCTCTACATAAGTGCCTCACACTTTCCAGTGCTCAGTCCAGCTGTCTATGCCAGTATGTTTCATTAATAACTTGTCCCTGGTTGAAGGCTGTCAGAATCAGTCAGGACCAATACCACATCTTGAATGTACTATTCATGTTGATAGTCTGTTTTGAGGGAATGTGACTCCTACGAAGATGAAAGGCAAAATGAAGTCTCTGGGAATTAAAGGTCTCATAACACAACTTAGAGTCATAGAGTCATAGAGATGTACAGCATGGAAACAGACCCTTTGGTCCAACCCATCCATGCCGACCAGATATCCCAACCCAATCTAGTCCCACCTGCCAGCACCCTGCCCATATCCTTCCAAACCCTTCCTATTCATATACCCATCCAAATGCCTTAAATGTTGCAATTGTACCAGCCTCCACCACTTCCTCTGGCAGCTCATTCCATACACGCACCACTCTCTGTGTGAAAACGTTGCCCCTTAGGTCTCTTTTATATCTTTCCCCTCTCACCCTAAACCTATGTTCTTTAGTTCTGAACTCCCCGACCCCAGGGAAAAGACTTTGCCTTTTTATCCTATCCATGCCCCTCATAATTTTGTAAACCTCTATAAGGTCACCCCTCAGCCTCCGACGCTCCAGGGAAAACAGCCGCAGCCTATCCCTATAGCTCAAGTCCTCTAAACCTGGCAACATCCTTGTAAATCTTTCTGAACCCTTTCAAGTTTCACAACATCTTTCCGATAGGAAGGAGACCAGAATTGCACGCAATATTCCAACAGTGGCCTAACCAATGTCATGTACAGCCGCAACATGACCTCCCAACTCCTATACTCAATACTCTGACCAATAAAGGAAAGCATACCAAATGCCTTCTTCACTATCCTATCCATCTGCGACACCACTTTTAAGGAGCTATGAACCTGCACTCCAAGGTCTCTTTGTTCAACAACACTCCCTAGGACCTTACCATTAAGTGTATAAATCCTGCTAAGATTTGCTTTCCCAAAATACAGCACCTCGCATTTATCTGAATTAAACTTCATCTGCCACTTGAAGTAAACTAGTAAATTCTGGCCAAAGTCTCTCCTTCAGCGAATAATATCAAAGCTGATAAATTATATTATTGCAGTAAATTGTCCATGCAAAATGACAGCTGAATTTGTCCACTCTAAAAATCAATTATTTGTGGGGCTTGCACACCTGGACAATTTAATGTGCCTATTGATGATATATAAATGCAAGTATCTCATTGTTAGTATTTCTATCAGTGCAATCTCATTAGTTTTCATGTATTAGTCTTCATTTGCTGAGTATGTTTCCTATAATTGTTTAATTACGAAAATATTATATATTCCTAAAAAACCTTTATGAACATGCACAATTACTAAAGCAGTTCTGTACTCTCTTTGCATATCAAGAAAAGCAAACTTTTTTGAATCTGAGATTCCCTGCAGTTGCAAAAGCCAAAGGCATTTCTTACTTATGCAGGACACTGTTTACGTACATTTATATCGAGGAAATGAGAGAGTCTGATAACTGAACAGATCTCCATTGTGCTTTGGCAGAAATATCTTGGACTGTGGTCTCTCCCCTCTCCAAGCTGCCCCAAGCCCATCCCTTGAAATGTGCCAGTCTGCAACAGTCAGCTAGGGTCAACTCTTTGGAACCAACAAGTTTTGGGCAGACCAAAGAGTGTCTTTCACCAAGTTGATGGTCTTCCAGGTGCTGTCGATGTTTTCCTCAGTGTGTGTCCCGGCGAACAGCCTGTAGAGCACAGAGCTGCTTGGGACAAACCTGGAAAAGGAGCACTTGGTCTCTCTCCATACCTTCTTTGCAAAGGCACATTCCAGAAGGATATGTGTGACAATCTTTATCCCCCACAGCTGCTTCAAGGGCAGTGTGTGATGGCAGAGAGAGTCCAAGTGTACATGAAAGATGTGATGGGCTGTGCTCTACCACCAACCAAGCTACAGGCTGGTGCTTGTTGGAAAGTTCTGGCAATGAGACTTTCTGCCAAATGACTTTGACAATCTGCTCAGGGAACCATGCAACAGGATCCACCCTCTCCTTTACTTGTAGGGTCTCAAGGATGCTATATGCTGACCACTTCCTGATTGACTTATGGTCAAAGGTAAAAACAATGACTGCAGATGCTGGAAACCAGATTCTGGATCAGTGGTGCTGGAAGAGCACAGCAATTCAGGCAGCATCCGAGGACAGGCAAAATCGACGTTTCGGGCAAAAGCCCTTCATCAGGAATAAAGGCAGAGAGCCTGAAGCGTGGAGAGATAAGCTAGAGGAGGGTGGGGGTGGGGAGAGAGTGGCATAGAGTACAATAGGTCAGTGGGGAAGGAGATGAAGGTGATAGGTCAGGGAGGAGAGGGTGGAGTGGATAGGTGGAAAAGGAGCTGGGCAGGTCGGACAAGTCCGGACAGGTCAGGGGATCGAGTTTCTGGAGGTTAGAAGCTAGGATGAGGTGGAGGAAGGGGAAATGAGGAAACTGTTGAAATCCACATTGATGCCCTGGGGTTGAAGTGTTCCGAGGCGGAAGATGAGGCGTTCTTCCTCCAGGCGTCTGGTGGTGAGGGAGCGGCGGTGGAGGAGGCCCAGCACCTCCATATCCTCGGCAGAGTGGGAGGGGGAGTTGAAATGTTGAGCCACTGGGCGATGTGGTTGATTGGTGCGGGTGTCTCGGAGATGTTCCCTAAAGCGCTCTGCTAGGAGGCGTCCAGTCTCCCCAATGTAGAGGAGACCGCATCGGGAGCAACGGATACAATAGATGATATTAGTGGATGTGCAGGTAAAACTTTGATGGATGTGGAAAGCTCCTTTGGGGCCTTGGATAGAGGTGAGGGAGGAGGTGTGGGCGCAGGTTTTACAGTTCCTGCGGTGGCAGGGGAAAGTGCCAGGATGGGAGGGTGGGTCGTAGGGGGGCGTGGACCTGACCAGGTAGTCACGGAGGGAACGGTCTTGCGGAAGGCGGAGAGGGGTGGGGAGGGAAATATATCCCTGGTGGTGGGGTCTGTTTGGAGGTGGCGGAAATGTCGGTGGATGATTTGGTTTATGCGAAGGTTGGTAGGGTGGAAGGTGAGCAACAGGGGCGTTCTGTCCTTGTTGCGGTTGGAGGGGTTGGGTCTGAGGGCGGAGGTGCGGGATGTGGATGAGATGCGTTGGAGGGCATCTTTAACCACGTGGGAAGGGAAATTGCGGTCTCTAAAGAAGGAGGCCATCTGGTGTGTTCTATGGTGGAACCGCTCCTCCTGGGAGCAGATACGGCGGAGGCGGAGGAATTGGGAATACGGGATGGCATTTTTGCAAGAGGTAGGGTGGGAAGAGGTGTAATCCAGGTAGCTGTGGGAGTCGGTGGGTTTGTAGAAGATGTCAGTGTCAAGTCGGTCGTCACTGATGGAGATGGAGAGGTCCAGGAAGGGGAGGGAGGTGTCAGAGATGGTCCAGGTAAATTTAAGGTCAGGGTGGAATGTGTTGGTGAAGTTGATGAATTGCTCAACCTCCTCGCGGGAGCACGAGGTGGCGCCAATGCAGTCATCAATGTAGCGGAGGAAGAGGTGGGGAGTGGTGCCGGTGTAATTACGGAAGATCAACTGCTCTACGTAGCCAACAAAGAGACAGGCATAGCTGGGGCCCATACGTGTGCCCATGGCTACCCCTTTGGTCTGGAGGAAGTGTGAGGATTCAAAGGAGAAATTGTTAAGGGTGAGGACCAGTTCGGCCAAACGAATGAGAGTGTCGGTGGAGGGGTACTGTTGGGAACGTCTGGAGAGGAAAAAACAGAGGGCTTGGAGGCCCTGGTCATGGCGGATGGAGGTGTAGAGGGATTGGATATCCATGGTGAAGATGAGGTGTTGGGGGCCGGGGAAACGGAAGTCTTGGAGGAGGTGGAGGGCGTGGGTGGTGTCTCGAACGTATGTGGGGAGTTCCTGGACTAGGGGGGATAGGACAGTGTCGAGGTAGGTAGAGATGAGTTCAGTGGGGCAGGAGCATGCTGAGACAATGGGTCGGCCAGGGTGGTCAGGCTTGTGGATGGCCACTCCCACAGCCACGTCCGGCCCTCACATCATCGCCGATGCCACACGCTCAGTGACTTCCGCCACCCCTACTGCCGTGTCTGCCACCACTTCCGCCCCCACCAGCGCCACTCACCTGCATTCTGCTGACACGCCCTCCACAGACCCCACTGTCACTATCCCCACCCCCCAGAACCCCGAGGGGAACACTACCCCTGCTCATGACTCTACCCCCATTCCCCCCACCATCACACCCACTCCAGGTACTGGCTCCGACCCCACTCCCAGCTCTACACCCACACCAGCTCCCAGCTCCCAGCCCTGCCGAGTTTTCACCATCCCCCCAGACCTCCCCCTCACTGAGGACGAACGATCAGTCCTCAGCAAAGGACTCACCTTCGTCCCCGTCCGTCCACGCATCAATGAATTTAATACACGCCGTGACATCGAACAATTCTTCCGTCGCCTCCGCCTCCGAGCTTACTTTCATAATCAGGACTCCCGCCCACCTTCCGAGGACCCCTTCGCCCACCTCCAACACACTGCATCCACCTGGACACCCCGCGCTGGCCTATTACCTGCCCTCGACCTCTTCATTTCCAACTGCCGCCGGGACATTAACCGCCTCAACCTGTCGACCCCCCTCCCCCACTCCAACCTCTCACCCTCACAACTCGCAGCCCTCCAATCCCTCTGCTCCAATCTTGACCTCACCATCAAGCCAGCGGACAAAGGGGGCGCAGTGGTAGTCTGGCGCACTGACCTCTACATCGCTGAAGCCAAACGCCAACTCGAGGACACCTCTTCCTACCGCCCCCTTGACCATGACCCCACCCCCCATCACCAAACCATCATCTCCCAGACCATACAGAACCTCATCACCTCAGGAGATCTCCCACCCACAGTTTCCAACCTCATAGTCCGGGAACCCCGCACTGCCCGGTTCTACCTCCTTCCCAAGATCCACAAGCCTGACCACCCTGGCCGACCCATTGTCTCAGCATGCTCCTGCCCCACTGAACTCATCTCTACCTACCTCGATACTGTCCTATCCCCCCTAGTCCAGGAACTCCCCACATACGTTCGAGACACCACCCACGCCCTCCACCTCCTCCAAGACTTCCGTTTCCCCGGCCCCCAACACCTCATCTTCACCATGGATATCCAATCCCTCTACACCTCCATCCGCCATGACCAGGGCCTCCAAGCCCTCTGTTTTTTCCTCTCCAGACGTTCCCAACAGTACCCCTCCACCGACACTCTCATTCGTTTGGCCGAACTGGTCCTCACCCTTAACAATTTCTCCTTTGAATCCTCACACTTCCTCCAGACCAAAGGGGTAGCCATGGGCACACGTATGGGCCCCAGCTATGCCTGTCTCTTTGTTGGCTACGTAGAGCAGTTGATCTTCCGTAATTACACCGGCACCACTCCCCACCTCTTCCTCCGCTACATTGATGACTGCATTGGCGCCACCTCGTGCTCCCGCGAGGAGGTTGAGCAATTCATCAACTTCACCAACACATTCCACCCTGACCTTAAATTTACCTGGACCATCTCTGACACCTCCCTCCCCTTCCTGGACCTCTCCATCTCCATCAGTGACGACCGACTTGACACTGACATCTTCTACAAACCCACCGACTCCCACAGCTACCTGGATTACACCTCTTCCCACCCTACCTCTTGCAAAAATGCCATCCCGTATTCCCAATTCCTCCGCCTCCGCCGTATCTGCTCCCAGGAGGAGCGGTTCCACCATAGAACACACCAGATGGCCTCCTTCTTTAGAGACCGCAATTTCCCTTCCCACGTGGTTAAAGATGCCCTCCAACGCATCTCATCCACATCCCGCACCTCCGCCCTCAGACCCAACCCCTCCAACCGCAACAAGGACAGAACGCCCCTGTTGCTCACCTTCCACCCTACCAACCTTCGCATAAACCAAATCATCCACCGACATTTCCGCCACCTCCAAACAGACCCCACCACCAGGGATATATTTCCCTCCCCACCCCTCTCCGCCTTCCGCAAGACCGTTCCCTCCGTGACTACCTGGTCAGGTCCACGCCCCCCTACGACCCACCCTCCCATCCTGGCACTTTCCCCTGCCACCGCAGGAACTGTAAAACCTGCGCCCACACCTCCTCCCTCACCTCTATCCAAGGCCCCAAAGGAGCTTTCCACATCCATCAAAGTTTTACCTGCACATCCACTAATATCATCTATTGTATCCGTTGCTCCCGATGCGGTCTCCTCTACATTGGGGAGACTGGACGCCTCCTAGCAGAGCGCTTTAGGGAACATCTCCGAGACACCCGCACCAATCAACCACATCGCCCAGTGGCTCAACATTTCAACTCCCCCTCCCACTCTGCCGAGGATATGGAGGTGCTGGGCCTCCTCCACCGCCGCTCCCTCACCACCAGACGCCTGGAGGAAGAACGCCTCATCTTCCGCCTCGGAACACTTCAACCCCAGGGCATCAATGTGGATTTCAACAGTTTCCTCATTTCCCCTTCCCCCACCTCATCCTAGCTTCTAACCTCCAGAAACTCGATCCCCTGACCTGTCCGGACTTGTCCGACCTGCCCAGCTCCTTTTCCACCTATCCACTCCACCCTCTCCTCCCTGACCTATCACCTTCATCTCCTTCCCCACTGACCTATTGTACTCTATGCCACTCTCTCCCCACCCCCACCCTCCTCTAGCTTATCTCTCCACGCTTCAGGCTCTCTGCCTTTATTCCTGATGAAGGGCTTTTGCCCGAAACGTCGATTTTGCCTGTCCTCGGATGCTGCCTGAATTGCTGTGCTCTTCCAGCACCACTGATCCAGATTATGGTCAAAGGTATTTTCCTTTATGAATTTTTTCATGAGGGATGGGTGATACAAACCAGTCCAACTACTTAGATTGTTTTGCCACAACAAGCCCAGGCCCATCCGTCATAACACAGTGACAGTAGACCCTCAATATGTAGTGACACTTAGTCTTTACATAGTGAGGGTCTACAGCTTAATGCAGTATGCCTCCTGTAAACTGCTGCATCCCTCTCTGCAGGGAGTGAGCCAATTATTCAGTTGGGACTACACCAGACCCCCCTGATTTTTCATAGTCATCCCTTTCTCATTCCAAAAGCAGGACTGCTTTGCAGTGTGAGGCAGACTGTCTTGGTTCCCTTTTGTTGCAGAAGTGTTGGGAAGAGGAGCAGATGTATGAGCAGGGACATACATTGGGAGATTGGTTGAAAATCTTTACAAGAACGTGGAATGTGAGTTGAAAGCATACCTACAAAGAGGAGATCACAAGCCAATCAAAATAGTCATTAACAGGAGCATATAATTAACCAGTTTTTTTGGTCACCCATAGAATCTTAGAGCCATAGAGATGTACAGCATGGAAACAGACCCTTCGGTCTAACCCGTCCATGCTGACCTGTTATCCCAACCCAATCTAGTCCCACCTGCCAGCACCCGGCCCATGGTCTGACTTGATCATAACTGTGTGGAAACAATTCACGTTCATAACTGATTGTAATTCCAACTAAATCTATGTTTAAGTGAACTGACATGAACCCAATCTTCTGGAGCAGACAAGATTTTAACAATTTGAAATTATTTAGTATTTAAGTTCTGGTTCAATTTTGCTTCAATGTTTGCATTATATTTTATTTGTTTCACTTCCCTCATGTCTTTCAGACCAGAGAATATTGTCTGGCCAAAAACATGGTAAATAAATCATCTGAACGAGATTAGATTTAGCTGATGACACAGATGGATAAAGAGTGAGAATTGCAGATGCACTGATCATAATCTTCCAATTCCAGAAGACTGGGAAACTGCGATTTCCAGCCTTTCATGAACAAAGGTATAATGCTAAGCCAAACAACTACAGACACATCAGTTTAATACTGTTGGGAAATATTTGAAAAATATAATCCAGAACAGAACTAATAGTTACAGATAATTTACAAGGGAAAAGTATATTTGCTCATTGATAAAGTTGTTTGATGAGCTAACAGAGAAGATTGATGACTGTAATGTTATTGATATGATGTGAGCGGACTTGCAAAAGTCATTCGATAAAATGCTACATAAAAGTCTTGTCCACAGACGAGATAAAAGAGACAATGGCAGCAAGGTTACAAAGTTGGTTGAATAACAAGAAATACAGGGTAATGGTTGACAATTATTTGCTGTACTGGGGAGAAAAATATAAAATAAGATTCACCATGGGCAGAATTGGGGGATCAATGCATTTCTTATTAATGCACTTCACTCTCAGTCTTTACAGCTAAATTGGGCCATAGCTATTAGCAGTAATGGACATATCCACCATGCAAGAAGGTTCCTGAAGAAGGGCTTATGCCCAAAACGTCGATTCTCCTGCTGCTTGGATGCTGCCTGGCCTGCTGTGTTTTTCCAGCACCACATCTTTCAACTCACATATCCACCATGCAACCAAATTGAATCCGGAGTGCTGGCAATGAGATTCCTTGTTTCTTTGGTCCCTATACACATCGACAAACTTTGATTATGCTTAGAGGCAATTTATGAATTTCTGGCAAGGAATGCAATTTGTGGGAGGGCAGGTAAGGAATGTTGGCTGAAAAGGACCAGAATGCTTTGGCACAATTTCTGTCTGTGTAGTTTCCTTCAACATTGTTCCATTCGTAAAGCCCACCGCATGTACATTGCACTAAAATGAGGCACACAAATCCCATTCATGGATTTCTTCTCCATTTCCAGCAGTCGACCAAAATAAACAAAATTAGCAACAATGGCACACTCCTTCTCAGGCTTGTATTCTTAGGCAAATTCTGCTGCTGAAACATTCTGTTTATTTGTTCTTGTTTTCTTCTGTGACAATGTGCTAAAATATAATTCAACAGTACTGCTAGCCTTGCATTTACTTCTGTATTCGTAGATGTGTGCATAGGTTGCAATCTTTCCCCCAAATGGTTTTCTCTTAGCTACTTATAGAGTCAGAGAGTTACAGAGATGTAGAGCACGGAAACAGACCCTTCAATTCAACCCGTCCATGCCGACCAGATATCCCAACCTAATCTAGTCCCACTTGTCAGCACCTGACCCATATCCCTCCAAACCCTTCATATTCATATACCCATCCAAATGCCTTTTAAATGTTGCAATTATTCTAGCCTCCAACACTTCCTCTGGCAACTCATTCCATACGCGTACCACCCTCTGCGCAAAAATGTTGTCCCTTAGGTCTCTTTTATATCTTTCCCCTCTCACTGTAAACCTATGCCTGGTTCTGGACTCCCCCCACCCCAAAGAAAAGATTTTGTCCATTTATCCTATCCTTGCTCCTTATGCTTTTATAAACCTCTGTAAGGTCACCCCTCAGCCTCCGACGCTCCAGGGAAAACAGCCTCAGCCTATTCAACCTCTCCCTATAGCTCAAATCCTCCAACCCTGGCAACATCCTTGCAAATCTTTTCTGAACCCTTTCAAGTTTCACAACATCTTTCCAATAAGAAAGAGACCAGAATTGCACGCAATATTCCAAAAGTGGCCTAACCGATGTCCTGTACAGCTGCAAGATGACCTCCCAACTCCAATACTCAATACTTTGACTGATAAAGGAAAGCATATCAAATGCCTTCTTCACTATCCTATCTACCTGTGACTCCACTTTCAAGGAGCTATGAACCTGCACTCCAAGGTCCCTTTGTTCAGCAACACTCCCAGGATCTTACCATTAAGTGTATAAGTCCTGCTAAGATTTGCTTGCCCAAAATGCAGCACCTCGCATTTATCTAAATTAAACTCCATCTGCCACTTCTCAGCCCATTGGCCCATCTCTTCAAGATCCCGTTGTAATCTGAGGTAACCCTCTTCACTGTCCACTACACCTCCAATTTTGGTGTTTTTGCAAACTTACTAACTGTACCTCTTATGCTCACAAACAAATCATTTATGTAAATGACAAAAAGTAGAGGACCCAGCACCGATTCTTGTGGCACTCCACTGGTCACAGGCCTCCAGTCTGAAAAACAGCCCTCCACCACCACCCTCTGTCTTCTACCTTTGAGCCAGTTTTGTATCCAAATGGCTAGTTCTCCCTGTACTCCATGAGATCTAACTTTGCTAACTAAGAGGAACCTTGTCAAACACCTTACTGAAGTCCATATAGATCATATCTATGCACTCCCCTCATCAATTCTCTTTCTTACTTCTTCAAAAAACTCAATCAAGTTTGTGATACATGATTTCCTATGCACAAAGCCATGTTGACTATCCCTAATCGGTCCTTGCCTTTCCAAGTACATGTAAATCCTGTCCCTCAGGATTCCCTCTAACAATTTGTCCACCACCGATGTTAGGCTCACCAGTCTATAGTTCCTTGGCTTTTTTTTGTCACCTTTCTTAAACAGTGGCACCATGTCAGCCAGCCTCCAGTCTTCTGGCACCTCCCCTGTGACTATCCATGATACAAATATCTCAACAGGGGGCCCAGCAATCACTTCCTCAGCTTCCCACCAACTTCTAGGGTACACCTGATTAGGTCCTGGGTATTTATCCACTTTTATGCATTTCAAGACATCCATCACTTCCTCTTCTGTAATCTGGACATTTTTCAAGATGGTACCATCTATTTCCCTACATCCTATATCTACCATGTCCTTCTCCACAGTAAATACTGATGCATTTAGTATCTGCCCCATCTCCTGCAGCTCCACACAAAGGCTGCCTTGCTGATCTTTGAGGGAGTCGAGATTGTGTTGCTGGGAAAGCACAGCAGGTCAGGCAGCATCCAAGGAGCAGGAGAATTGACATTTCGGGCATAAGCCCTATATCAGGAACGATCATCCTGATCTTTGTGGGACTCTATTCATTCCCTAGGTCAGGTGAATTGGCCATACTAAATTGCCCATAGTGTTTGGTACATTAGTCAAGGGGAAATGTAGGGGAATGGGTCTGGGTGGGTTACCCTTTGGAGGGTTGGTGTAGACTTGTTGGGCCGAAGGGCCTATTTCCACTGTGTAGGGAATTTAATCTTACCCTTTTGTCCTTAATGTATTTGTAAAAACCCTTTGGATTCTCCTTAACTCTATTTGCCATAGCTATCTCATGTCCTCTTTTTGTCCTCCTGATTTCTCTCTTAAGTATACTCCTACTGCCTTTATACTCTTCTAAGGATTCACTTGATCTATCCTATCTATAATTGACATATGCTTCTTTCCTTTACTTAACCAAATCCTCAATTCTCTCATCATCCACCATTCCCTACACCCACCAGCCTTTCCCTTCACCCTAATACGAATATACTGTCTCTGGACTCTTGTTATCTCATTTCTGAAGGCTTCCCATTTTACCTGCATCCCTTTACCTGCGAATATCTGCCCTCCAATCAGTTTTTGAAAGTTCTTGCCTAATGCCGTCAAAATTAGCTTTCTTCCAATTTAGAACTTCAACTTTTAGATCTGGTCTATCCTTTTCCATCACTATTTTAAAACTAATAGAATTATGGTCGCTGGCACCAAAGTCCTCCCCCACTGACACCTCAGTCACCTACCCTACTTTATTTCCCAAGAGTAGGTCAAGTTTTACACCCTCCCTTGTAGGTACACCCACACACTGAATCAGAAAACTTTCTTATACACGCTTAACAATTTCCTCTCCATCTGAACCCTTAACATTATGTTTGGAAAGTTAAAATTCCCTACCATAACCGCCCTATTATTCTAACAGATAACTGAGATCTCCTTACAAATTTGTTTCTCAATTTCCCTCTGACTATTAGGGGGTCTATAATACAATCCCAATAAGGTGATCATCCCTTTCTTGTTTCTCGGTACCACCGAAATAACTTCCCTGGATGTATTTCTGGGAATATTCTGCCTCTGTACAGCTGCAATGCTATCTCTTATCAAAAACGCCACTCCCCCTCCTCTCTTGGCTCCCTTTCTGTCCTTCCTGTAGAATTTGTATCCTTGAATATTAAGCTGCCAGTGCTGCTCATCCCTGAGCCACGTTTCTGTAATTGCTATGATATCCTAGTTCCATGTTCCTAACCTGTAAAGTTGCAGGAAGCTATATCGAGAAAGCTCTAAATGTGATCCCCACTGCTGGAGTTTTCAACCTGCACCAGGATTGGATGTGGAAGGTAAAACTATTCTGAGGAGTCGATAGCCAATTAGCATGATTAAAGGCAGAATTAAAGGGCATTTTTGCAGGGACCGCTCATATTTTGCCAACAACAGAGCACTGACTGTGTGGGGGACAGCTGGCTAATGGAAGTAGGCTCTTGAGGTAACATGTGGTAGGGGTGGAGTTTAAAATCAGAGTCTCAATGTCCCAAAAAGGGGCTACCAGTCAGTAAAATGGCCGTCTTGGCACCAATAGTCCCACCAGAGGCAGTTCCTTGCCACCACTAAATAGACCTGACCAAGTCCTCAATGTCTCTTGCTTCAGCAGAAATGATCTCTCCCTGTGTACCAGAGATGCTTCAGATCTTCAGACTCCTGATGGGGCAGCCAATGTAAAATTGCCAAGATCTCTGTTGCCTTTGAGCATGTACTTGGGAACACCTTTCCTCCTCAGTGTTGGGGTCTTCATTCCCATTGTAAAACCCAGGCCTCTGTGTCTGAGTTTGGTAGAAGGGACAGAAAGCATTACCATTATAGGCAATGAATAGATTAGAAGGAGGGAGGAACTAGAAACAACTATTATAATCAGAGAATGAGAAAGCAATTGGATCAGATTGGATTACAGGGCCAAGGGTTAGCCAATGTTATTCTATCTCAAGTTTTGAAGCATGTTATTATGCCAACATGATGACTACCTCAGCAGCTACCACAACTCCTACATCCTGGAGCATGTCATGTACCTGGAGCATGTCATGTACATGGAGCATGTCTTGTACCTGGTGCATGTGAGCATCCAGGTGCCTTAAGGCTGGTTACTGGGGGACAAGGGATAGCCACTGTAACCATTGCTAATGACACTATTGCACAAATCCTCTGACAGACACACAGCACAATTACAGTGTGGCACATGCTGTGACCAGGACCGCGGTGGATCTGACATAGGGCTGCCGAAGATGTGGTTCTGTTGCTCAGACCAGTCTGTGGGATGAATAACAGTATAATCTGGACAGAATCTGCTCCATTTGATGTGCTGCAGTCTGCATGTGGAGCAAGCAATGAGGCGAAGTGATAGATGCTGAGGAACTCAGGAAATGATAGCAATCTTCTGAGGAGGAGGAGGAGGAGGAATTGGAGAGGAAAAAAACTCTCCTTGTACATGACAGAGCTCAGTTGTGTTGGGTTTTACAAGTCAGACAGAATCTAATTGATGATGCCCAGTTCAAGTAGGTGAGACCTGGGTGCAGTAAACATTCATGAACTGGTCATGATGCCGGTATTTGTTTTGCACTCTGGAGCGATCAGGAGCCCCTGATGGAATTGATTGTTGAAAAAAAGTCCATACTTAGAATTGTGCAATTGTTCACGTTTGTGTCATGTTCCACAATGATAAGATGTGGGTCTACTGTCTGCAATGCAATGATTAATTAGAGAGTGTTTAGATGGGATGTAGCCAAGGACAGGTAACTGGCCTAGTGGATAAACAGCAGCTGAATGGAGTTGTAAATTCTAATAAGTGTCAGCCATGCTAGCTATCTGCCATGAACAGAATGGCTTTGTTACTGCGGTGCTATTACGTTGCTAGTGAGGGGAAATGCTGGATTGCCAATATTTGTCCAGGCTCATGGTTGACTTTAAAAGGTGGTGCAGGCACAAGTGACACTGGTCTTTTGTTGTGTGTTCAGTATTGTGGGGGAAAATATTCTGGGAATGGCATGTGGTAAGATGAGATTGGAATTGGATGTGAGGGATGCCAAAGGGGTAGGGTTGATAGTTAAAGAGGTGTGTTTGGTAAAATGCAACAAGAAATCTTGCTAAGCATTGCAGCAGGAATTCATCTAAACAATTAGGCACGACTCACACATAGCCAAAAAAATGTAAGATGCACCCCATTGTCAAAAGATGTATGCATATGTGTCTTATGATTTGTACATTTTGTAGAGTGGGTATCATTCTAGGAGATGTCTAGAATTACACAAATCAATAACATTTTGATTGCTTCTCAGATCTTATCAAATCATACTCCTTGTTGGATTCTAATCATAATATAGAAGATTCGATGAAGAAAATGTTGCTTTGTTCACCTGACCCAGTTTACTAATAGGACTCTAAAGACATAAAGTGCTTTCATAATTAAATGAAAAGAGGAATCTCCACCCGTACTGTTAATTCAATGAAACACCGATCCATTTGTTTTAAACTACTTGATCCTTATACCTGTAGGCTGTTAAAGTGAAAAGGACAACTAATGCTAAGACACTGACATCCATGTCTTAAACAGTCATTCATTATAAAAGTTTCTGAAATTCAATCTAACTTATTTCGAAATATATTTTTATGACCTTAAAATGTCATCAATTATGTTGCCAGTTCAGTGTTGAGCTTAAACTAGAGATGTTAATCTGAGGATAGTATATATATTACTAACAGAGTTTCTCTGAGTGATTTAGGGTGGGGATATATGTAATTGCTATCATATCTCTTCAATTTGAGAGCACGTAAAGTATAAATCTTGTCCAAACCTGATTGCAAATTGTTTCAGAGTTTCTGTTGTTGGGAGAAATGGATAAAAGGTTCCTGCTGCACCTATAAAAAATTTGTAGAGTGTGTGGGATGGCACTAATTGGCTAGTTGTTCCAGAGAAATGGCCAAGACACAATGTGCTATGTTGTTCCTAATTGTTGATTTTGGTGTTTACTTAAATGTCTAATTTTCAAGCAATAGGCACTGGGTTTATGTGTACTCAAGTATGCACAGATTCTGACCCATAATGTCAGTCTTGACTCTTGTCTGAGTCAGAGGCAGTAGATTCAGGAAGAACATATTATTTAATTTGACTCTCAAATACTGTGGAAGTGCACATCTGCAACAGTTACAGCCTTCCAGAGAAGTTGGATGTTATTCCTCCAAACATCCCATCAGCCTGAGTCTTACTTCCCACTAGTAGAAGACAATTGGTCAATTATCTATTATAGTTAAAACAAAACTAATGATATCACTCCTGGAATTTGGAGAAACTACCCACATTACCTAGCTTATACAATTAGGTTTGGAGTCAAGGTTGATGGAACATAATACAGGTCATTTTATACTTAATTCACACAGTCTTTGCACTGGAGATGTTGAATGCTGAGAGACTAAAGGCCAAAGTTGGAAAACATTTAGTTAGTCTGCAGTTAACATCTTTCACCTTGATAAGTACAAATATCTTCCCTATCCAAAAATAATTACATTACTGGAATAATAAAAAAGTCAAAAGATTATAACATGTGTAATTATCATATAGTTATCAGATAGTATAATGTAATTTTATCAGCTGAAAGTCCTCAAAGTATTCTTTGAACTAATTATTATGGTTATAATGAGCATAAACACACACCACTTTCATTAAATAGCTTTATTAGCTCAGCAAGCTGGACATTGTTTCTTCATTGTTCTATGTGCGTGTTTTTCCCTGTTATAAGATATGCACTGTATTAGAACCCAGGATAAATTTGATTCTCAAAGATGATGCTGTAATGAATGGGGTTATATTAAGTTGCCATTATAATGATACTATCTCACGTTCTTCCTGTTCCCTCAGTTCAATTGCATATGCTATAATGAGGCTGCGTAAGCTTCATAAATGTTATCAAAATTATTCTGCATTGTGTTTCTTATGTTTGAAACCCGTTTTTTACAATATTGTTGGTCTCCTGTACAGAGACTAGTGCTGCATCTATTTTTCTATATTACAACATCAATTACTGCCCCAGTAGAGAACTGGTTTCAACTCTGCACAATACTCAGTCAAAAGGATTAAATTTGAGCTGTTTCTTCAATGTCATTTCCAGTCATTGTGTTTCGACATCAATAATGTTTTCAAACCTCCCTGAATTGGAGATCTTTTGTTCAAATAAATCAATATGACACAGAAGTTGGTAAGAATAGAGATCAGAATCTAAGCTTTCTACCTCTCATCGACTAACCTACGTCTCTGGGAGTAAGGATTTTCTTATTCATTGATGGGATGTGCATATCACTGGCTGGGCTAGCATTTAGAGTCATAGAGTCATAGAGATGTACAGCATGGAAACAGACCCTTCGGTCCAACCCGTCCATGCCGACCAGATATCCCAACCCAATCTAGTCCCACCTGCCAGCACCCGCCCATACCCCTTCAATCCCTTCCTATTCATATACTCATCCAAATGCCTCTTAAATGTTGCAATTGTACCAGCCTCCACCACATCCTCTGGCACCTCATTCCATATACGTACCATATTCTGTGTGAAAAAGTCTTAGGTCTCTTTTATATCTTTCCCCTCTCACCCTAAACCTATGCCCTCTAGTTCTGGACTCCCCCAACCCATGGAAAAGACTTTGTCCATTTATCCTATCAATGCCCCTCATAATTTTGTAAACCTCTATAAGGTCACCCCTCAGCCTCCAACGCTCCAGGGAAAACAGCCCCAGCCTGTTCAGCCTTTCCCTGTAGCTCAAATCTTCCAACCCTGGCAACATCCTTGTAAAGGAGAAAGTGAGGACTGCAGATGCTGGAGATCAGAACTGAAAAATGTGTTGCTGGAAAAGGCAGCAGGTCAGGCAGCATCTAAGGAGCAGGAGAATCGACGTTTCGGGCATAAGCCCTTCTTCAGGAACATCCTTGTAAATCTTTTCTGAACCCTTTCAAGTTTCACAACATCTTTCCGATAGGAAGGAGACTAGAATTGCACGCAATATTCCAACAGTGGCCTAACCAATGTCCTGTACAGCCACAACATGACATCCCAATTCCTGTACCCAATACTCTGACCAATAAAGGAAAGCATACCAAACGCCTTCTTCACTATCCTATTTACCTGTGACTCCACTTTCAAGGAGCTATGAACCTGCACTCCAAGGTCTCTTTGTTCAGCAACACTCCATTAAGTGAATAAGTCCTGCTAAGATTTGCTTTCCCAAAATGCAGCACCTCGCATTTATCTGAATTAAACTCCATCTGCCACTTCTCAGCCCATTGGCCTGTCTGTTCCAGATCCTGTTGTAATCTGAGGTAACCCGTTTCGCTGTCCACTTCACCTCCAATTTTGGTGTCATCTGCAAACTTACTAACTGTACCTCTTATGCTCACATCCAAATCATTTATGTAAATGGCAAAATGTAGAGGACCCAGCATCGATCCTTGTGGCACTCCACTGGTCACAGGCCTCCAGTCTGAAAAACAACCCTCCACCACTACCCTTTGTCTTCTACCTTTAAGCCAGTTCTGTATCCAAATGGAGAGTTCTCCCTGTATTCCATGAGATCTAACCTTACTAATCAAACTCCCATGGGGAACTTTGTCGAACGCCTTACTGAAGTCCATATGGATAACATCTACCACTCTGCCCTCATCAATCCATTTGTTATTTCTTCGAAAAACTCAATCAAGTTTGTGAGACATGATTTCCCACGCACAAAGCCATGTCGACTGTCCCTGATCTATCCTTGCCTTTCTAAATACATGTACATCCTGTCCCTCATCACCGAGGTCAGGCTCACTGGTCTATAGTTCCCTGGTTTGTTAATTGTATCATTTGTAGCACATCATGTCATAATACTGAATTTAAAAATGTATTAACAAGCAGCCCCAACCTTTATATTTGCTCAGAGTTTAAGCTAAACAGCAACCCTTAAAGTATCTTCTCCCTGCTAACATTTTGCAACATTTGTCCACATTTTTAACTACAATTGTTTTTAAAATTTCTTGCTTCCTATCAATCTTATAATTGATTTTGTCTGTCCTTTTTTTTATCAACTCCATCAAATGCCTGTGCCATAAATTTTTTTTCATGACACCTAAATCCCTTGACTCCATTGCTTCGTCCCAATATCTACTAAGCATCCGTGACTATTAATTTTCAGGACTCGTTGTTGTAACACTGTTGTTTTTATAAATGCCTAGATGAGGGCATAGAATGATGGGTTAGTAAATTTGCAGAAGACACTAAGGTCAGTGGAGTTGTGGATAGTGCTGAAGGATGTTGCAGGTTACAGAGGGACTTAGATAAGCTGCAGAACTGGGCTGAGAGGTGGCAAATGGAGTTTAATGTGGAAAAGTGTGAGGTGTTTCACTTTGGAAGGAACAACAGGAATAAAGAGTATTGGGCTAATGGTAAAATTCTTGGTCGTGTGAATGAGCAGAGAGATCTCGGTGTCCATGTACATAGACCCCTGAAAGTTGCCACCCAGGTTGATTCGGTTGTTAAGAAGGCATATGGTGTATTAGCTTTTATTGGTAGAGGGATTGAGTTTCAGAGCCAGGAGGTAACGCTGCAGCTGTACAAAACTCTGGTGTGGCTGCACTTGGAAGTTTGCATATAGTTCTGGTCACCACATTATAGGAATGATGTGGAAGCTTTGGAAAGGGTTCAGAAAAGATTTACTAGGACGTTGCCAGGTATGGAGGGAAGGTGTTATGAGGAAAGTCTGAGGGTCTTGAGGCTGTTTTCATTAGAGAGAAGAAGGTTGGGAGGTGACTTAATTAGACATATAAAATAATCACAGGGTTAGATTGGGTGAACAGTGAGAGCTTTTTCTTCTCAGATGGAGATGGCTAGCTTGAGGGGACATAGCTTTAAATTGAGGGGTGATAGATATAGGACAGATGTCAGAGGTGGTTTCTTTACTCAGAGAGTAGTAGGGGTGTGGAACGCACTGCCTGCAACTGTAGTGGGCTTTCCAACTTTAAGGGCATTTAAATGGTCATTGGATAAACATATGAATGAAAATGGAAAAGTATAGGATAGATATGCTTTAGATTGGTTCAACATCAAAGACCGAAGGGCCTGTACTGCGCTGTAATATTCTATGTTCTATTTTCTAGACTCCAGCATTAATTAAATAACCTTTTCCCTTCTCTATGACTTTGCAAGCAAGCTCCTCATGAATAATATAATGTTTGTTCAACACATCTACTTCATTCTGCCATATTCTGCCAGACAATAGCCATATTACTGAAACCTTTTGTTTTTTTTTAACATGCATTATGGAATCCAACTAATTTATCCACATACAGAGCTGTTATTTTATGAATGCAACTTGAGGAGAAGGCCAATAGAAATTCATCATTGCATGTCTTTTATAGAAGGGAAATTATATATTAAATAATAATCGCCTGTGAGAGGGGATAATTTAATTTGGGCCAATTACAACAATCCTTCAGGCTTTTGGTCATCAATGGTATTGATGAAAATAACAAGGATCATTACAACTTATAGAAAATAAGATACATGATCTGGCCTAATTAACTTTAAAGACATTGTTCACATCCTCAAAATCTAGAACAATGAGTCACCTTTTTCTTTATCCTTTAATAGAACAGATCCCTTTATACCAACTTGAGATCTTTTGTACAGGAAAATACCAAAGTTGCAGCCAACCCCTCCCTATTCTATTGAATAATCATAATGACTTGCCTTATTACCATATCACTTGATCATTTCTCTTTCCAAAAATATACTTTGAACTTACCTTTCCTGCTTTTTCTCAGTACTTTTCATCTCAACTCTTAAGATTTGGGATGAACATGTTATGTATAATTCTTCATCTCATTCATAGCTTATAAAATTTTAAATGTGTGCCTTTTCGTTTTTGAATTCTTTATCACAGTGCACTTTCCTTTTTAATCAATTTTATCAATTCTCCTCATTAGCTGGAGTACTTCAGTTAAATGATCTTGGATTCTGCTCTTTTCCAAGAAAACAAACCCAACGCATTGAAGTTTCCCAGCCCCTGGATCATGTGGGCAATAATGAGTCACTTGGAAAAATATGTGGAGACTAGGAAAATGAGATTCTCAGATCATGAGAAAAAGAATCTAATTTTGCTCCCAAGGTTTGAATAATGGGGTGAGAATCCTGGTAAGCAGTGGGAGGCTAATTGCATACATTTGCATCTATTTTTTTCTATCTATTCTTGCTTAATTTACATACAGTTTCCTTTTCACCCACAGGCCAGAGAGAAAGTCTGAGGGGTATTTGGCAGAAAGACAAGAGGCCTAGAGGAGCAAGTGGCAAAGAACCTAGTGGAGGTGTGTATGATTGTGAGGGGCGTGGACAGGGTGAATAGAAAGCAGTTCCCCTGAGTTGAAGGGTCAATAACAAGGGGCATAATTTTAAAGAGAAAAACAGGAGATTTAAAGGGGATTTGAGGAAAAGCCTTTTCAACCACAGGGTGGTGGGGTTCTGGAATGCAGTACCTGCGAGGGTACCTGGAAGCGGCTTTCTTGGCCACCTACTCCTCTAGGCCTCTATCTTCAAAAGGAATCCCCAACCTCTCAGAGGAAAGTCTATAGGCAAAGACTGCCCTCACACTCCTGTCCATAGAGGCTGGCATTGGGCACCCACCAGCCTCCCCACATCATCATGGGACATCTCAGACTTGTGCATAGAGATATTCAACAAAATGCTGAAATTTGGAACACACCAAAGTTTCTCTTTCAATGCTGCTGCCTGGCTGCTTCATGTGCAGAAACAGGCAGTCATCAAGCATCAAAGCACCTCAAGGCACTTTGTTGACTGTCTTTCTGCTTACCCATGTCTGGTCTGCTTGGATGCATAATGCACTTCCCTTGCCATCTTGTGTTTTTGCCACCTCATTCAGAACTTACAGGTCTATAGCACTTAGATCTGGCCTTGCTTTTGGTGCAGACACAAAACTGGCTGTGCTTTTCCAGCACCACACCTTTTGACTCTGATTCCCAGCATCTGCAGTCCTCATTTCCTCCTTTTTGTAAAGTCCATCATCTCACATTTATCTGTGTTAAATTCCAACCCTGTTAGGGTTGTCAGCAGTGTTCCAACATGTTTCTGTGCTTCAATATCACATGTACTTCAACCTACACAGCAAACACACTGCAGGTGTTTCAGCCAAATGACTATATCTCAAAATCTAAGGGGAGCAGTCCTCGGTCACATCCTGTAGAACAGTCTGATGTAGTTGGTAAGGGGCTCTCGCCACACACAGTCTAAGGCAGCTTCTGATCTCAATCCAGGGATTTGGACATGGTCATAGAATCATGCAATTATACAGTACACAAGAGGCCATTTGGCCCATTGAGTCTGTACCATCAAAAATATACTACTACCTACACTAGTCCCACTTTGCCCACAAAGTCCCATTGCTTTGAATGTTGTGATATTTATTGAACTCAAATAAAGATTGTGAGGTTTCCCACCTCAACATCCCTCCCAGATACTGCATTCCAGACCTCACCTTCCTGTGGTTGAAAAGGTTTTTCCTCCAATTCCCTTTGAACCACCTGTCTTTCACTTTAAAATTATGCCCCTTGTTATTGACCCTTCAACTCAGGGGAATGCTGCTTTCTATTCACCCTGTCTATGCCCCTCACAATCATACACACCTCCACCACGTTCCCCTTTCAATCTTCTCTGCTCCAAAGAAAACAAGTTAGCTCAACTAGCCTCTCTTCATAAATGAAAAGGTAGGTCTCAGGCAACATCCTGG
The DNA here is from genome assembly GCF_037043375.1 of Chiloscyllium plagiosum. NCBI lineage: Eukaryota > Metazoa > Chordata > Chondrichthyes > Orectolobiformes > Hemiscylliidae > Chiloscyllium > Chiloscyllium plagiosum. The sequence goes on from NW_028270147.1 coordinate 73,423,427, forward strand.
TGCGTTTCCTTTCCCATACTGTGGTGACCAGAACTGTACACAGTACTCCTGCTCTGGCCTAACCCAAGTTATGTGCAGCTCCAACATGACTTCTCTGCTCCAATAATCTATGCCATGACTGAAAGAGGTAAACATCCCATATGCCTTCTTAATGACCTTATTAATCTGCCACCTTCAGGAATCTATGGACAAGCATCCCAGGGTCCTTATGTATCATTGAGCTTCCAAGTGTCTTGTCATTCATTGAGTATTCCCTTGACTTGTTCCTTTTTCCAAAGTCAAAACGTGTGGCGCTGGAAAAGCACAGCTGGTCAGGCAGGAATGATGAAGAGCTTATGCTTGAAATGTCAACTCTCCTGTTCCTCAGATGCTGCCTGATTGGCTGTGCTTTTCCAGCATCACACTTTTTGACTCTAATCTCCAGCATCTGCAGTCCTCAGTTTCTCCTTTTTCTGAAGTCCATCACCTCGCATTTATCTGTGTTAAATTCCATCTGACCACCTAACCAATCTGTTTATATCCTCCTGTAACCTAACACCTTCTTCCTCTGTTAATTACCCAGTCAATCTTTGTGTCATTCATAAACCAACACATCATACCCTTCCCCCACCCACTTCAACATTTTAATCTACGTCATTTATGACATCACAGGTAATAAGGGGTCCACCACAGTCCTTGTGGTATACCATGGCACATGCGGCTTCAGTTACATAAACTGCCTTCTACTACTACCCTCTGTCTCCAGCCACTAATTCAATTTTGGATCCAACTTGCTGTGTTATCCTGGAGCCTGTGATCTTTTACCTTCTTTATCAGTTCATCAGTCAAAAGCCTTGCTGAAATCTCTATAAGTGACATCAACTGCCTTGTCCTCATCCAAACACTTGGTCACTTCCTCAAGTATCTGTTTTGGAGCGGTCCTGCCTTATTTTAAGAAAATCTGCCTTACCCCTGAATCCAAAACCCTCTTCTTTTTGTTTTGCAGGCCATCTTTCTCATATTCCAAGCTTAAAACATAGTGTCGTGGTCACTATCACTAAAATGCTACCTCACTGTCACCTTGAACACTTGTCAAGTTTCATTCTCCAGAATTTGGTCAGTGCTTGGAGCTGTCAAGGTCATGTGTCCATATCGCTACAGTCCAAGGAGTGCGCTATAGATAGTCCTGCAGGTCCAGTACAAGAAGGACTCGCATCATGTCAGGCTGGGAACTGCACAGAAATCAACCAGGTCACTCATCAGTCAGGGCTGTACTTCAAAGTTGGTCTGGGGGATGAGCCATGGTCAGTGTTGGAGGTTTGTTCGCTCAAAGTCAAGGTGGGTTATTAGGGGTCACTGCTGTGGTAGGGAAGTTAGGGAGTTGATTGTGGAGATTAGAGGCAGAATGATGGGATGGAGAGCAGACAATTCAATATATAGGTGTATAAAGATATGGTTGACTGTGTGAGGGGTGGGGCACAATAGGGTGATGGTCTTTGACAGTCATAACCACTGCCAAACAGACTCCACATGAAGAATTCACAGCTGAGGGTGGAAGAGGAGACCCAATATCTGTCACCCTTGTGGCCACTTTCTCCAGATGAGACAGATGTGTTGTTTCTACAGACTGAGCATGTCTCTAGGACACCATCAGAGAACTGTGTTTGCTGCTGAAAAGGGACCTGACACCTGGACAAGTCGGTCAAGGTGACAGCTAAATTGTTATGCAAGTAGCTACTTCCAGGAATCCACTGGGGATCATCAACCCACAAATGTACCTGATAGGCTTTGTGACAGACCACATTGCTTCATCTTGCTTCCCTGTATCAAGGTCAGTGCTTCTTTTGGCTTTGCCAACACAGCTGGCTTCTCCCAGGTGCCAGACACTGTGGTATTGCATCCGGTGCCCTGCATAACTGCAGCCAAAAGAACAGGGGCGTGATGGAGACAAAAGAGTTGGGAGAGCATCTTCTGAGGAGGAAGATGAGGACACCAAGCAGGGAAACGTGCCCTTCACCATGATGGAGCAGTGCAGTACCAGGATTATAGATCAGACAAGATTTAATTGATAATCACTTCAATTAGATGTGATTTGGGTGAAGTGGTCACTCATTGGCTGTAAACCTGTTGATTCTCGAGGACAAACGGTCCTTGCTTGTTCCCAGAAGTGAATCTAGCTTTCTTCTAATATGTTTCCCACTTTATTTTTCCTGTTGTTAAATAAAAGTTACTGTTTTCAACTGTTTGAAAGCTTTCCTGCATTGAATAGTGACAAGTTGTTATATTACACCGACTTTTAAGGAAAGGTTTTAGCACTCTTTTAGACAAGGTTCTAGCTCACTCCAACACTAAGGATGGGTAACCTTAGTAGCTTGATTCTTGCTTCTGCAGTTACAATGACAGTTGAGCAGAAAGGTGATGATGTAAAGTAATACAAGTACAAATGTGAACTTCTATTTCCAATGAACTCATCAGTGCCACTAATGTGCCCTCAGAAGCTGTTATTTCTCATTCTCCTCCCACTGTGTGTCCTGTGAAGGGCTCTTCATGGCTGGCAGTGGTTGTCCTGGGCTTTAAATACAACACTAGTGGAGGAAATCTTGGAAGGTCCCAGCAGCAGTGAACATTTCTACCACAGGATGTGTGAGTGCTGTGTGATAGAGGCTTGATGTATACATAATGACAGGGAGCAGTGGAGAAATACATGACACAACTCCCTAGAGCTCATGGAGAGGAACAGTCCATGATGCTGCATGATATTTCACACTTAACTGATTGTTGGAAAAATTTAGCTGAATAGCTTCAACCTTTCCTCATAAACTAACTTGCTGAAAACAGGAATTATCCAAATTGAACAGTTTTATATGGTCTCAAAGACAATGGTATTGTCTCTATATACACAAGAAAAGAAATACAAAGAAGGAAAATCATGCAATCCTGTAAATTCATCCATCCAGAATGTAGGAGATTTGATGCTTCCATTAAGCCGGTAACTATCTCTGGGTTGTCTCAATGATGTTTGCCCTCATGGGGAAAATTCTTCCCATGCATTGACCATTCATAACATGAATAAGTCATTTCAGTGTCTGACTGAAGCCTATTTTTTGTCAATTTGTTTCCATTCTCCTTTGTCATATTGCCTTGTCTTATCTTGACATAATACATTGGATTTTTCTTTTCTGTACCATTTAATCTTATATCTTCCTGTGAAAATATTAGGCATTCCAATAACAATCCTTTGCCCATTTTTGTAATGGCTCCTTAATAAGCATTCACTACTTCCAACTAGTCAGTCCATTTTCTTTATTCAGGTGATTTGGTTGGATAGAGATTGAATATTGCTTTTCCTCTTTCTCAAAATAATTATAGATTTCTCACTATTTCATTCTTATGTATTGGTCATTTTATGGAAAAACTTTGTCCAAGCATTTCCGAAAGACCAGATTTATTTTGTCATCAGATTTTGCCCAGTCCACGTGAAAGTCGTTTCTTTAAAAGAGCAATGAATTTGGAGTTTGGCATGTAGAATCTCTTCTCTCTCTTATGTCATATTGACTAATATTTGCTCAACCATTGTCTTACTAGTTCATTATAGGTATGTGCCTCTTAATTCTCTTTGTCATTTTACCTAGTTTATGTTCAAAATTACAGGTTTGTTGTTTCCTAGAGTAAATTGTTAACTTTCTTTCACTGTTATTCTATCCCAGAAGTGTGGACATGCACATATACACTAGGATGCACATATGAAAAAAGAAAAACTGACATTCATAAAGGACTTTTATGATTACCATGTGTATCAGAGTGCATTACAGCCACTGTTATAAGGTAGGAAATGTAGAAACCAACTTGCACACAGTAAACTCCCACAGACAGCACAAAAATGAACAGATACTCTGTTTTTTGTGAGTTTATTTGAAGGGGTAACTATTGGAAAGGAAACAAGGGGCAAATTTGTCTTCTTATCCTTCTTTGTCTTCTTCAAAATAGTGTAATGGGATCTGAAACTTAACCACCTAGATGGAGTCTCAAATTAAAGGATCACCCAAAAGAGGCACCTCACTGGTAGCTACTGTACTGGATGTCGGCTTGATTTTTATGCTGAAGTACTGGACTGTAACTTGAATCCAGAACTTGTGATTCAGGATTGAAAATGCAAACAACAAAATTTTGTCAATTTAGCATGTTGGGCTATCAATTATTTTCAATTTTGGAATGAGCTATAGTACAATTAGATATAGAGTAAAGCCTCAACTTCTCTGTCCCATCAGTTTACTTCCTGACCGCAGTGTCCCCAGTGCTGTGTATAGATCGCTGTCTATTACAATAAGATAGGGCTCCAAAATTAACCTGAACCTGCTTTGCTATGATTCCAGCTTTAAACCAATTTTCTGTCCAGCACCATGCATGCTATGGTGATTCCTGACTTTAGCCATTAATCCCTGGCATAAAATCTGCCTAAAAAAAAACTTGCCGAGAAATAGTTTTATTTATTTAAATTATAATGATGGTACAGATCAGTTGCTTGATGAAGAGTGAATTGGACTGAACCTAAGGAAGGGTGAACTATCTTGCTAAAAGTGCTCTTTCACTAATAATTAACAAATTGCTAAGATTAAATTGATGTCAATATCTGGAACAATACTTGTTGTTCCTTTCTTAAAATGATTTTTGCAATAGATGCCTCCAACATCTGAACTGACTTATTGTAGTACGAGGTCTGACACAGATTTATTTTGTGTCCATTCTTCAGCAGCACTGATAGAGATATTTTAGTAAACTTGGAAACTAAAATCAAAAGATAAAGGGGACGAGATGGATATATCATTCAAAAGAATGACCTTCAACATTGTTTGCATCTTTTAGCTACAAATAAGGGCATTTCTTACATCCTGAGTAGAGAGACTTTGGATGCTTTTGCAGTGATCATAGAAGGACAGGACATTGTTGACTCAGGGTTTGTGTAAACTGCCTCCTTTTCTTTTTAAATTCTATTCTATCAGTATATTGTAACATGCAAAACTAGTAACACAGCTTAATTAATCATGGCATTCTTAGAGAAAGTTTTATGTGAATGCTAGTCCTCTTCTTATTGTCAGATACCTCATGGCTGTATTTCGCACAGCATCCCATCATTCACTCTGCCTCTCCCTTACATCCAGCGTGCGCCTTAGCAAAGCTTCAAACCCCATGCCCTATCCATTAGTAAAAGCATCCAATTCCACTTCAGTAACATTGCTAATTTACCACCTCAACCAACACCACCCTTTTCAGCTTACCTCACTTCCACTACTGCTGAACCCTCTCCATGTTTTCCATGTGTTAGACAACTTTTATTTGATTTTGATCTCCTACATATTCCTTTCACTCTTCGAGTCTCAATGGCAGAATCTACACTTTGAAACTCATTCCTCATTCTCTTTGCAAATGGTACCATGCTTCCGACTTTCAGAAGCCCTCTCAAAATCTATCTTGGAGGATCTCCGCAATTTCTTTTACTGCAGTGCGGCCATTTCTCTTCCGTGAACTACCTCACATTAAATGTGCTGAAACAAACAAAGTTAAAAATCATACAACACCGGGTTATAGTGCAAGAGGTTTAGTTGGAAGCACTAGCTTTCGGAGCGCTTGCTCCTTCATCAACCACCTAATGGAGCAGTGCTCTGGTGTTGTATGATTTTTAACTTTGTTCACCCCAGTCCAACACTGGCTCCTCCACGTCATGGGGAACAAATGAAGGTAGTTGCAACTTGGGCCTTGCAATTCAATATTGGTTTTTCAATAAACCAATTTCAAGTGGTGAAAACTGTCTTCATCGGATATTTATTTCTTATTTATTTACCAGGATTATGTGAAATAGCCATTTTCTTGTATTTATCTTTACGATGTTGTTCATTGGTAATTTATTTTAGGATTAATAGTTATTAAAATTTAATTCAACACATATACCCACAGCAAAGCACAACTTCTTAAATTCAGTTTTAGGTTGTTTGAATATTCCAGGCTAGGAGAGTAGACTGATTAATAATGGTATATAATCCATAGTGTATTTGAGTAGCTAAATCCTGATTCATCTTTATAGTCATTGGGTTTACATTGCCTGTTCTGTCCCCTTTCTGTCCTGAAGGCATTATCAAATGTGTAGTCTATGTTTTCCTGGACATGGTAGCTCTTTAGCTTCTATATCATATGACTATTCGACATTCCTCATGAATGTTCACAGGTTATTAAAGCTGGGAATGCTGGAAGAATTATAGCTGAGCCCAATACTGTTGCTATTCAATCCACAGACATGAAGTAGGAGCAGGACTCTAGCTAAGATTTGTGCCCCCCCCCCCTGTCCAGCTGTACTGACATAAAGCAATGCACCCTATCCCTCACCTCAGCAGATTTCATTTAAGTTAGTATATACTGAGGAAAAAGCTTTAGAGTATCCTGACCTGTGTGGCAATGTACTGAATCATAGAATCCCTATACTGTGAAAACAGGCCATTCAGCCTTTCAAGTTCATTCCAAACCCCCAAAGAGCCTGACCCACCCCACATTTACCATGGCTAATGGCAAACTACCTAACCTATACATCCCTGGACAATATAGCATGGCCATTGTAGCTACCTGCACATCTTTGGACTGTGGGAGGAAACCCACACAGACATGGGGAGAACATGCAAACACCACACAGTCAGCCAAAGGTGGAATTGAACCTGCGTCCCTGGTGTTGTGAAGCTACCTTTATGGTATTATTCAGATTTTAATTGCTAGTTTTTAATTCATGAAGTTGTAAAGACCATGGTGGGTTGGATTTAGGGTGTGCTGTATCTCCCACCATCCCAAATACAAATGCAGTCAGAAGTCATCCCTGACAAAGCCTCCCAGCCATTTTACCTTCAGTGGGGTATTAATTAATTCATGGTAAACTTCTGCCCTCATCCTGGGGGGGATGTCTCACCTTACAGTACTGCTGCCAATCCAATTGACTGGCACTTCTGGAGTCCCAGCAGCTCCAATTCGAGTGGTAGCCATTGCTGAGACTGCCACCAGTAACCAAACAAGGGCAGGTTATGGAAGTCATACTGAAGCAAAGCCCAGGGTACCAGTCAGCCTGGATGGTAGGCTCTACATAAATGATTTGGATGCGAGCATAAGAGGTACAGTTAGTAAGTTTGCAGATGACACCAAAATTGGAGGCGTAGTGGACAGCGAAGAGGGTTACCTCAGATTACAACAGGATCTGGACCAGATGGGCCAATGGGCTGAGAAGTGGCAGATTGAGTTTAATTTAGATAAATGCGAGGTGCTGCACTTTGGGAAAGGAAATCTTAGCAGGACTTATACACATAATGGTAACGTCCTAGGGAGTGTTGCTGAACAAAGAGACCTTGGAGTGCAGGTTCATAGCTCCTTGAAAGTGGAGTTGCAGGTAGATAGGATAGAGAAGAAGGTGTTTGGTATGCTTTCCTGTTTTGGTCAGAGTATTGAGTACAGGAGTTGGGAGGTCATGTTGCGGCTGTACAGAACATTGGTTAGGCCACTGTTGGAATATTGCGTGCAATTCTGGTCTCCTTCCTATCGGAAAGATGTTGTGAAACTTGAAAGGGTCCAGAAAAGATTTACAAGGACGTTGCCAGGATTGGAGGATTTGAGCTATAGGAAGAGGCTGAACAGGCAGGGGCTGTTTTCCCTGGAGCGTCGGAGGCTGAGGGGCGACCTTATAGAGGTTTACAAAATTATGAGGGGCATGGATAAGGTAAATAGACAAAGTCTTTTCCCTGGGGTCGGGGAGTCCAGAACTAGAGGGCATAGGTTTAGGGTGAGAGGGGAAAGATCTAAAAGAGACCTAAGGGGCAACTTTTTCACACAGAGTATGGTACATGTATGGAATGAGCTGCCAGAGGATGTGGTGGCGCCTGGTACAATTGCAACATTTAAGAGGCATTTGGATGGGTATATGTATATGAAAGGTTTGAAGGGATATGGGCTGGGTGCTGGCAGGTGGGACTAGATTGGATTGGGATATCTGGTCGGCATGGACGGGTTGGACCAAAGGGTCTGTTTCCATGCTGTACATCTCTAAGACTCTATGACTCTAGTGAAGGTAGTCGAAAGTGATGAGTGATAAGGCGAGGGTGGGGGTCAGCTTAAAGCAGGAGCATGAGCTTGGGACCAAAGGAGATAGCTCCCTTTCTTGTCCAAAACCAGTTGACCCAATACAATCTGCTGGAAGGGAGGAAAGAAAGATGGCAGGAAAGAAAGAAAAAAATGAAGGAAGGTTGATTCATTATTTGAAAATAACAGGTTAAATATATTTAAGCTTGGCACATTGCATGTTTCCCAGCTCACCTAATTTGAAAAGTTATTTGCAGGAGTTGAGTGGGTTCTGTTATGTCCTGGTTTGTATTTTTATTGACAAGGATTGCAGATGTCCACTGTATTATACCTAGATTATGATAGTGTAGCTATCATCTCATATTCCGTCATTATTCTGTCATCCTATGATATTTATATCCATGTATAATGAATATTTAACAATGATTAGGTATTATGCCAAAGTGCCTTTGGAAGTTGTACAGGGATAGCTGAATTTTAAACAATTTCCACATCATAACATAGATAAATCATTGTTGCACATATTGAAGAGGACCGCCTGAGTATTTGCTTTTATTTTTAATATCACATGCACAACAAGAAGTATTCCAAAGATCACCATTCACATTTCTTTCTTGATTCAGCCTTCAGCTTTCTTTCATTTATACAAATATGATAAAAGGCATGAAATCTAAACAAGATACAGAAAAGCTTTTCTCCTTGTCCTAATTTTGTTTCCATTAGCTTAATCAGAACCATTGCTAATTTTAAGAGACACATAGTTAATGAAATGAATGTCTGTTGTTAAGGTTAATTGTATTACGTTATCTCTTTATTGATTAAAAGTAAGGATGTGCTTAAACATGTTAGCTATTTATCAGATCAACAGACTAGTTCCCAGTATTTAGTTCCCAGTATTTGAAGCAATGTGTATTAAAGTGATTTTCAGAATAATTATGTCATTATTTTTCACAGCTTTTTCTAGATAAGTGTACATGAAGAACAGCATTTTGCATTGACTTCTGTTTGGATAAATTGATTTTATTCATCTGTGATCCTGGCAAAAGAAATATATACAGTATTAGAAAGTATTGTATGTGATACAATAAATGATATTAAAAGCCAAATAATTATCTGCATATACAAAAAACTTTCACCTTGTCTTTCCTAAGCTTCATTATAAAATAAGCTCCTCCTCCCTCGATAAATTACTGGATAAATAAATAAATGTTATTAATAGTATTCAACCACCAAAATGTGTAAATTTTGACACAAATTATTGAAGTGTGTTAATTAATTTATGTACAAAAACTAGATCCAGTAAATAGTGAAATTTAGAAGATACAATCCTTACCCATTGCACCTGAATTCATGGAGCAAGATACTGGGGGAGAAAATAAAAATATTCAAGTCAAGATTTGTTTGCTTTAATCTTCCTAATAAAGACATCATACATAAATCCTGATAATTCTCAATCAGTGGGCAGAATCTTCCAGTCCTAGATTCAGTGAGTCTGGAAGTAGGATGTCAACTTTCTGAGGTGGGAGATCAGCCAATCAGAACCCAGCAACCTTGTCACTTCCAATGGAGTTATATACTAGGTTGGAAGGCCCAAGCCGACTGAGGCAGGTAAGTAGCCAATTAATGATCACTTAAAAGGGCTGCTTTTGTTACAAATTCTGTATCTTACAATCTTATTCTCCATAACCACTTGATGAAGGAGCAGCGCTCCAAAAACTAGTGCTTCCATATAAACCTGTTGGACTATAACCTGGTGTTGTGTGATTTTTAACTTTGGGCTACAATTATCTCCATTCCAGACAGGGAGAGAGATAGTGGGGCTACTATGTGGTACATCGGTGTGGGCAGACTGTCCAGTGAGGGGTGATCCCTCCAGCTGCACTAACCTGTGCACAATCAAGACATGCAGCAGTGCAGGGTTACTGACAGCAAAGCCCCATGACACCCCATTCTAAGAAATCACATCCCCACCTCCCCCAAAGCCAACAACACATCCCTCTTCATTGTGTTGCTCCTGCACCATGGGCTGGGAGACAAGGGAGTATTTTACCAGCAGCAGCAATGGCCTCCTTCTCAGCACTATTGAATGATAGACCAGCCAGTCTGTAAATGACTGGCAGCTCCAGAAGGGTAAGACCTCCTCGACTGGAGTGCATATCCTAGTCAAAAGCCGATTGGCCGTCAATAATCTGTTTGACTACTGGAAAATTTGGTGGCCTAAGATGGTTCTGAACTCTCCTGCTTTCAGACTTAGTCTGAAAATGGGAGGATTCCACCTCATGAGACAGAAACTGAAAACAATTTCAACTGGCTTTAAATTTCAAGTCATAAAATTATATTACCTGAATACATTTTCATCGGACAAAATGTGACTATTGATCCATCTGTGGAAACGGGAGAGACAGTGACCATGTAAATGTCCCCACAGTAAACCCCAGTTATGTCACAGTATGTCTCCCACAGCACCGTAGAGCAAGTGAAGTTTGCATTGTTGCTGGTAACATTTACGATGTAGTTCACAGAACCTGCAGTTGCATGCCAGTAAACTCTTAATGCGTTGCTCCCTAACCTGTAAAGTTTAATTGCAGAAGGGCAGCAGCCACCTATTAGAAAATATAAATGAAACTACGTAAACACATTGATCTTCTAAACAATTAACTATATGTAACTGCTGCTTACATTTGACATTAAGTTAGCTGGTTTTATGAACAACTAAATAGAAAGGGTCTAAGAATCCACTAAATTGGAGTAAAACCAGAAAATTAACTCAAAAATTCTTAGAGATATTCATCGATTGCTTGAAGGTTAATTATTGCAAATCAGTAAAGTTAATATGTTAGCTTTCACCCAAAATTTAAAATCTGCTAAAGAAACCCAGGTTTGATTCCAGCCTTTGGTGATTGTTTGTGTGGAGTTTGCACATTCTTCTTGGGTCTGTGTGGGTTTTCTCCGAATGCTCCAGTTTCCTCCTACAGTCCAAAGATGTGCAAGCTAGATGGATTAGCCATGGGAAATGCAGGGTTACAGGTCTAGGGTTGGTGAGTGGGCCTGGATGGGATGCTCTTCATAGGATCAGTGTGGACTCAATGGGCCGAATGGCATGTTTCCACACTGTAGGAATTCTATGATTCTATGATTTCTAAATTAATCATAAATAAATGATACAGTGCCAACCTCTTGAAATAACCTAATCCACACTAACCCGATTTGTCTGACAAACCAAAGTCTAGTGAATAACATGCTACACTTGCAATGCCTTGTCACATTGAAACACTACATAAAAAGAACATTTTTAAGTGCAATGACTTTTGTTCTGCAGACAGGTGGTATCACCAGGTAAAGAATGGTCAATCTGAATTCCTATAAGTCTCTTTGGAAATCCCATATGATTGTTATTTAGCAATTGATAAAACATAAAGTGTAGAATAACCATCTAAATTGTAAGATGACAATCTGTGACTTAATCTCCACAGATCCACTATTCACAATTTAGTGCTACTTAGTGTTAAAAAGCAAATATTGCCCATAATTATGAAAACTTTGTACATTTGCTTTAATTGTACTTCGTTGTAAAGCATAACAGAATCAATGCAATTACTTGAACAGAGTATTAGTTTTGAATTAAAAATAGTGAGGATTAATTTTCCCTCAGAGAAATATTCAAACAACTTGCTCATGATGGCACAAGCTGACCAGTTGACACATGCCAGCAAGCTTGGTAAGTTTGTTGGCTCAGCCTTATTTGCAACAGCGCTGGGGCACACGGTCCCAAACTGAGTGTTGCAGGGCAGGATGCAGTTTCTGAGCTGCCACGATATCGGGCAGTTGGTCTTCAAGGTGAAGGAATTTTGGGTCCTGAGGGCAACAGCTGATCTGGGGAAATTAAGGGGGTGGGATTTAGTTAGTTGTAGTGTTCTTCAGCTCAACATGATTTTGTGGCATGGGAGAAGTACCCATCCTTGGAATCCCAGAAAAGTAGGTGGTGCTGACCTTCTGGTCTTCTGCCATGGCCTTGCCCATTGAAGCTAGTCGGAGTGGAAGTGCACACTCTACATTCCAATCAGATCAGGCCAGGAATGGTAATCCAAATACTTTTGCCATCATAATAGCCTGACATTCAATTTGAATGGGCCTATCACTTGAATGTGAGGAAACAAAATAAACAGAAACTGTGGACGCTGGAAATCTGAAACAAAACTAGAGATGGTTGGATAAACTCAACAGGTCTGGCAGCCTGTGTGGAGAGAAAACTGCATCAACATTTTGGGAACAGCAACACTTCTTCTGAACAGATTGTAGCTAGGAAATGTTTGGTAGATATAGGAGAGGAACCAGTAGACAGTAAGTGGGAGATGGTGGGAAGCAGTAAATGATAGGTGGAGATAAATTAGAGGCTTAATCTGACAGCTCAGCAAAAGATTGATGATAACCGTGGTTACAGTGGTCGAGGGAGGGATCTGTAAGTCACTGCCACTACTTCTGGGAATGAACTGCTCTGCTTTTGCAGAGTGTAAGAGGGGAAATTCAGCTCATGATATCAGGGTTAGAAATACAATTTTTAAAAGCTGCAAACAAAACTACTTGATGACACCCGATGTTAAGTATAACTGCTTGATAAATGACTTATATTTATATTGAGAATAATGTTTGACAACAACAGAAGAATTTAATTTATATAAATGGAACCACTCTACTCTTTACTTACTGGATGAATATCCTTTGTAATTGCACACTGATGTCAGTCCAGTTTCACTAATGGCACTTAAAGACACTGTATAATTGGTGCTACAAGTTATACATCCAAGCAGGCAATGGTTTTCTCCAGTGTGGCATTTAGCCTGTCCTTTAGATGATTCCAAGACTGTAGTATATGACTGTGCTCCAATTGCTTCAGTCCAGCTAACATTGGTCATTGACTGTGTAATCTGTGTGACTGAGAAGCTATCTGGGCAGCAGGGCACTAGGGAAGAAAACAAAGAGTTTACTATTAAATATGTAATTTTCTATTTCTTACAAATTTCCTTTCCACTAATTCTTGCAAAAAAGCAAAATGATAAGGTTAAAAGAAAAATCATCATAAAAGTTAGATTTTACATTGAGATTACAGTTTTCAGCTTTGACATATTTGGATCCAGATTTATTTTAAATTATTATGGAAATGATAGCAAAAGTAGAGGATTACCAGTACACGTATTAGTGCCAAAATCACACCAGCAACTGGAGTACTAAAATGCCTGCATGCATAAACCCATCAAAATAACGTTGGGGAAATGTAATTGTTTAAGGTAATACTCAGATTAAAACAAATGAGCACATTTGAATTGTAAGAAATACTAGGCAGTACTCTGGAGCTCAAAGTTTATCTGACTCCTTGGAACATACTTTATGTTTTAAAACCAATTTGAAACCAATTTTCCTCTGTCACAAGTACCAGTTCCTGCTCTCTAACCCTCCATCCCCATAACATTCCACCGCCTCCCCAATCTCTTCCCTTTTACAAGGGTAGACACATTGCTTGGTTATTGTTCCACAGAACTGAAGTGTCAGTCACACTCTAATATTTCACTTAAACAAACTTATTTACATGTGCGCTTTAAGAGAATATTTCACTTGAATCTGGGAGCATGTAACAGTCCTGTCCTCATCAATATCCATATACTACGTAGGAAGAGTCTGTTAGAAAATGATTAGAATTATTAAGTACCTTTAATAATCTCAGGATTTCCAAAATGCTTTTCAGCTAATTAGATACTTTTGAATTGCTGTTAAGAAGGGAAAGTCAGCAAATGAAATATTTACAACGATACGTAAACTATCAATTACATGGTTTAAGTGAACTCTGAAAAAGCATTGGGAAACTTCCTTACTGTTTTTCAGTTATCCCCTAGGATGACGGCTCATGTACAAATCTGAAAGTGGAATTTGAACCCTACTTATTCAGAGGGAACAATATTGTCTGCTTTTCTGCCATCCTATCACAGGAGTGTTGAGGCCAACACAGCAAACTACCTTCTGAAATCAACTGAGATTAACTCAGTACAGACACAGGCTGTGGAGGTGAGAATCACCAAGTCTATGTGGTTCAATAACTTTGTGAGTCAATTAAACAGATGGGACATCAGCAATTATTTTGCCATAGCGTCTGAGACCAATTGAGTGGAATATGTTTTGTACAGAATAAATGTTCTAAGCAAATGGCTATGCCTTTACCAGTTTCTAATGGTAGACTGTAACTGGGTAAGCTCTTCCCTTCTGGAGTTGTGGCCACTGCACTGACAGAGAAGATAGCTCCACATGGGAGATCATTGATTTCACAAGAAGATCCTGAGCTGTTGCAGGATCTGACCCCAGCTTTTCCAAAAGCAAAAACCTTGTACACAGCATCATGATTATTTTGTTGCCATGACACATTAATGGTCGATGGACTCACTTTTGTAATATTTAGAATGCTGGGACTGCATGGCCCTGTGGGGAGAAAAATAACAATGTCAATCTCTCAGATTTTCAAGTAAATTTCACAATAATGTTTTGCTTCAATCATTACAAATTAAGTTAACAATATAATAAGTTGATATTTCTTAATACCACTGTATATCTAAAGGAAAAAACATGATTATCTTTATTCTAATTCAGCAGTTATTTTCATTTTAATCATGTATAAAGCATTGTGTGAAACAATATTATAGAAATTAAGTTCTATTTATCATTGAATTCTACCACTATCAACATTCTGAGGCTACCATTGACTAGAAACTCAACAGGACTTGCCAGATAAATTCAATGGCTACAACAGCAAGTCAGAGGCTAGGGATATTCACCTCATGACTCCTCAAAGCCTGTCCACTATCTACAAGTCACAAATCAGGAGTGTGATGGAATACTCCACACTTGCCTGAAGGTGTGCAGTCACAACACACTCAAGAAGCTTGACATCATCCAGGGCAAAGCAGCCACATTCACTCCCTCCACCACCTACACTCAGTAGCAGCAATGCACACTATCTATAAGATGCACTACAGAAATTTGCCAAAGATCTTCAGACAGTAGCCATGACCACTTCCATCTAGAAGGAGAAAGGGAGCGGATACATGGGAACACCACCACCTGCAAGTTCCGCTCCAAGCCCCTCACTGTCCTGAATTGGAATGTCTTGCTGTTCCTTCACTATCACTGAGTCAAAATCTTGGAATTCCTTCCCTAACGGTATTGTGAGTTAACCTCTAGCACATGGACTACAGAGGTTCAAAAAGACACCTCCCCTTCTCAAGGGCAACTAGGGATGGGCCATAAATGTTGGCCCAACCAGCGATGCCCATGTCCTATAAGATAATTTTCAAAAATGTTCTTACATTTAATTTGTTTATTAGAGTCCAGCGAAATATTTGATGTAATGAAGCATACACACTTTACCTGTGATGATTGATCTTTTCTGACATGAATAGTTGAACCCCCTGATATCACTGTAAGAATATATAGTAATATTGTAGATTGTGTTGCATTTCAATCCAGACAATGTACACAGTGTGGACGTGTCATTGCAGAATACCACTGAACTCGCATCTTGGGCTTTGGTTTCATACATTTCAGCTCCACGAACTGGATTCCACTTCATCTCAATAGTATCACTTGAGACAAACACAGCTTTAACATGAGTTGGACAACAAGGTGCTAGGACATGAAGAATAAACATTTTATAGCAAAAGTATCAGAAACAAATTTTCCAAAATCGAAATCATGTTTGCAGGTACAGAACATTAACTGGTGGAGTATGACAACAGAATTGGTCATTTGATTCAAACTGTTTATGCTGCACATGGTACTTCATCTTACATCAACTCACTTCATCAATATACCTCCCCTTCTATTCCTAACTCCTTCATGTATTTAACTACCTTCTGCTTAATATATTTTATTTTGATATTAAGATATTTGATACAGTATTAAATGATGATGAAAACCACATGTGATAAGAAAAGCAAGGATATCTATAGATAGTGCAGAGGTAGATGCTAACTGCCATAGAACTGCCATGCAGGAGGAAAAATGATCACCAATCTTACTGGTAGAAAACTTGCTTTAGGTCAAGGGGTAAGCTGTTTCTATGTCACTGTCAGAGTGCAGACCCTAAACTTTTGTTCTGGTTCAATTCACCACCATTGGGTCAAAATAATATCACAGCAGTCAACCCAGCCAGAAGTCAGATAGGTCTGGATACAATTCAGAAACTAGAGGAACAGTGATGTTCTTCCCCAGAGAGATAAGTCCTTGCTTACAGTTTTTGAGGCCACTTCCTTTAAACCACCACTTAACACAGTCATAGAGTCATACAGCAAGGAAATAGACTCTTCAATCCAACTCAACGTTGACCAGACATCCCAATCTGATCTAGTTCCATTTGCCAGTGTTTGGGCCCATATCTCTCTAAATCCTTCCTATTTATATACCCATCTGGATGCCTTTTAAATGTTGTAAATGTACTTGCCTCCACCACTTCCTCTGGAAGCTGTTTCCATTCACACACTACCCCCTGTGTGAAACAGTTACTCTTCAGGTCCTTTCTAAATTTTTGCCCACTCACCTTAAAACTAGGCCCTCTAATTTTTGATTCCCCTATCCTAGGAAAAAGACCATGGCCATTCACCCTATCCATGTCCCAAACCTGGATACAAGAACAATGTGATTCCCAGTACAAATGGAATAGGCTTTGAGAGGGGAAGGGTGTCAGATATTTTGCAAGCTTACAGACAAGATTAATATGCAAGGATCTGAGACAGAGAAGCAGCTATAGGCAGCAAGATAATGATTCCCATCACTCAGCATTACAGGTGGAAGCTCGTGCTCAGATTGTAAAGTCTGAATTCATGAAGTATTAAAACAATGTTGGACGATTCATTTAACGTGTGCTTGTGGATGAATCTGCGGGAGAAAAACCCACCAAAGAAGGCAATTCTGAGATTTAAAATTTCCAGGCCAAGGAAGGGAAAGAACAGATGTGGATCCTTGACAACTAAGTCAGCTTGAACTGGATCCAGGGAAATTAAATGTTTACTGACAGGCTAGTACAAACTCTAACTCTGAAATGTAGTTTTCAATAATGCAAAAGGAAAAGAATGCTCTGTTGTGTGGATTAAGTAACAAATGGCTTATAAATATAGTGTTTAGATGAGGGTGTTCTTAGTCATTTGTTACATACTTAAAATATGAGCTCTGATTGTGTTTAGGTATCATCTTTAGTATTAACTGGAAGTTTGAATTTCTTTTTAAACATTATTGTTCTCTACAGAGAATGCAACAGTTGGAATTGTAAGATTACAAGAATTGATTAATTTGTCTAGTTAAAATTAACTATTAATATAATACTTGCCTGTTGTGTAATTTAAAACATTTCCTGGAGGACTCTGCCCAACTTTATTGTATGAAAAAACACTGATAAAGTAAATGAATCCACATTCGGACTGGAAGGAACAACTTGTTAAGGAGGTGTTGCACATAACCTCAAGGCCATCATCTCTTTTCACAAACGCCGTGTAGTAATCAGTCAGGTGGGATGGGGACCAGGATACTGTCAGATTACCAGAGTCGATCTCCCAAATTGTAATGTCACTTGGACTACAAGGTACTATTTGAAAAAAAAAGGAAGTGGTCTTAAAAAGAAACCAAACAATACATACTGTTTTCATCACTGCGTGTACCGTGTGTGGAAAGCCCCCAGTGTGGAGCAACTGCAGGCTATAGAAGGACTGTAATGTTTATCTTTTAACATTACTTCTTTATTTTCTTTATTCTATGAAGAACTGTAAAGTTGAACTTTTAGTTTTACTCTTTATTTCTCTATTTTTGGACCTAATCTATTTTAGTACCTAAGATTTGTAATTAGGTACTTTGAACCTAAGGTGGTGCCGTGTGTGGTGACATTGTACACTTTTCATTGTACTTCTGTACTTTTGCATTTGAGTACATGTGACAATAAAACCTAATTCTAATTCTCACTCAAATACATGTATTTCCATTGGACAATAACTTATTTCATTCAAAATAGAAAGGAGGATTTTCTTCTTTTTTACCCATTGGTAGGAACTTCAGAGACAAGCAATTAAAACTGAATGGCTTCAACTCTCACTCTGTCACTGATCTCAGATTTACTAAGTAGATGGGATGTCCAGCAGACACAAACAGGAGCCTCATGCATAAACTCTAATTTGGATCCTAAATTGTGAATAGGACCCTGAAATTATTGTAACTGCACAGAATTGCTTAGTGCGCCTTCCTTGTGGTAACAATCCTCATATTGCAAGGACACCAGCCTTCACTATCATTCTTACTTTGGTTATCTTCATGGACCACAAGTGTAAAATCTCAGTGAGATTATTCATGGGAAAAAAGGGAAAATTGTATTCTCATTTTCCATGTGCACTTGTGAGATTCATCTTGTGACATTGTTAATTTAAGATTTTTAAAATAAAAGTAGCCAGAGATGTGTTTAATATTATTGTTGAATTTGCCTCAGCTGGACATTTACACTCTCTATGTGGAATGCTTGCTAATGAGTCAACCAAATGTACCACTGACCTCAGCTATGGTGGTTTGGAATGGAAGAATTCAATAAACTTTTTTCAAAATATTCTGGTCATAATTGTGTTTGTTTCTGTACACTGTATAAGGTGGGACAGAATCAGCTCAATTGGTGTGAATGTATTAAAGACAAAAGTATCCTTAATTTTACTCATGCAGAAGGTTTGAGAGTGCTCACTGAAAGCCCAAGTTTTTGCATTTCAAGCAAATGTTCCAAAACTCCTGAATCATTACAATATGACACAACTGCATCCAAGGATCAACATTTACGAGATGATTCTGGCCATAATCTTAATTGCTATCTTTTTGATAGTGGCAATAGTTCTGAAGGGACTACTTTAGTTGGAGATCCAGTTGCACAACAGTTTCACTGGGACACTCATCCCCAGGGATTTGTCAGTTCAGCTCCTTCACATTTTGTATTTGTTGAAAAATCCATGAGGATGATATTCCAGCCCCACTAATTCAGGAAGCCAACTGAGCAGGTGAACAGCTGAATAGGAAATGAAAACAGGTTAAATTCTTTACTACATTCTTTGTTTTTCTTTAAAGATTTACTTCCTCTTGACTTATAATTTTGAATAGCATAAATATGATAGTTTTATGAGTAGCTAGTACGATAAATTCTTAAAAAGTTAAATGTCAAACAAACTGTAGCTCAAAATATGGAAGAAAAGGATTGAATGGCATGAAAAAAAGTTAATCGGTAAATGGCTAGTGGCTTGCTATTACTTAGCTCTGGCACTTACTGCTCATAAACTCTGTAGGTTTTGCAGCATCAGATGGGCCAGCATCATTAAAGGCTACTACAGTGACATTGTACTGTATACCACACGGGACTGGAGAAATGATGCAGGATGTGGATCGTGATGTACAGTTCTGGACTACATTCCGAGATTTTTCAATGGGTGTAGCAAGGTAATTTGTTGAGCCTTCTGAGGCATTCCATGTAACAAAAACACCCAGAGTTGTGCTCAAAGTATCAGTGGTGAGAACTGCTCTCACAGATTGTGGAGCATGGGGTCCTGAAATATAGAAAACATTCAAATTACATCATGATCTATGAAGGCTGTTAACAATAACAGTGAAATATTTTGTTGTATCTTTGGACTCTTTCTAAATTGTTTGGCATCTGTTGTCAGATTATTCATATTTTAAACTGCATTAGATTAGCACAAACAAATTTACCAATGTCTTCATTGTTTAATTAACATGATCACCACCAAAGCATGTTGATAAAAATTAGCAACATTTTCCTTTAAGAATTACTTGTTCCACTTACCGCAAAGATTTATTGGGGTACCACATCCAAAATGCAAGCTGGTCAAAATGATCTGAACACAGTTAAGATATGAAATGTTAACTCCAGTTTGCTCTCCACAGATGCTGCCTGACCTACTAAGTATTTCCAATATTTTCTGTTTCTACATTGGAGGTGTCCAAAGACTGGAAATAAGAAGGTGAGCGGGTTTGGAGATTTGAAGACAAGAATGAGAATTTCAAAATTGAGGCATTGCACCAGGAGCAAATGTAGGTGAAAGAGAGGACTGCAGATGCTGGAGTTTAAAGTTGAGAATGTGATGCTGGTAAAGCACAGCAGGTCAGGCAGCATCTGAGGAGCAGGAGAATCGACGTTTCAGGCAAAAGCCCTTCATCAGGAATCCTGATGAAGGGCTTTTGCTCAAAACATCAATTCTCCTGCTCCTCGGATGCTGCCTGACCTCCTGTACTTTTTCAGCACCACACTCTCAACAGGAGCAAATGTAGGTCATGGGTGAACAGGGGTAAACGCAAGTAAGGAGACAGGCATCAGAATGTTTGACGGCCTCAAGTTTACAGTGAGATAAAATGTGGGCGGTTAGCCAGGAATTAATTGGAATAGTCATATCCTGAGATAACAAATATATGAATGAAGGTTACGGCAGCAGATAAACTGAGTCGAGGCAAAATTGGGCAATGTTCCTCACCTAGAAATAAGCAGACTTAGTAATGGTGTGGATATGTGCTCAGAATCTTATCTGTGAGTCAAATATGAGACCAAGATTGCAAACAGTTTGATTTAGTCTCAAACTATTACTATGGAGAGGGGTGGAGTTGATAATTAGAGTCCAACGTTTGGAATAGGGCATGAAGAAAATTGCTTCAAACCTCCCAATATTTTGTATATGGAAACTTCCTCCCATCCACATGTCAGCAAAACAAAAACTTTGCAACAGAGAAGGAGTCAAGACCTAGCTATACATGTGAATACTAACACTGGGCATTTTGATGACATCATTCAGAGCAGCTTATAGATGAGAAATAATTGTTGTAGAAATCCTTGATCTCTGGTCAATAAGGTATTATGTAGTGTTTATTTTTAACTAGAAATGCTTGTGACTTACTTGTAATTTGTTCTTTTATCTTATCATCACCAGGAATACCATTGGCATCCAACGCATGTGCTTTTATAGTGTACCATGTACCTGGCTCCAGGTCAGTGAATGATACATTGGTGGAGGTTATGGTCTCTTTAATCTTGTTGCCCACTGCATCTGACCTGATGATAATGAAGCTGTATTTCACTGCATGAGACACAGGCTCCAAATTGACAATGATCGTTTTGAAATTTGGTGATGTAGAATGGATGACAGGGGCAGCTAAGACTGTAAACACATAACATTGATGACATTTAAATTAATAGTCAATACCAAACATCTATCATTATATAACTTGCATATGGTATAACATTATGAAACTGTATACTTATATAACAATGTACAGATATTATTTGTAATCCCTATTGGAGTTTCACATTCAAACTATTTTTGTTCCTTATTACAATATAAAACCTGTGGAAAAAAAATCAACTGAAGTGATTTGGAATGTAACTTAGCTAGGGCCACATTTTAACTCTGTGGCATGAATTGGTGTTGAATGCATTAACATTGGGGCCTCGTGTCAATTTTTTCATATTGTTAAAGAGAAGACCTCAGTTTCATAAGATCAATTCCAATTTACGTATTGTATAAATACATGGGAGAAGTTTACGTACTCCATTTTACCAGAATCCCTTGAATCAGCAATTTAGGTACATGTTTTCACATTTCCCCATACTGAAGGCTGTTTAAATATACCTGTTCTTGTTTCTACAGGCAATGATGGCTGACTGTTTCCTCCAGCGTTAGAAGATTGTACAGAGATGGTATATAAAGTATATGGCCGCAACCCTGTCAGAGTCCCAGATGAATCATTCACAACAGTTTCAATGACTGAACTGCCAGATTTTGCTTTCAAGACGTAGCCAGTGGCTTTGGGAACAGCGGACCAATTCACAGTAATGCTACTGCTAGTCTTTGAATAAGCCTTTATATTTAAAGGAATATCGGGAGCTGAAAAACAAAATCACAGTTAATACAAAATGCCTCTCCTCAGTATGTAGTGGTACTTTCATTGTATTTGGATCAGTTGAATCAAATGGTATATATAAAAACTGAAAGAACTGCGGATGCTGTAAATCAGAAACAAAAAGAGATGTTCTGAGGATGGGTCACCGGACCCAAAACATTAACTCTGATTTCTTTACACGGATACTGCCAGACCTGCTGAGCTTTTCCAGCAACTTCTGTTTTTGTTACAAATTATATATACAATTTCGTTTTTCAATAATAACCTTCCTCAATTTAACTGACTACTTTTGCAATAATTTTTTGATATCTGCAGTGCTCTGCCATCCTGCCAGTAATTATATCACCAGTAACTATTGAAATGCAGCAAAAGAAAATTAATTTGTCACTTATAGTTTGCTCAGCTGAATGCTCAGAAGTTCTCAATATTTACTATACATAGTTTTCTGATATTGAGCTCCCAACAGCAAATCTAAGCAACTGAAATTGCACATTGGAAATCTTACTATTCATTGCCCACTATTTTCTGACTATTTGGTCTGAAAATCTTGCACAGTGCACAGCCAATTTTCTGGTAGGCATGAGAAGGCATGCAATTTAATCTTCATGTCTGAAAAGGCAAGTCAATTTAGCTTATCTAGTTAAATTAGTTGGTTTGGATGGCTGGTTTGCAATGCAGAATGATGTCAATAATGTGGGTCCAATTCCTGTATGGCTGAGATTACCATGGGACACTAACTCAACCTCTCTGCTTGCCCCAAGTGTGGTGACCCTCAGGATGAACTACCAACTCTCTCTCTCTCTCTAATAAGAAAGCACCCCTATGGCCTGGTGACTTTACCTTTACATTCTTGTTTGGCAAGGAAGTCAAATGCTATGGGGGTAGATAGGAATTCCAAACACAAACTGATTCGCCACAATGGTGGACTAGAGCAACTTCCCCTCCCTCCTACTTAGCTATTTAGTATTGCATTATGATAGTTCGCTTTCCATGCGGGAGGTCGACTGGGGAACATGGATTGGCTGCAATCGATACTAAGGATGTGCCGGAAAGGGTACTTAGGCTGATTCGGGCAAGACTTTCTGAGGTGAGTTTCGTTCATACTTAGGGTGTCAGTGCTGTACTTCAATGCATTTGCATGACGGAACCTGGAGCTGTTTTTAATCAAAGAATACGGCAGAAAGCCCATATTACTGCAACTTTGGGGTTTTCACGTTTAACCTCACATCTGCCCTCCCGTGACGTTTCTGTGCGATTCGTATAAGGCTCTTTACAAACACAAATGCTAAATGATAGTCCTCGCTGGACGAGAAGCTGCGAAATGTCGATTCGCGGAACTCACTTGTGACTTGCTGTGTTTGATCTTCAGCCAATACATTACCGTTGCCGTCAAGAACCTCTACTTTAACGTTGTACAAAGTTGCGGGTAACAAGGAGGTGATTGTACCAAGAACAAATCGATTGTTGAAAATGACAAACGCTGGCTGCCCCATAACTGCTACGGAGTTTGCAGAAATCCTGTAGGAATGTGCTCCTACATATCTACTCCATCGAGCTGAAATACTCCTGGATGTCACGGTGAAAATCGTCATGGTGAAATCTTCAAAGGAATAGTAGACAGGTTAATGGTCATATTTATGACATATGTCTCCCGAACGTCTGTCGATAAACATATACATAACAGCGTGTGTATATGCGGGTCTTCCTATGTATATATATAATTACATGGGAGACGTATAATGTTTTATGACCCTATGCGTTTTTCCTCCATTTCTTTCCCCAGTCTTAAAGTGTGTTTCTTTAAAATGTATTACAACCAAAGGGACATTTCTCGTTTGTGGCAGAGCGATGCACGAAATATAGAAACTTCAAGCGCCAACAACTCTGCTTACCCCTGTTTGCCGAGGATATCTGAAACAAAAAAGAAAATTAAAACATAATCAGGAAACTGAGTTCATCTTGCATTAAGTGTTCATTTCTCTTGCACACCAAAGGGATGTTTACACTCGATAAAAGCAAGTTACTGCGGATGCTGGAATCTGAAACCAAAAGAGAAAATGCTTACAGATGCTGCCAGACCTGCTGAGCTTTTCCAGCATTTTCTCTTTTGGATGTTTAGACACGTCGTACTGGGGGTAAAAATTAATCTCCGACAGATTAAAGTTTGTTTTTTCCCCCCTAACAATCAGTTTTATTCCTGCCACTCAGACAGGTCAGCTATTGTGTAGAACTGTTATAAACCGGAAGACGCTGCTTCCAAATTTCGCAAGTTTTCATCTTGTCACCGGTCTCAGTATAGGGCATAAATATCACATTTCTATTTAGTAGTTCTTGTTTTGAATCTCTCTATTGATTCAGAGCACAAGCCAGAGAGACGCTGACAGGTTTTGAAAGAAGCAGTTGTTCTGTGTTCATTATCTGCCCTTACACTGTCCAGCAGCTTTGTCCTCCCATAGTTACTTACTGGATCAGGCATGCAAGTACATTAAAGTTCATAGCTTCCTATTTAAAATGTTTGTATGCAATCATTAATAGTGGGGTTAATTGAATTTAATCACTTATTAAAGAGGCAATGCCAGAGACTGTAGCAATTCGACAGTTGGCGAAGAATCTACATTAATTGAAACTTGAAACGTATCTTTTCGATGCGCACTTGCTATCACTCACGTTCACAATGCAGGCTAGCAGCACATAAGTCAATCCTCTGATGTCCATTGTCTGATAGATTTCCGCACCATCAAACCGCAAGGAGATTTATGCAAAGGCAACGTTCGGTTTCGCTGCGGAAAAGCAGACTGGAGATGTCACTTTCTGTGGGGCTGCCTTACTTCTGGGAATGCCTATAAATCTGATCTGAGACACCGCCTCTTTTATCCCACCTTGTCCAATAAGAGATTGCAGGCTATTTACCGGATTTTCAAGTCGACTCCCCTCACAGGGACTTGGCGCGCCTGATTCTGTTGGATCAGATCACGAATCTCTAGAGCCAAGTGATGCTCCTTGCTATGGATAAGGGCTACCTTTGCTCAAGGATCACTCAAGACAATTGTTATTCTTAGCGATAAATGTAAGGATAAACTTTCTGATTCAGAAGTTAGCAATCTTTGGGTGCTGAGCTTCACCAAAATAAACTTAACCCTTTAGAGTTTATCGGGCCTCTGTAGTTAAAGACATTGGTAGCACTAATACTGCAAAACAGTGCTCCTCTCGCTTTCCTTACTTTTTACATCCTCCTGCTAATTCACTATTAATTACTCTCACTCCATTCCATTTGTATCCTTTCCCCTCCCATCACCTCTCTTGAATTTTTTCTTTCTTTCTCCACTTCTGTATCCACCCAGTTCCTTTTTATCTGTAGCTCCTCACTTTGGATCTTCCTCTGTCTCATCTGTCCTCCCCTTGCATTAATCTTCCTTCATTCATCTCCCTTTCCTTCATTATTCCCCTCCCCTTCAATTTTGTTTCTCACCTCCCTCACTTTGATTTGAAGCTCCAATTTATTTTGTATTCTTATGTGCTCTTTCTCCCTTTTTGTCTTTTTGTTTCATCAATGATTACTCCATCCCCACATCCTATCTCACCACTTCAGCACTGGAACTGCCACATTAGGAGATTTTTATTTCCTTACCATTCTCTTTGCATAGTGAGGCATCGAAGAGAACAGTCTCAATTCATGGTGCCATTACAATGAATCCAAATCCCAGCTAGTGCACCACTGAATTTTACCCTGTAAGCATATGTCATGATCATGCCCATAATGGGAAGATGATGGCCTAGTGGTATTACTGCTGGACCTTTAATCCAGAGACACAGTTAATATTCTGAGGATCCAGGTTTGAAACCTGCATGGCAGATGGTAGAATTTGAATTCAATAATTTTAAAAATCTGGAATTAAGAGTCTAATTATCACCATGAATCCATTACCAATTGTTGGAAAAACCCAACTGGCTCACTCAAATTGCCATCCTCACCTAGTCTGGACTACATGTAACTCGAGACCCACGCAATGTGATTGAATCTTCACTGTCCTCTGGGCAATTAAGAATGGTCAATAAATTCTGGCCTGTCAATGCCACTATCCCATAAATGAATATAAAATAAATAAATTATGACACCCCCACCCTTTCTCCTGAACAGTTTGGACTGTTTCCTAACTGCAGTCCTATGCTCTTCCCATGAAAATGGCAGCAGATTAACAATCACTGATATTGATCCAGTCACTGTGAGGGAAATGGGCTAGTTGCAAATATGATCTTGTTTGATAAACCAAGAAATACTCCCAAAGTCGCCTGTCTGTTGTTAGTCTATTAGTAACTGTATATGGGTCAGCTCCCACAGAAACAAGAGTAGGCAAAACAGTCCCTCAACTGTGTTCTTCCATCAATGAGAACACAACTAATCTCAAAGTGGGTGTGTGGAATGCACTGCCGGCAGTGGTAGTAGAATCAGATACATTAGGGATATTAAAGTGATTCTTGGATAGGCACATGGATGATAGTAAAATGTAGGGTATGTCGGCTAGTTTGATCTTAGAGTAGGATAAAAGGGCCTGTATTGTGCTGTACTGTTCTATGTTCTAACCCCATTACTTACCTTTGACTATTATCCTTAATATCCTTCCATAACAGAAACCTATAAATATTAGCAATGAAAGCTTCAGCTGACCACAACATTTTGAGGATCATACTTTGTGAGAGAGCGGAGCTGCCTAGTTTTCTGAATGACCTAGTTCCTATTTAATGTTATAC